>NC_057393.1:18616425-18934480 GCF_019320065.1 Cervus canadensis
CGAGTATGAGCTGCCCTGAGTCAGGAGTCAGGCTACAGCGGGCTTCTAACGTGCTCGGGGACTTCACTTCCTGGTTTTTCTTTCACAACAGAAAGTGGAAGTGTTCTGATCAGGAGAAAAGCCGCCAAAGCTCCCCTGGCTGGGTTTCAGAGCCTTTACTGGCAGTCCATGAGGGCTGATAAAGCAGCCAGCCTGCACTCACTCCTGTCTGCCTGACGAGGGAGAACCAGACGGAGATGATGGAGGTGCCCCTCGCAGACCACCCCTGTCAGAAAGGTGAGACCCCTGCTGAATTCCCGGGACAATGTGGTCCAACCACAGGGCACCTCGGCACTCACATCCTTTCCAGGACCATGGGGAAACCTGGAGGCCAGCTCTGCTGGCCAGCCATGCACGCTGTCGCCTCTCCCCAGTCCCTGCTTGTCTGCCTCAAATCCTGGAGCTGTGTGGAAAAAGCCAGCAAAACGAGTATGTCAGGAACCTCAGGGACAGCCATGGAGAGTCTATTTGTTTCCTGTGACACATCCTCTTCAGACCTCCAATGTTTAATTAAAAATGTTTGCTGCTGGCACCCTCACCTCCCAGATAAAATCTGAGAAATTGTAAAATCAGGAATCCACAAGCACATATGCTGCATTAGCTGTCAGACTGATCCTGCATCTCTCAGGAGCCTCTGAAAAACTTCACGGTGCACTCGTGAGACGACAGTGAAAAGGCAAACTACTTCTTGATATTATTATAAAAGGGGCTTCCCTGGTGGCTCACTGGTAAAGAATCTGCCTGCAATGCAGGAGGCACAGGTCGGATTCCTAGGTTGGGAAGATCCCCTGGAGGAGGAAATGGCAACTCATTCTAGTATTCTTGCCTGGGAAATCCCAAGGACAGAGGATACTGGCGGGCTATAGTCCATGGGGTTGCAAAAGAGTTGGACATAATTTAGCGACTAAACAATAACAATTATTATAAAAATTGCTTTGAATGTGAAGACACCTTGAAAGGATCTTGAGGACAGGGCATCAGGACCCATAGTAGTCTCATCGGATTCACCTATGGCTGTGGCCTCAGAAGGGCATGGGAGTTTCTATTCTCAGATTTGAAGGCAGAAAAAATGAATTCTCCTACCTCTCCCCAACCCCCACCTCTCCCCACCACCTCTGAGACACCCCAGAATTAAGCAGCACTTTCCCTAGCCTCAGTCCCTTTAAGAAGGCTCAACGTAAATCCAACAAGGGCTCAGGTCTTCTCTAGAGATGTATTAGGAGTCCTTCTCTACACAGAGGAGTTCCTCAAAGCCTCCAACCATAAAAACCAGAGTGAGCTATGTCCCAATCTCAGGGAACCTAAGAGCTGGTCCCTTGACTTCATGGGATCCCACTTTAGACATGGAAGAAGGCTGAAGTAGGTTAGGATGAGGGTGCCCCTCCCTCGCCCGCCTTTCCATCTTTGGGTTCATCTCTTGGCTGGAGGAACACTTGTCTTTGCTGAGTTTCCGAGCTCATTTCCCCAGGGGCAGCTCCCTCCAGTGAAGAGCAGAGGGCAGCAGAGTGGGTGTCTCAGCCATTCTCATGCTGCTGGGCTTTTCCCTGGGTGCTGTCTTCTTTTACCAACCAGATGAAGAGCTTAGGGCCAGGAGAAGATGGTTTCCTCCAGGATCAAACACTGTCAAGTTTGGAAGAGTCTGGGTGGTTCTAAAGCTCTAGCACCTGGAGGTGCATTCTTGTTCAATCCTACACACACCAGGGACACTGCAGAATTTTGAGGGAATGATGGACAGTTTTCACAGCACTCAAGAACTCTGCATCAGGCAGCATACCGATTGGGACTCAGATTCTTGCCCCACCGCCTCTTAGCTATGGAGCCAGGCGGTGCTCTTTAAGAGCCCAGAGGCACATTATTTACCTGTGATAATGGGAATAATACCCCTTACCTTACAGGAGGTAATGAGCCAATGTATATCACACATCTAGTACAGACCCTAGCATTGGATAGCAAGTCTGCTAAGGGTTTCCTTCCCTGCTCCCTTCCGAATGGGAAGGGCTGCAGCTGTCGGATGGCATTTCCAATCATACAGACATTTCAAAATGGAAGATGAAGGAGACCCACATCTTGGCTTTGGCCAAGACTCTTAAGGCTTTTAAGTCTGTTTTATTTGCACTTAGTGAGATCAACCACTCTTTTTTCCAAGTCCATCTCCTGCTAGCAGTTTAGATTCCTTCCACGTCTCCACCCACCTTTTGCAGCTGATTTTTTTTTTTTTTTTGCCTCCCTTGCAGGTCAGCTAAGATCACTACACAAACAAATGCTATTTCATGTTGTAATGAGCCTTAGGCTGAGAATAGGCACACGTCCAACTTTCTTCTCCCCTGTCACCCCCATCTCTATTATCCCATATCATATAAGCTATAGAGCGGGTAGCATTATTGCAGTTTTTACCTTGTAAGAGTCCGCTCACTTCTGGGTTCCAGGAAATGTGCCCCTCACAGCTGTCTGTGCTGGTTCAGCACCACATTCAGGAGCCTCTGCCTTTTCCTTAGCGCTGGAGTCGGGACCACACCTGAAGCCAATGTGTATCGTACTGAGAGTAGCTAACCAGCTCTCCTGGAACCTTTGAACCTATTGCAATAGAGGTTCAAAGGTAGATGTTACCTATTTAAACACTTGCACAGTAACCCCTGGCAGTGAGAAGTGTAGGATTTGGCAAAAGGTTAAAGCAGGAGATTGTTATGCAATGGGCTTTAGAGGAAGAAAAAAAAAGGAGAGAGAGAGAGAGTGAAAGAGAGAGAGAGAGAGAGTCCTCAGCTCGGAAAGCTAAGTTTTAACAAGCAAAACCTTTTATAAAGGCCATACCTTGGGGAAGGGGAGGAGGTAAACCAAGTTTTGCACCTTCATTTTTGGGCAGAATCCCTGAGATTGTGATAGGAAAAGGAAAGTCTAAGTAACAAGAGGGGGAAAGTGCTCCTTGATTTTAGGAGGAGAGAAAATTGAGACACCACTCTAATTGGCTCCAGTTATAATGTTAAGATTTGGATAAGCAGAGGTCTGTCTTTTAGAGATAAGCCTTCTTCTGGAATGGGCTGGTGACCCGTCTAGAATTACAAGGTTTTCAAGTCACTCTAGAATCTAGACAGAGGGACAGGCATAGCTGGGTAGGATTTAGAACCCAGAATGATGGGTACAGTCTGTACCACCCACAGCTGAGCGAGCACTGAAGAAGCAGGGTTGCTAAGGCATCACAGTTCAGCCTATCCTCCTCTTTCCATTTTAAAGTCACTAGTCACCCGTCTCCAGTCCAAAAATCTTTGAGACTGCAAGGCATCATCACTAAGCAAAAATGCTGGATGGGCACACAAGCAACTCTGGAGAGTGATCTCTATTTTATAGGTGAGGCCGATGAGGCCTTTTCAGGTGAAAAAAATCACCCACCATCATGCAGTCGGTTAGCAGTCAAGGCCAGACCTGACCCAGAGCCACAGACCACCACCGCAGAGCCTTTGCATGGTGCTGCTTTGTTGCTACATGTTCGTTTCACCACTAGCAGACCTCAAATACTTGAACGCTTTCTGAGTATCAGGCCTGCAGAAATTCGGGGAAATGCTGCATTAGGTTTCTTCTCACTGAATTTGGTCAGGTGACCAATATCTAAATCCTGCTGGTTCGGCCTGGAGGAGTCAAGTCCTCATTAACAGTAAGAGGTCTTAGATGGCCAGAATCTCATCCAGGCTGTCGGCACATTAACTCCACAGACTCCCTTCTTGCCCCGCAGCCCTAAGCCTGCCCTAGGACCTGAAACAAAAAGTCTTCTAAGAGGTAGCTTAGAGAAAGATACAGTTCAATGGGAGCAGGGGGCAGGATTCTCACTTGATGGGGGTGATGTCAACTTGTGTTAAGTAGCAACCCACTGAACACCTGCTGACACCACACTTGCTGGAAAGCATGAGGCTCTGAGTGGTTCCCAAACTCCAGGGAGCCATACAGTTCCCTGGAGAGCTTGTTATGTTGATGGCTGGGCCCGTGCTGGCATTTCTGACTCAGTGGGCCTGGGTCAGGGTCCTAGAATCTGCATTACTAACAATTCCAGGTGATGTGGAGGCTGCTGGTTTGGGGACACACTTGGACCACCACAACTCCAAGCAGCCACCCCATCTTCCACGGTCTCAACTACTGGACTGCATAGGGTCATTTTGGCTCTGGTGACCCTATAATTGGGAGGACAACTTGACGCAGAGCGGAACTCACGATGTGCCCCAGAAGAGAGCTGACACCCAAGACCAGCGAGGAGCCAAGACCAGGAGGATGCTTTGACACCAGCAGGAAGTATTGCCTCTCACTCTTCTTTATGTAAATCAGTGCTGGCATCCCAGCTGGATGACCCATGTGGGTATGAGTGTGATTTAACAACCATAACTTTATTCTCCAGGGCACCTGAGACCCGGAAAGGTGAAGCAGGCAGCTAGGGTGAGTCATCAGTTAAGAAGGAGAGGGGAGTCCAGAACCCAGGCTTCCACTGCCTAGCAGGCCACACTGTTTCCAGATCAACTATGGTTTCCTACAGCCTCTCTCTTCAAAAACCCACGTGTTCGATAATGCTTTGCAACACCCTCCACGTCTCCCTTCACATAGCCATTTGCATTGAGAAATCAATAAAAACCAAGCCCCTTGCTGGTCCAGGCATCCCATTGCCTCTAAAAAGTGCAAATCTTCATTGTTTTATGTCTTTCATGGGTAAGTTGTCTGAGGTAAGGCGTCTGACCCAATAGCTGTATTTCTGACACACACTGGCTGCTCTGGTCAGTGGGAGGGGAGTGGTGTACCCTCTCTCCCCTTTTGTAGGGACAAAGGAACCACACATCTCATTTACAACAGTTCGAGAAGACCACAAGCCAACATTCCAGAGTTTTGTAACACAGTCTGGAAACAGCCAAGATACTTCATGTGATAGGGCTGGCAGGCCGTTGGAAGAAGAAACCAGGTTTCTTGTATTTTTAAAGTGGGGAAAGCCAGACCTTCTCAACAGGCCAACTTTACACTGCATCATAAATGCATCTGCATTTATATAGCTCCTCTCAATTTATAAAACACCTCCAGACTAACTCTTATCAAACCCGTGAAGGATAAGGAGGGACACCACCTTCAGGGGCCACCAGGAGCCAAGCTCCATAACAAGGACTTCATTTGGCACTCAAAGTAAATCTGCCAGGTAGTTATTTGTACAGATGAAAAGAAGGCTCAGAGCAGGCACATTACCTTCCTAAGATGATGATGATGATGGTGGGGCCAAGCATGTTTTTAAAAAGTATTTTTGGGCTATTTTGCAAAGCTGGGGGGTTCACAGCTTGTTCCTGAAAAAGAGACCTTGTTTCGGGAGCAGGTTTGGTGGCAAGGCAGGTTTTAGAGCAGGTTGGGAGGCGTGAATCAGTCAGCGAACCAAATATATTTAAAGGTCTTTGGGGGTATTTCCAGATTTCAGACATCACCGAACTTTTAAGTCCTTCTAGAGGAAAGTGGAATTTCTCCTTTGAATAAAGCCTCTGCCCTCAGAATATAGGTGACTCATCTTGCATCTCTGGCTCCTCTGCTTTCGAACACTTCACTGGGTTCATATTCCGGAATAGCTGCTCAACAATGCTCCCCGTCAGCATTCCGAGGGAGGGCAAAGAAGGAAGCTGGAGACGAGAAGGGGCAGTGTAGGGTGGGTGGAGTAGCTGGGACATGTGGCGCCTGGCAAACACTTGTCTAGGAAGGATCTGAGGCTGTTTTGACTGCTAATCCAAGACTTTAGAAGTCAGGCAACATGACCCAAGAAAAAAGAGAAGCAAGCGAGTCCTAGGGCTATGGTGGTGGTTTAGTCGCTCAGTCACGTCCAACTCTTGCCACCCCATGGACTGTATCCCGCCACGCTCCTCTGTCCATGGAATTCTCTAGGCAAGAATACTGGCGTGGGAAGAATCCTAGAGCTATAGGCTGAACCTATTCATGTTGACTCAGTAATGATGAATCAGAAAGGAAAGAGATGTCGTGTCCCTCCCAGCAGTCAGCTGGACAACAGGGCAGAGGGTGCGATGGTACAAAGTAGGTGAAATGTAAGCTGTGAGGGATTGACCTTTAGCTTCCCACATGGCAGAGCTGACTTCAAAGTTTTCCTTTCCACTGAGATGTGAAAAGGAAGGGACAAAGTTCCCTCAACTCGACAAAGTTGCCCTAATTGACTATTCTGATTATCAGAATTCCATACCCCCCTTTTCCTTGGTTATCTGATGTTCCAAAAGGCTAATGGCACTCAGAGTACACCTTCAGGCGAGCACTCTTAGGTTCCCAGGTCAGCTCCGTTCCAAAGGCCTTTGAGATGATTGTGAATATTGTTGAGCACTTCCCATGGGGCCCCACTGGGCTGAACTGTCTGCAGTACTTGATTTCATCTTACAGCAGTCCGATGAAGAAGTTGTTATCATTTTGCAGAAGAGGGAAGACTAAGGGAGGTCAAGTTAACTCACCCAGGGCACGTGGCTAAGAGTTGGCAAAGTCTTAAAGGCAGATTTTGAGTTCAGGTAGTCCTGAGTCCATAGCCCAAGTACATTGATTAAGGATGACTCATTCCATGTACTCATCCCATGGTGTTGGAGAAGACTCTTGAGAGTCCCTTGGACTGCAAGGAGATACAACCAGTCCATCCTAAAGGAAATCAGTCCTGAATGTTCATTGAAAGGACTGATGTTGAAGCTGAAACTCTAATACTTTGGCCACCTGATGCGAAGAGTTGACTCATTGGAAAAGACCCTGATGCTGGGAGGGATTGGGGGCAGGAGGAGGAACCTCCAGTCAGCCATGGAACCACGGCTCCCTTCCCCCTCCCCTGAAGGGCTTCCCACCTGCCTGGACATGTTTCCTGAGGCTGAGTTCCCATCCCACACAGAGCCTTGCTTCACTCAGCTGAAGGTGGGCTGGGCTGGTGCAGGGTTGGGGGGTGTCAGCGAGTCAGGTCTTTCAGCTGTGCAATCCCCAGCTCTTTCTGCTTTGTTGTCTGCTTTGCTGGGAGTGGCCACAGTGCTTTTCTGGGCCCCACTGTCAACCACATGGGAGAAGCTGACCCCAGGGTTCAGTGGCTGGAGGAGCTTGTTTTGCTCAACTCGAGTTGCTGACAGCAACAGCTTGGGTGCCTGAGCTCATGAGGCCACTTGCTCATTCTTTGTGGGAAGGAGGTGTTACTTAAGCATGAACACTTGATCAATAAGAAGGATGTTTGCACAGATTGCAATAAAAAGCTTGCCTCCCTCCCCCAGACAACCCTCAGGGTGCAGGTTGCCTTGCAAGTTTGGATCTGAGCTTCCCAACTGGCAAACCATAGCACACCGGTACACACTGTACCACCCCACCTAGGGGATTCCTTGTATCATATAAACACGGTTATTCTCAAGGTCATGTCAATAAGGTTGGGACTCAGTGACACAGACAACTTGCTCCTTTATGGGCAAGAGCAATTAAGAGTCAGATGAACAGTGAGAAGGTCCTCAGAGAGGCTCTGGTTCTGAATTCCCAGAACCAACAGCCTCATAGGAAACATCTCTATTTCTCAGCTGATTAGAGGGAAGGTTCAGATGGGGACTGTCCAATACTGTAAGCAGTCTCTATGGGTGGCTACTGACTACTTGAAACAAAGAAAGTCTGCATTAAGATGTGCTTAAGTACAAAATACACCAAATTTTGGAGACTTAGTATGAAGCAAATAACATAAAATCTCAAATTTTAAAATATGGAGTATGTGTTGAATTTATAACGTTTTGAATAAACTAAGTAATCAATCTTATTTGCTTCTTTTAATTTTTAAATATTTCTTCTGGGAATTTAACATTACCTAAGTGGCTCACGTTCTATTTTTCTTGGACGCTAATTTAGACTGAAGATCCTCTGGCTTAATGCCTATAGGATATAAGCGAAAAGAGGTATTAGCTGGTGTTAGCAGTGAACACGTTATACCTGCTCTGGGTGTTCTTGAAGACAGTGAAGGCTTTTATTTGCTCCTCTGGGCTCCATAGCAGCATCAGTTTGTTTCTTTGAGTTTACATAGCATTCATTCAAAAGAAGTCATGATCTTCTTGACTGACACAATAGTTCCTTATTATAAAACTGCCATTATCACACACTGTTCTGTGTAAAATGGATAACCGACAAGGACCTACTGTATAGCCCAGGGGTGTGTGTGTGTAAAAGTCGCTCAGTCATGTCCGACTCATTGTGACCCCGTGGACTATACAGTCTGTGGAATTCTCCAGGCTAGAATACTGGAGTGGGTAGCCTTTCCCTTCTCCAGGGGATCTTCCCAACCCAGGGATTGAACCCAGGTCTCACGCATTGTAGGCAGACTCTTTACCAGCTGAGCCACCAGGGAAGCCCATAGCACAGGTAACTCTACTCAATATCATATACAACCTAAATGGGGAAAAAAAACTTTGAAAAAAGAATAGATACTTGCATATGTCTAACTGAAACACTTTGCTGTATACCTGAGACTATTACAACATGGTTAACCAATTAGGTTCTAATATAACATAAAAAGTTTAACAAGATCTATTACTTCACCTAATCCTCTCATGAGCTCATCAGGGTAATCAAAAATGAGGAAACTAAAGTTCATATTAAATTAAATTAAACTAAGGTTCAGACTTAAATTGAAGAAAGTGGGAAAACCACTCGACCATTCAGGTATGACCTAAATCAAATCCCTTACGATTATATAGTGGAAGTGAGAAATAAATTTAAGGGACTAGACCTGATAGACAGAGTGCCTGATGAACTATGGATGGAGGTTCATGACATTGTACAGGAGAGAGGGGTCAAGACCAACCTCAAGAAAAAGAAATGCCAAAAAGCAAAATGGCTGTCTGAGGAGGCCTTACAAATAGCTGTGAAAAGAAGAGAAGCGAAAAAAAAAAAAAAAAGAGAGAGAGAGAAGCGAAAAGCAAAGGAGAAAAGGAAAGATATACCCATTTGAATGCAGAGTTCCAAAGAATAGCAAGGAGAGAAAAGAAAGCCTTCCTCAGTGATCAATGGAAAGAAATAGAGGAAAACAATAGAATGGGAAAGATTAGAGCTCTCTTCAAGAAAATTAGAGATGCCAAGGGAACATTTCATGCAAAGATGGGCTTGATAAATGACAGAAATGGTATGGACCTAACAGAAGCAGAAGATATTAAGAAGAGGTGACAAGAATACACAGAAGAACTGTACAAAAAAGATCTTCATGACCCAGATAATTACGATGGTGTGATCACTCACCTAGAGCCAGACATTCTGGAATGTGATGTCAAGTGGGCCTTAGGAAGCATCACTATGAACAAAGCTAGTGGAGGTGATGGAATTCCAGTTGAGCTATTTCAAATCCTAAAAGATGATGCCGTGAAAGTGCTGCACTCAATATGCCAGCAAATTTGGAAAACTCAGCAGTGGCCACAGGACTGGGAAAGGTCAGTTTTCATTCCAATCCCAAAGAAAGACAATGCCAAAGAATGTTCAAACTACTGCACAATTGCACTCATCTCACATGCTAGTAAAGTAATGCTCAACATTCTCCAAGCCAGGCTTCAGCAATACGTGAATCGTGAACTTCCAGATGCTCAAGTTGCTTTTAGAAAAGACAGAGGAACCAGAGATCAAATTGCCAACATCCGCTGGATCATCAAAAAAGCAAGAGAGTTCCAGAAACATCTATTTCTGCTTTATTGACTATGCCAAAGCCTTTGACTGTGTGGATCACAACAAACTATGGAAAATTCTGAAAGAGATGGGAATACCAAACCATCTGGCTTGTCTCTTGAAAAACCTGTATGCAGGTCAGGAAGCAACAGTTAGACCTGGACATGGAGCAACAGACTGGTTCCAAATAGGAAAAGGAGTACATCAAGGCTGTATATTATCACCCTGCTTATTTAACTTATATGCAGAGTACATCATGAGAAACGCTGGGCTGGAAGAAGCACAAGCTGGAATCAAGATTGCTGGGAGAAATCTCAATAATGTCAGATATGCAGATGACACCACTCTTATGGCAGAAAGTGAAGAAGAACTAAAAAGCCTCTTGATGAAAGTGAAAGAGGAGAGTGAAGAAGTTGGCTTAAAGCGCAACATTCAGAAAACTAAGATCATGGCATCTGGTCCCATCACTTCATGGCAAGTAGATGGGGAAACAGTGGAAACAGTGGCTGACTTTATTTTTCTGGGTTCCAAAATCATTGCAGATGGTGATTGAAGCCATGAAATTAAAATGATGCTTACTCCTTGGAAGGAAAGTTATGACCAACCTAGACAGCATATTAAAAAGCAGAGACATTACCTTGTCAACAAAGGTCCATCTAGTCAAGGCTATGGTTTTTCCAGTAGTCATGTATAGTTGTGAGAGTTGGACTATAAAGAAAACTGAGAGCCGAAGAATTGATGCTTTTGAACTGTGGTGTTGGAGAAGACTCAAGAGTCCCTTGAACTGCAAGGAGATCAAACCAGTCCATCCTAAAGATCAGTCCTGGGTGTTCATTGGAAGGACTGATGTTGAAGCTGAAACTCCAATAATTTGGCCACCTGATGCGAAGAGCTGACTTATCTGAAAAGACTCTGATGCTGGGAAATATTGAGGGCAGGAGGAGAAGGAGGTGACAGAGGATGAGATGGTTGGATGGCATCAACGACTCAATGGACATGAGTTTGGGTAAACTCCAGGAGTTGGTGATGGACAGGGAAGCCTGGCGTGCTGCGGTTCATGGGGTCGCAAAGAGTCGGACACGACTGAGCCACTGAACTGAACTGAAGGCTCACATAGTACAAAACATCGCAGCCAGCCTGTCTTATTCCAAAAACTTGTGCTCTCAACATTTCTGTTACACTGCCTCTTACAGGGGGGTGTGGAGAAATCGCAGACAAGAGCATCAGTACTCTGGGTGGGGCATCTTACAGTTGTCTCCTCACCAAGGCTTTAGGGAAAGCATCCTCTGCAGCATTGGTTCCCTGGGCTCACAGCGTAGGAGAACAACACTGAGTGCGTGGCTAGGGAGCTGTTTGGGAGCTTTTAACACAAGCAGAGCAGGAATGCCAGGAAGTGGGAGGGTTTCTGGTCTCGCCAGACCAGAAGCTGAAGAGGGTGGGGAGCCAGAGGGACATCCTGCTGGGTTTAGATGGCTGCGCACCAGAGAGACGCTGCCCAGAGGACAAGCTGGGTGTTACCCAGGCCCTGGATTGGCTCAGATAGTGGAGCATGTCATCCTTATGGGTCAAAATGGGTATAATCCCCAGAGAAAGATGAATTAAGGCAAGGACACATTCATTTAAAAAAATTAATGAATTAATTCTTATTTTTTAATTTTTATTTATTTATTTTTTAAATTAACGAATTAATTTTTAATTGGAGGATAATGGCCTCAAAAAGTTGTGTCAGCACCTGCTGTACACCAATGTGAATCAGCTATGTGTGCCTGCTAAGTTGCTTCAGTCATGTCCAATTCTTTGTGCCCCCATGGACTGTACCCCACTAGGCTCCTCTGTCCATGGGGTTCTCCAGGCAAGAATACTGGAGTGGGTTGCCATGCTCTTTTCCAGAGGATCTTCCTGACCCAGGGGTCGAACCTGTGTCTCTTACATCCCCTGCATTGTTAGGCAAGTTCTTTACCACTAGTGCCACTTGGGAAGACCCAAACCTTTTCAGAAACAAGCAGCCTGTTCTCATCAGAAAACCAAGACCAGTGCCCCATCCTCAACCTCTGGGGAGTAGTACGTGCAAGATTACTTAAAGGAGAGGCTTTGGATTCAAGGAATTGCCTTTTGTTGCAACCTAAGAAACACATCTCTCCTTTATACAATGTCAACCTTTACTCCACTGTCCCACAGCTCTTTAAATATTTACTTACCTGGAGATTCTTTTTACTTGACTTCATCACAACTATTTACAAGCACTGAGAACATAATAGGGAAGTTTGAAGTTCACATCCCAGCAGGTGAGAACAATTTTGACTTACATTTACTTGTAGGATGGTGGGTACATGGTGGACTAGACCTTCATGATGGGAACATCTAAGCAAGACCCAGAAAGAAACTGTTGCATCACTATCATGGAGTACTGGGTTAATTATGAAGCCATCAGACTCCTAGGGTTTCAGCACAAGAAGCTGGTAAGGTGAGAAGTCTCTGCCTGCCAGTGCAGGAGATGTGGTTCCATCCCTGATCTGGGAAGATCCCACACGCAACAGTGAGAAGTCCAGCCACCACAACTAGACAGTAAGCCCCCCTCCCCGCCCCCGCTTGCTGAAGCCAGAGAAAAGCTTGAAGACTCAGCACAGCTTAAAACAAACAAACAAAAAAACACTTTAAAATATGCTATAAAGCCTCTACAAATAAAACATTAAAAAAGAAAATGAAAACGGAGGCTCAGATCCAGTCTTATTCACTCCGAAAGCCTCCTGGAGAGCCTGCCTCTCCCTTCTCTTTCCCTCATGTGGGAAAGTCCAGGCTCACTGTATTGTATTCTGAGTGGGCCAAATGTCTTTTTTCTATCTCTCACCTTCTGGAGAAGTTACAACCCAGCCTTTCATTTTTTTTTCTAAACAGGATCAGGCCACAGATTTATAGATTGAAGGGAGGGAGGGGCAAGTGGGAGGGGGGCAGGTAGAAAAAAGCCAGCCCCATCACCCTGGGAACAGGTAAATCATATCTGATCTTACATGTGAACAGCTGGCCCTATGTCTGGTTTATGGCCCAGCTGGTCAGCAGTGAGGAAACTGTAAATTAGGAAGAAAGAATCCTCCCTCAGTAACAATCTTTACAGGAAAGAGAGATAAGATAAAGTATCTGGGAATCAAAGTGCTAATATAGGGAACAAAGCTCTGCACCTCTGGGAGCCAAGCACAGATTACTTCTATTCCAAAGCATCATGGGATGAAACAACATGACCTCCCCTATGTACCACCACAGCACTGATAGCTTACAAGCCTAAGAATCTCCTAGAAAAGGGCAGGTCTGAAGCAGCAAAGTGGACAACAGTGTGTCCTCTCCAGCAGCCACAGTCCCTACAAATCTCCTTAGGCTGGTTTTAACCTCAGGCCTTGCTACTCTTGCCAATAAAGCACTTGGTACAAACAGAGGAGGGCTGTTACCATGGCAACGGTTTCCAGATGATGTTCACCATTACCCAACCCTCACGTCTCTGTCTCTCTCTCTCCCTCTGAGAGCAATGGAGACATAGAAGGGACTGAGCTCAGCACAGCATACGCCAAGTGCAGAGAAGTGTAGGCCCAGACCAGAATGAAGTTCTGCTGATGCAGAAATTCAGACCGTTTAATCCACTGTGATGTCACTCTGCAAATACAAGTCTGTAGGTTTATTAAATCTTTCACTTGTCTTTCTTATTGCAAAGACATGAAGATAAAAAAATATGAAAATTATGCAAAGAGAGGAAAAGATACCCCATAATTCCTATCACCTGGAGTTTTTATTGGTTTGATGCATATAATTTTTGTTATGCAATTTTATGTGCTTTTAAGAAAGACAATAAAAGATGGAATACTGTTCATGTTGTTTTAAAGTGTGCTTCCTCTCTTAGTTGTGACTATCTTTCTGAGTCAATAAATGCACATTTAAAACATCATTTGTAACGACTGCTCTCTCCTCAGTCATATGGATTCACTCCATGTTACACTTCCAGGCTACTATTGAACATGGAGAATGTATCTAATTTTTGACTGTCAAAAAAAAAAAAGCATTGTGGGGACTTCCCTGGTGGTCCAGTGGTTAAGACTTCACCTGCACCTGTGGTGCAGGGAGTGCGGGATCCCCCCTGGCCTGGGAGCTAAGATCCCACAGCCTCACAGCCAAAAAACCAAAACATAAAACAAAGCAATTTTGTAACAAATTCAATAAAGACTTTAAAAATGGTCCACATAAAAAAAAATCTTAAAATCTTAAAAAAAAATGTGGTTATATGTTATCATATGCTCTCATATGCTCTTGTTTCTGTAGGATATATCCCCCAAATTGGAATTTCTGAGTCAAAGATGTATATGAGAACTGCTATCAATCAATATTCCTATGAGGAGTATATGTCTGTTTCTTAAATTCTCACCAACACTGAACGTCATTGGCATTTTCTCCTAGTTTTGACCATGCTCAATACAAAAATACTTATTATGATTAATAATAATTTGCATGCTTACCGGTGCAACACTGTACTGGATCTGAGGATCCAAAGAGGAACACATGCAGTCATCCACCTCAAGGTTTCTTATGGGAAGGCAATCTATAATCCCAAAGAATCTCAAATTATCCAGAGTGGGAATACCTATTTTAAGAAGTTTGTATGTGATAGTGGGAGAGAGGGCACACAGAGTATATCATATAATATTGTTCCCAGAATCCTGGTCTCGAGACCCTGACTTACGCAATGACATGCCCTTTAGCAGTGCTTCTTTACAGAGTTCCTACTAAGTGTGGGGCACTGCGCTAAGTAGTTATGTTATCACACAACACCTTTACAACATCCTTCTGAGAGGGATATTGTTCAGCTCTTTCTGAAGTTGACAAAACTCAGGCACAGATTTAACTGACTTACCCAAGCCTACTTACATCTGATAAGCACTTGAGCCAAAAAGGTTCATGGAATTCTGCCTGTGATTAGAGTGAGGGAGTCGTTAGACTCAGACTTTAAAGAATTTAGACTTTAATCTTTAAGATGTAGCAAGCTGACACCAAGCTGTCCTAGCAGAGAAGAGAGAGAATCTGAAGTTCAGTGCAGAAGTAGTGACAATGAATTTCGTTTGGAGAAAAGCAACCCCCCATAATCCAGGGGTTTTGAAATGTCCTCTGAAGCAGGTCAGAGCTAAAGTTCAGTAATCCCATGCTGGGAATTTGCTACTGAAGGAAATTAAGTAGTGAATAGTTATTGGTGATTCTTGCCCTCTCTCGTTTCAGACGGTCTCAGAGCTTCTCACACTAGTGTATTTAGGAGTAAGTGAGCATCTGCTGAATGCAGATTCCTAGAGTAAACTCAAGGCATCTGGTTCATAGGGTCTGGAGTGGAGACCTGGAATCTGTCTTTTTAACCATAAGAGGCTGATGTAAGTGGTCCTCAGATCAAGCCTTGAGATCCATAGCGAGTCTACTGTATTAGAATACAAGATCCTGAGATGAGTGGGAGATGCCAGCTCCTACCCTGCCAGGATCCAAAAGAAAATCTATTTTAGTCATATTTTAATTCTTTATGGAAACAATGACAGACTATTTTGGGGGGCTCCAAAATCACTGCAGGTGGTGACTGCAGCCATGAAATTAAAAGATACTTGCTCCTTGGAAGAAAAGTTATGACCAACTTAGACAGCAAATTAAAAAGCAGAGACATTACTTTGCCAACAAAGGTCTGTCTAGTCAAAGCTTTGGTTTTCCCAGTAGTCATGTTTAGATGTGAGATTTGGACTATAAGGAAAGCTGAGCACCGAAGAACTGATGCTTTTGTACTATGGTGTTGGAGAAGACTCTTGAGAGTCCCTTGGACTGCAAGGAGATCCAACCAGTCAATCCTAAAGGAAATCAGTCCTGAATAGTCATTGGAAGGACTGATGCTGAAACTGAAGCTCCAATACTTTGGCCACCTGATGCAAAGAACTGACTCATTGGAAAAGACCCTGATGCTGGGAAAGATTGAAGGTGGGAGGAGAAGGGGGTGACAGAGGATGAGATGGTTGGATGGTGTCACTGACTCAATGGACATGAGTATGAGGAAGCTCCAAGAGTTGGTGATGGACAGGGAAGCCTGGTGTGCTGCGGTCCATGGGATCTCAAAGAGTCAGACAAGACTGAGCAACTGAGCTGAATTCTTTATACTGACGTGCATTTACCTGGTTGGTGGCTAGGTCATCTTACCTGGGGATAATAACGGCTTCCCAAGAGTCTTGTCATCCCTGTAATAAATTAATACTTCATATAATATGATTCTTTACAAGCAAAGTATTCATACTTCATATGTAATTCTTCAATAAAGAACTGTCCCCAGCTCTTTTCCCTGATCTGTGTAGAGGGAGAATTAGTATTCATTTGCCAGCAACCTTCCCATGGTCTCTAGACCAAGGAGAGGGCTGTAAACTGTGCCAGTTGTGAGTAAACCCTTTCATAACCACTCATTCTAGGAACATTTCTTATAAGATGGATTAAGAAATAATGACCATTATTACACAATCAACATCATCAATCACCCCATCATCCTTACCACCTCCACCATCATCTGACACTGACAAAGTGGCTCTCTTTGCCAAGATGTTGTACCAACCACTGGACTTGTATGATCTTTTTTAATCTTTACCTTGTCAGCTGGAGAAGATTTCATTAAATTTTACCCCCATTTTGTGGATCTGGAGATGAAGCCATAGAGAAGGGAAGTAACATGTCCTAGATCACATAACTACATGTGATGGAGTCAGAATTAAGTCCTAGACTGTCTACACTTGAGTGGCTCCCATGATTCATATTTTACTAGGGAAGAAGGGCCTGGGGGTTGGAGATGATCTGGGGTTATGTAACTTGTCAAGAACCATGAAGCTGAACAGTGGTACCACTGGATCGATTACCAGGGCCACATCACCTCCCTGCCCCAGGCTCTTTCCTCAAGACTGCTGCTTCTAGGTGTGTTAGGGATAGTCTCTGGAAATGGAAGAGTTTGATTAATTAACAGCACTGAAGAGAATACAAGCTGTGGTCCTCAGGGAACTGTGTACTGTTATTTAAGCTCTTGGGCACAAGTGGTCAGGAGGCTGAGCCTCTCAGAGTTCTGCAGTGATCCAGGTATTAGACACCATTCATGGCTCCCAGCACAGGTGCTAAGCTCTCAGTCAGATCTGGGCTCTGTTTGGGGGTTGCATGCCATGTTGGCCACCTAACACTGGTTCTGATGCTCATTGCCAGTGTGACGATGACATGGCTTGAGGCTGCTAAACTCACTGTGGGTTTTCAGGGCCCCTGGAACATCTCCCATCCATTCAGTGTACAAAGGTGGCCTCCAGATTGCCATGGACAAGATCAACTCTGAGCTGGTGGACTTTGGAAATTTCAGCTAGGAGTTTACTTACACCAACTCAACCTGTGGTGCCAAAGAGTCTTGCTCTTTTCATCAGCCAGGTCCAGAAAGAAGAGATTTCTCCCTTGTTTGGACCAGCATGACCAGAAGCCACAGAAGCAGAGTATACAGCCTTCTAAGAAAACTCTGAGTTTCCATTGGAAAGGGTGATCTTAAAGTGATGGTATAGAGTTGAAAAATCTTTTGACTTGGATGGCATTATTATAAACAATAACTGTGTCAAGTCTTGGGTATCATTTCTTTGAAATGTAACCAGACCATACAATGAAAACAACACTCTCTTTAAAGAAATCCTCACAAGTCAAGAATTGTTAGTTCACTCACTAACTTGTTGATGTTCACTAAAAATCTGTGGATTGTTTGGCCCTGGTGTTGTTGGATATGAACTCATTATTCACACTAACATTGTCAGCCTTGTGGTTCAGAAGAAATTGAACACAACTTTAAGTAGAAAAATATCTGCGTAGCTTTCCCTTTGGTGTATATGACAGATTGCCATAAGCTAAGGCAAGAAAATGAGAGAAATGAATGATTTGTATTCGTTTAGCTAATGAGATTAGCTTTGTTAATGTCCTGGGGTATCTTGTGCTCTTAGAGGTGTAGATGCAAAGGCTGAAGAGACAGTACAGTGTTCGTATTCAATAATACTGCAGAACTATTATTAGTGGGTGCTACAGAGTTAAGTTTACATTTGAATTTGAATCTTAATCTCTCCTAGAATTCCCCATTTGACTAACAAAGCCTACCCATTCTTCCAAGTCAAGCTCAAAAGCCATGGAGTCTGTCTTTATCCCTCTACCCTCAATATTCACACCCCTAGTTCCCAAATTAGCAATTTCTTACTCCCCTAAGTTTCTCTAAATCTATTGTCTATAAATGTTGAAGGGCATATTTACCTCTACAGCTATTTTAACATGTCTTAACTCCTGTAATAATTGATCTCAAGATCTTTTTAAGAGGAAGGTCTCTGAAGTTTCCTGTAAATAGTAGGCTCATCATGGAAAATGAATGAGAAATGAATAAGGAACACATTAAGAAAGACTAAAAAAGTAAGTAGTACCTATGAGTGTGGGCTCTGCTATGACACTACCTGAATTTCAAGGTTTACTACTTGCTCATTTTGTAAGTTCCATTTCTGTGCCCCCACATTTTCAGCTAGCTATTGCTACTGTTTTCTGAGATTTTGCATTATCATGTTGAGCCTAAGACGTTATCAATATTCCCAAAGAGAGGGTTCAGTATGACCCATAGACTCACTGAATCCAAAGTTGAGGCAGATATTTTACAATGAAGTTGGACAGTAACAAAACTCAATTATGGAAAGATATCCCTTTGGTTACTTTAGGATTATTGATTTGCTGGCTTCTGAGTGGAACATCCCCATGTCTGACATCGCTGGACAAACAGCCAAACTGGAGAACAACTTCTTGTATGATACCTATGTGAACCTCATGCCCCCCATGCACCAAATCGGTGATGTCCTCCGGAAAAGCCTCTGCTACCTGGGCTGGAAACACATTGGCATGTTTGGAGGTCACTCCGGGACTTCCTCCTGGGATGGAGTGGATGAGTTATGGAGGGTTGTAGAGAATGAACTCAAATCCCATTTCACCATCACCACCAGCGTGAGATCCAACAACGATCCAGTCTTCCTTCAAGAGAATCTTAGGAGCCTGTCATTGATTTCCATGGCTAAGTAGGAAAGAATCTTCTATTGCTTATGTTTAGAGAGGCAGAGAAAAAAATGATTGTTTGGAAAAAACTAAGAATTTTCATTTTTCTATGAATGTAAGCAGATGAAAACAGGGTATATAATTAATGATACGTAAAAGCATCACCACCAACAAGAAAAATATTTTCTACAGTGAAATTCTTGATGCTATAGTGTTTTGATGTAAATGGTAATTTCTGGAAGAACCTGCTAAGTGGGCTGGGTCTTGGTCTTGGGTTGTGATTCAGAGCTAGGGTTCTGGAGACAGACAGTCCTAGGTTTGAAACTGGTCTCTGACACTTTCTAGCTGTGTGCTCTGGAGCAAGTAGCTTAACCTCTCAGTGCCCCAGACATCTTATTTGTACAATGAAGACAGTCATCTTACCTATCTCATACAACAGAGAGGATTAAATAAGGTCATGCCTGTAAAGTGCCAGACCAAGTAACTGATAAACACATCATAGTGAATATTGTGGTAATACTTCTAAGACTCTACTTTCTAGCAGGAATTAGTAACTGACTCTTTTCTCTTCTTCAAATAAACTAAGCTCCTTCTGGCTTTAGGATTTTGGGACTTGCTGATCCTTTGGCCTGAAGTTCCACCCATAATCCCACCTCACCCCACCCAGCACTCTTTTCATAAATAGTTTCCTCTCTTCCGTCCAGACTCAGCCCAGAGCCCATCCAATGTCCTCTAAGGGACCTGTCCTGACTACCTGATGTGGAGCAATTCCCCATCCCCACATTAGTATCACAGCTTTCTTTTTCCCCTTCATTCATTAGAATCTCGAGTGACCTCTCTAACTTCTTGTGTATTGTCTTTCTGACTGTCAGCTCCCTGAGAACAAAGGCTTTCTCTTTTGCTCACTGATGTATCCTTTGCTTAGCACATTGCCTGGCACCTAGCTGGAGCTCAGATAAATAGACTATAATTTATCTCATTTTAAAAAATAAGTCACTAAAATAGATAACCAACGTGGACCTATTGTATAGTACAGAGAACTATACTCAATATCTTTTAAAACTTATAAGGGAAAAGTTATATGTGTGTGTGTGTGTGTGTGTGTGTGTACATATATTTGAATCACTTTGCTGTACATCTGAAACTAATACAATATTGTAAATCAACTATACATCAATTAAAACAAGTAAAAATTCTGAAGTGAAAGTATGCTCCGATATAAAAATAAATACATAAAAGTAAATCATTGTTGTGCCCTCAGAATGCATGCTGATATATTTGGATGGAAAAAAAATACCATGGTCTACTCATTTTTCCCCATCCCAATTCAGACAGTCTAAGCTCTCCTGGTTTTAAGTTCTCTGTCAATCCAACCTACCTACAAACCAGGTCTATTGTTCTGAGACAATTAAATGAAGAAACTAGAGCCCAGAAGTGGTCTCAAACTTTTTCCATTTGTGCTTTGGGAGAGAGCTGCAGCGAAGACTTTAGTTGCATGAGGTGAAAGCTGCTGGTTTGTATATGGCTGGCATGGTTCAAGAAGTAGAGGTTCATATAGACCTGTGGTTACAACCCCAAATCTTAATTACATAAAAACAGATGCTTAGTTGTGTAAATACACAAATGAGACCTAGAAGGACACACCAAATGGTAAATTGCTTGTGATTATGGATGACTTGTTTTTTGCTCCTTGTGTTTTTGGTTTTCTGTTATGCACACGTTAACTTTTAAAAAATAAACGTTATTTTAAAAAACCATGACAAAGAAGAAATATAGGCTGAGGGAGCAGTTTAGGCATTCCTGTTTCCTAAAGCATGCTCAAGGAAAGACAAGGTTTATGTCTCATTTGCAGTGACTTCAGGCTAGACTTTAAAACATGTATATGTGTGTATGCCCATGTGCAGTTGGCTAACTCTGTTTTGTCTTATAGTTATCATCTTAATCTGCAGCTCAGAAGATGTAAGGCTTATCCTGCTGGCTGCAGAGAACCTGGGACTCCGCACAGGAGAATTCGTCTTCATCCTTTTGCAGGAGCAGGAGGTGGGTGCCAATGACCCCTCAGTGGCTCCGGCAGGCAGAGGTAACAAACACTCAGCACTTGCTAGGTGCCAGATGCATTAGCTCACTGAATACTCAACCCTGGGAGGCAGCGACTCTTGCGTCCTTAACTGAAGATCGGGAGACTGAGTGCAAAGAACCTACCCAGAGTTTGTTCACTCAGTTACTAGGATGGGGACACTGGCTTTGAGCCAGGATGCTGGCTCTGGAGCCAAGCCCTCTGTAGTCTATATCAGCAAACACCAGCTGAGGAGAAACTGTCATTCCTACTGGGTTGCTGAGACCTACCCTAACGCTCTCAAACTCAGTGCCTCCCAATTTCTTTTCTCCCATAGCCACCTCTGTTTGAGCCCCAATAAGTCCTGGAAAAACCAACATGCTGGTCCAATGAGGCAATTCGTAGGTGGTTTGGTTCTTTTGGTAACAATAGGGACAGCTGACATGTACCACGTACCCCACCATGAATACCAAGTTCTACATTATACCTGCATCAGTGCTAGATTTTCCCAACAGCCCCTGAGGCAGATGGATAGTCCATGCATTGTTTACATGCACCATTGCATTTGATATTTTCAACAGCCTTGTAATATAGAGATTATTAGCATTGCAACTCACAGATGAAAAAAATTGAGGCTTAGAGAAATAAGGGAACTTATCGAAGATCACGGAGCTCCCAAGTGACAGAGCTGGTCTTCTGGACTCTGGGACTGAGCCCTTGGGCCCAACAGCTCTGCTTTGCGGAGTGTGTGCTAACCGCCAGGCCCCACTGTGAGTGCTTGATAAACTAAAACTAGCTCACACCATCCTATGGAAAGATAAGGAAACGGAGGTCCTGAGAAGTGAATTAACTTGCCCAAGGCCACACAGCTAGTGCGTGAAGGCGACTGAGTAGTCAAATCAGGTGGGCTGGTCTGAGCGTCTGTACATTTAACTACCACGTGTGCACCCTCAGGCTTCTAAGAAAAAGCTTCTTGCATTTAGCCAAGGACACACTGTGTAATTTTCCCAGCAGTTTTACCTTTGTAAAATGAGCTTGTTTTATATGATCATAAGAAACTGGGGTCACAAAGAGACACGACTGAGCGACTGAACTGAAATGAAGAAACTGAAATGGGGAAAAAGCGAGTATAGGAAGGTGCATAAGAATGTTCCAGGTTTCTTTCATCTTTTCATCATGAAGTATTTCAGATTGCCAAAGTGTCTCAGGTTTCTTTGGGCAGCCAGTTGTAATTCTAATTGTAAGCCAAGCTTCTCAGAACCTCCTCCTACCTTCCCTTTTCATTGCTGTCCACATTTTCACCTTCATTTGACCTCTTCTCCTTCCTCTACCTTCAGACGCGTGAGAGGAAGATGGTGCACCAAGTCTCAGCATCAGCAGGGAAGCCCATCCAACCCTCTTGTCACTTTCTCCCCAAACCTTGATGATCCAATTCCAACTGGTTGGAAGTGCAAGAAGAATTTGGGCCTAAAAATAGACCTCACAGCATCCACGCAAGTGAATTCATGCTGTTTTAAAAAAGAATAGCGTAAACCCATTTCCTATAAGTGTTTACAAACTCCGGGAGATAGTGAAGCACAGGGAAGTCTGGTGTGCTGCAGTCCGAGGGGTCACAAAGAGTTGGACACAACTTAGCAATGAAACAGCAAAAAGTGTTCCCAGCATATGCTGAAGCTGACAAAAATCAAGCTGCAGAACACCATTATAGCATGATATTGCTGCTACTGCTGCTAAGTCACTTCAGTCGTGTCCGACTCTGTGAGACCCCATAGACGGCAGCCCACCAGGCTCTCCCGTCCCTGGGATTCTCCAGGCAAGAACACTGGAGTGGGTTGCCATTTCCTTCTCCAATGCATGAAAGTAAAAAGTGAAAGTGAAGTCACTCAGTCCTGTCCGACTCTTAGCGACCCCATGGACTGCAGCCCACCAGGCTCCTCTATCCATGGGATTTTCCAGGCGAGTAGTGGAGTGGGGTTCCATTGCCTTATCTGTAACATGATACTACTTATGTAAAATGTATGTATGCTCACACACACCTCTGTCCATGTCTAGAACATTGGAAACCTCTCAGAGGAGACGAGAGGGAGTAATAGGGAAACTGGGGAAGATCTCACCGTCTTTCACATATATACACACAGTGAGTGGGTATTACTGTCATAATTGTAATAATGTAGGTAATAATGACATTAACCAACCACTTAAACTATAAGCAGAAATTTGAGAATCAACCAGTGTAGGTTTTTCAAGTTTTTGCCGTCCATTTTTAAAAGGTGAGTTTCTTGCATCTTAGCTGCTTGTTGCCCCAGGTAAGCTTTCTTATTGACTGACTGATTTTTTTTTTCCTTTTTTTGGTTTCCTTCTCATTGCTTCAGGGCTTGCTAGAAGATGTAGACTTTGCATGTCAGGTCTTTCAGAGCCATCATCATGAAGTATTTCAGACTGCCAAATGTGTTTCCAAGGATTAGAATAGACATTCAAAATTGACCCTGGCTGTTGCTCAGGGTGTTTCCTACAGAACAGCTAGTTTATTTCATTATTTTTCAAGACAGCTTTTGGAAGGAAGTATTGACAAATCAGAAGGTGACACACTTCCCTGCAGTCTATGAGTCAGTGTTTCTCATAGCCCCCAGCTCCGCCTGAGAAGGCCCTAGTGGTGAAGGCTTCCGAGAGCAGGTCCACGGAAGGCTGCGGGGGCCAGCCTTCCACAGCCCCATCCACACGGCAGAGCAGGTCTGATGGGGTCTTCCTGAACACGTCCCCCCTTCCTCGAGGATATCTGTGTCTAGCTTTCATACTTCCTTCTCTTCCCCCTCCAATCCCCAGTCTCCTAACACACACACACACACACACACACACACACACTCTCTCTCTCTCTCTCCATCTTCCTCAGCCCCAAATAAACAGTGGCCGGATGAGTTGTGAAATCTGCACCCAGGTTCACGAGGAGGGCAGAGCGGTCTCTGGCCGCTCTGCCAGAGCGGTTATTAGTTGAGCGGTCAAGTGGCTTGGGCGTCAGAGTCCTGGGCTTCCATCCTTATTCTGCTTTTTACTAACCATGAGACTTTGAGGGGAATTGTTTAACCTCTCTGGCACCTGAGACTCTTCTAGAAATGGGACTGATAATGACATTAGCTTCCAGTCTGTAGTTTGGAGTGTCTGAAGACATAGTACATGGAAGAGGCAGAACACACACCGGTGGGCACTCAGACCTCGACAGTTTCTTTTCCCAGCAGGACACCGGGACCAGGAACCATAATGGAATGGTCAGAGCTGTGGAGCTAGGGCAAGTCAAGGCCGGCAGATGGTCTGGAACAGGGAGAAGGCAGCCATCAGCCAGTGGTAGTTCCAGGCTGAGTGGGATAATGGGGCAACCTGTCTGGTTAGCCAGACGATCGGCCAGAGTCGAGCTCCTTCCAGTGTAGGGCCAAGCTGAGCCTGAAGCTGGTGAGAAGCTACTGATGACAGAGATTCCGTGAGGAATGAGGCAGCCGACTGTGGACCCCAACACACAAGAAAAGGTGATCAATGAATATTTGGGGTGTCACTAAGTATCAGCTCCATACCAGGTTCTATAGGGACAATAGTGCCTTGGACCTAGTAGGCACTTGCATTTTTGTTGACTAGGTGAAGACCGAATATGTTCCACTTAATACAATAGATACCATACCTATTCTGCCTCCACGATAACAGCCTTCTGCCTATTTTATAAATTAATGGGCCGAGATTCAGAGAGGTTCTGGAACTTACCCAAGTCTCACAGTCAGTACCAGGACCAACCTGGCTCCTGGCTCCAACCCTCTGGATTAAACCCTATCCCCTCCTGCCTATGGCTGACAACACTGTTCCCCACCTGAAGGATCATGCAATTTACTAGAGAAAACAAGACCTAAAGAGGAAAAGTGCAGTTGTGATCCCCGGGTTTACTGGCACAGGCTGGGACACATGGAGGGCCCTCCTTTCTGTCAGAACGATGCAGAACCTGTGCTAGGTTCTATGTCTAGTTGTATGTTCTAGTGTGCTATGTCACACTGTTAAGAGGACGGAAAAAAGTGCTTCTAACTGAGCCCAGGCTGTGATGGAGGAGGCCACTGGCCCTTCTCAAGCCCGCCTTTGCTTCCTCCATCTAAGGTGAGCCCTTACGCTGCCTACCTTCATGATGCAGTCCTGCTGTATGCTGAGATCCTGATGGAAGTGGCAACAGCCGGGAGCGATTTCCAGGATGGGAGGCGGCTAGTCATCAGTCTGAAAGGCTCCAGTCGGACCATGTTGCAGTGTAAGTGACTTGACTGTGGTGGGTTTTCCCAACTCTGGCCAGCTGCTCTGTCCATGGGGCTTGGAGTTTGTTGGGCTTGTGATTACAGAATTCTTCTTCCAAGGAGCAAGCGTCTTTTAATTTCATGGCTGCAGTCACCATCTGCAGTGATTTTGAAGCCCGAAAAAGTAAAGTCTGTTACTGTTTCCATTGTTTCCCCATCTTATTTACCATGAAGTGATGGGACCAGATGCCATGATCTTAGTTTTCTGAATGTTGAGTTTTAAGCCAACTTTTTTTTTTTTGCTCTCTGCCATAAGGGTGGTGTCATCTGCATATCTGTGGTTATTGATATTTTTCCAGGCAATCTTGATTCCAGCTTGTACTTCATCCAGCCCAGAATTTCACTCTGCATACAAGTTAAATAAGCAGCGTGATAATATACAGCCTTGACATACTCCTTTCCCAATTTGGAACCAATCTGTTGTTGCATGCCTGGTTCTAACTGTTGCTTCTTGATCTGCATACAGATTTCTCAGGCGGCAGGTCAGGTGGTCTGGTATTCCCATCTCTTGAAGAATTTTCACAGTTTGTTGTGATCCACATAGTCAAAAGCCTTGGCATAGTCAATAAAGCAGGAGTAGATGTTTTTCTGGAACTCTCTGGCTTTTTTGATGATCCAACAGATGTTGGTAATTCGATCTCTGGTTCCTCTGCCTTTTCTAAATCCAGCTTGAACATCTGGAAGTTCCCAGTTCAGGTCCTGTGTTGACACCTGGCTTGGAGAATGTTGAGCATTACTTTGCTAGCGAGTGAGGTGAATGCAATTGTGCAGTAGTTTGAACATTCTTTGGCATTGCCTTTCTTTGGGATTGGAATGAAAACTGACCTTTTTCAGTCCTGTGGCCACTGCTGAGTTTTCCAAATTTGCTGGCATATTGAGTGCAGCACTTTCACAACATCATCTTTCAGGATTTGAAATAGCTCAACTGGAATTCCATCACCTCCACTAGCTTTGTTCGTAGTGATGCTTCCTAAGGCCCACTTGACATCACATTCTAGAATGTCTGACTCTAGGTGAGTGATCACATCATCATGATTATCTGGGTCATGAAGATCTTTTCTGTACAGTTCTTCTGTGTATTCTTGCCACCTCTTCTTAATATTTTCTGCTTCTGTTAGGTCCATACCATTTCTGTCCTTTTTGAGCCCATCATTGCATGAAGTGTTCCCTTGGTATCTCTAATTTTCTTGAAGAGATCTCTAGTCTTTCCCATTCTGTTGTTTTCCTCTATTTCTTTGCATTGATCGCTGAGGAAGGCTTTCTTATCTCTCCTTGCTATTCTTTGGAAATCTGCATTCAAATGAGTATATCTTTCCTTTTCTCCTTTGCCTTTAGCTTCTCTTCTTTTCACAGCTATTTGTAACGCCTCCTCAGACAACCACTTTGCCTTTTTGCATTTCTCTTTCTGGGGATGATCTTTATCCCTGTCTCCTGTACAATGGCATGAACCTCCATCCACAGTTCTTCAGGTACTCTGAAGTATGCACTTGTCCAACAGCAAAAGAATCTGCTGCACTGCAGGGGCCTCAGGAGACATAGGTTCGAACCCTGGGTCAGGAAGATCCCCTGGAGAAGGGCATGGCAACCTACTCCAGTATTCTTTCCTGGAGAATCCACTGACAGAGGAGCCTGGTGGGCTACAGTCCTTAGGGTCGCAAAGAGTCAGACACGACTGAAGCGACTTAGCAAGCACGCATGCATGTGCCTGTTAAAGGGCAGCTATTTATCTTTCCTTTGGCCTGTCATTCCCTTAATAAATTAAGACTTATACTTCACCTGACATTTCAAAAGGACAGCCAAGACCTGATCTTTGGGATATTCATAGATTCAGTTCACAATGATCCCATCCACACCTTTTCCAAGTGGAAATATTAACCTGCTTCCCCTCTTTTCTTCCTGACCCTGAAGCATTTACGTAAAAAGGGAGGAGGAAGTGGGAGGAGTCTGTCTTCCTGATCTCAGTTTAATTCTCTGTCAAATCAGTTTATTTCCCGGTTCAACCCTGGTTATTGCCCTTGCTGCGGCCCTTCTCCTGTGCAGACCTTGGGAGAGAGTAGTGTTCAAGCCTCAACATTGAGGACACCAGCAAGTGGGCACAGCAAAGCAGCGAGAGGTGTGGAAGACCACACTCTTGGGGCCAATAGGCCTGCATCTTCCTGGCTCTGCAAGCTCCAGGGAGTCTGTGCCTTCAACCCCTGCTCATTATGAGTGGATGGTGGTGCCTCCTCTGCGGGGTCCACCATGACTGAAAGTGAAGTGAAAGTGTTAGTCGCTCAGTTGTGTCCGACTCTTTGCGACCCTATGGACTGTCGCTTGCCAGGCTCCTCTGTCCATGGGATTCTCCAGGCAAGAATACTGGAGTGGGTTGCCATTCTCTTCTCTAGGATTCAGTTCAGTTCAGTTCAGTTGCTCAGTCGTGTCCGACTCTTTGCGACCCCATGAACCGGAGCACCCCAGGCCAGTCCATCACCAGATCCCAGAGTCCACCCAAACCCTTGTCCATTGTGTCGGTGATGCCATCCAACCATCTTGTCCTCTGTGGTCCCCTTCAAAAGCATTGATTCCTTGGTGTTCAGCCTTCTTTATGGTCCAACTCTTACATAATACATGACTAGTGGAAAAACTACAGCTTTGAGTATATGGACCTATGTCAGCAAAGTGATGTCTCTGCTTTTTAATATGCTTACTAGGTTTGTCTTAGCTTTCTTTCCAAGGAGCAAGCATCTTAAAATGGAATTTTAATGTTCCCAAGTGGATTGGCCTAAGCAGGAGATGCTGGTTTGATTCCTGGGTCAGGAAGATACCCTGGAGAAGGGATAGGCTACCCACTTCAGTACTCATTTGCTTCCGTGGTGGCTCGGATGGTAAAAAGTCTGCCTGCAATGCGGGAAAGCTGGGTTCAATCCCTGGGTTGGGAAGATCCCCTTGAGGAGGGCATGGCAACCCACTCCAGTATTCTTGCCTGGGGAATCACCAAGGACAGAGAGCCTGGTGGGCTAGAGTCCATAGGGTCACAAAGAGTTGGACATGACTGAGTGATTAAGCACACACAGAAGAAATAAATCCACCATGGCCAAATAGGCTCTCAGTGTTGCAGGAACAGGCATTCTCCACACAGTGGGGATGTTATAGTCTGCGAAGTGTGAAGATGCTTTCTAACAAGATTTGTCTAAATCAAACATGGAAGAAAACCCCAGCAACATCGGAGAATTGACACGCTGTCTTTGAAATCAGAAGTGACATAGTTTGAATCAAAAGATCGAGTCAGTTATTCTGCCCAGCAAAAAGATATTGCTCTCTCATGAATTTTGCTACCTGAAGGTTAGGTTCAGACAGTCTAGGTGGGGGGGGGGGGTGGGAAACTAGATGGGTCAGCAGATGTTTGAGTTAAGAGACCAAGGCCTGTTTTTGCAATGACATGTGTGTTTCAGCTGTCCCTGCTATACCTGAGGTAGAGACAAGTAGAATAAATCAAGTTGGCACTGACCTTTAATTGTCTTCTTCTTTTTCTTTTTTTCATTTATTTTTATTAGTTGGAGGCTAATTACTTTACAATATTGTAGTGGTTTTTGCCATACATTGACATGAATCAGCCATGGATTTACATGTGTTCCCCATCCCGATCCCCCCTCCCACCTCCCTCCCCATCCCATCCCTCTGGGTCTTCGCAGTGCACCAGCCCTGAGCACTTGTCTCAAGCATCCAACCTGGACTGGTGGTCTGTTTCACCCTTGATAGTATACTTATTTCAATGCTGTTCTCTCAGAACATCCCACCCTCGCCTTCTCCCACAGAGTCCCAAAGTCTGTTCTGTACATCTATGTCTCTTTTTCTGTTTTGCATATTGGGTTATCACTACCATCTTCTAAAATTCCATATATATGCATTAGTATACTGTATTGGTCTTTATCTTTCTGGCTTACTTTACTCTGTATAACAGGCTCCAGTTTCATCCATCTCATTAGAACTGATTCAAATGAATTCTTTTTAATGGCTGAGTAATATTCCATTGTGTATATGTACCATAGCTTCCTTATCTATTTGTCTGCTGATGGGCATCTAAGTTTCTTCCATGTCCTGGCTATTATAAACAGTGCTGTGAAGAACACTGGGGTGCACGTATCTCTTTCAGATCTGGTTTCCTCGGTGTGTATGCCCAGGAGTGGAATTGCTGGGTCATATGGCAGTTCTATTTCCAGTTTTTTAAGGAATCTCCACACTGTTCTCCATAGTGGCTGTACTAGCTTGCATTCTCACGAACAGTGCAAGAGGGTTCCCTTTTCTCCACACCCTCTCCAGCATTTATTGCTTGTAGACTTTTGGATAGCAGCCATCCTGACTGGCGTGTAATGGTACCACGTTGTGGTTTTGATTTGCATTTCTCTGATAATGAGTGATGTTGAACATCTTTTCATGTTTGTTAGCCATCTGTATGTCTTCTTTGGAGAAATGTCTGTTTAGTTCTTTGGCCCATTTTTTGATTGGGTCATTTATTTTTCTGGAATTGAGCTGCAGGAGCTGCTTGTATATTTTTGAGATTAATCCTTTGTCTGTTGCTTCATTTGCTATTATTTTCTCCCAATCTGAGGGCTGTCTTTTCACCTTGTTTATAGTTTCCTTTGTTGTGCAAAAGCTTTTAAGTTTCATTAGGTCCCATTTGTTTATTTTTGCTTTTATTTCCAATATTCTGGGGAGGTGGGTCATAGAGGATCCTGCTGTGATTTATGTCGGAGAGTGTTTTGCCTATGTTCTCCTCTAGGAGTTTTATAGTTTCTGGTCTTACATTTAGATCTTTAACCCATTTTGAGTTTATTTTTGTGTATGGTGTTAGAAGGTGTTCTAGTTTCATTCTTTTACAAGTTGTTGACGAGTTTTCCCAATACCACTTGTTAAAGAGGTTGTCTGTTTTCCATTGTATATCCTTGCCTCCTTTGTCGAAGATAAGGTGTCCATAGGTATGTGGGTTTATCTCTGGGCTTTCAATTCTGTTCCATTGATCTATATTTCTGTCTTTGTGCCAGTACCATACTGTCTTGATGACTGTGGCTCTGTAGTAGAGCCTGAAGTCAGGCAGGTTGATTCCTCCAGTTCCATTCTTCTTTCTCAAGATTGCTTTGGCTATTAGAGGTTTTTTGCATTTCCATACAAATTGTGAAATTATTTGTTCTAGTTCTGTGAAAAATACCATTGGTAGCTTGATAGGGATTGCATTGAATCTATAGATTGCTTTGGGTAGTATAGCCATTTTCACAATATTGAGTCTTCCAATCCATGAACACAGTATATTTCTCCATCTATTTGTGTCCTCTTTGATTTCTTTCATCAGTGTTTTATAGTTTTCTATATATAGGTCTTTCATTTCTTTAGGTAGATATACTCCTAAGTATTTTATTCTTTTTGTTGCAATGGTGAATGGTATTGTTTCCTTAATTTCTCTTTCTGTTTTCTCATTGTTAGTGTATAGGAATGCAAGGGATTTCTGTGTGTTAATTTTATATCCTGCAACATTACTGTATTCATTGATTAGCTGTAGTAATTTTCTGGTAGAGTCTTTAGGGTTTTCTATGTAGAGGATCATGTCATCTGCAAACAGTGAGAGTTTTACTTCTTCTTTTCCTATCTGGATTCCTTTTATTTCTTTTTCTGCTCTGATTGCTGTGGCCAATACTTCCAAAACTATGTTGAATAGTAGTGGTGAGAGTGGACACCCTTGTCTTGTTCCTGACTTTAAAGGAAATGCTTTCAATTTTTCACCATTGAGGATAATGTTTGCTGTGGGTTTGTCATATATAGCTTTTGTTATGGTGAGGTATGTTCCTTCTATGCCTGCTTTCTGGAGAGTTTTTTTTATCATAAATGGATGTTGAATTTTGTCAAAGGCTTTTTCTGCATCTATTGAGATAATCATATGGTTTTTATCTTTCAATTTGTTAATGTGGTGTATTACATTGATTGATTTGCAGATATTAAAGAATCCTTGCATTCCTGGGATAAAGCCCACTTGGTCATGATGCATGATCTTTTTAATATGTTGTTGGATTCTGTTTGCTAGAATTTTGTTAAGGATTTTTGCATCTATGTTCATCAGTGATATTGGCTTGTAGTTTTCTTTTTTTTGTGGCATCCTTGTCTGGTTTTGGTATTAGGGTGATGGTGGCCTCATAGAATGAGTTTGGAAGTTTGCCTTCTTTTGCAATTTTCTGGAAGAATTTGAGTAAGATAGGTGTTAGCTCTTCTCTTAATTTTTGGTAGAATTCAGCTATGAAGCCATCTGGTCCTGGGCTTTTGTTTGCTGGAAGATTTCTGATTACAGTTTTGATTTCTGTGCTTATGATGGGTCTGTTAAGATCTTCTTTTTCTTCCTGGCTCAGTTTTGGAAAGTTATACTTTTCTAAGAATTTGTCCATTTTTTCCAAGTTGTCCATTTTATTGGCATAGAGCTGCTGGTAGTAGTCTCTTATGATCCTTTGTATTTCAGAGTTGTCTGTTGTGATCTCTCGATTTTCATTTCTAATTTTGTTGATTTGGTTCTTCTCCCTTTGTTTCTTGATGAGTCTGGCTAACAGCTTGTAAATTTTATTTACCTTTTCAAAAAACCAACTTTTAGCTTTGTTGATTTTTGCTGTGGTCTCTTTTGTTTCTTTTGCATTTATTTCTGTCCTAATTTTTAAGATTTCTTTCCTTCTACTAACCCTGGGGTTCTTCATTTCTTCCTTCTCTAGTTGCTTTAGGTGTTGAGTTAGGTTGTTTATTTGATTTTTTTCTTGTTTCTTGAGGTAAGCCTGTAATGCTATGAACCTTCCCCTTAGCACTGCTTTTACAGTGTCCCATAGGTTTTGGGTTGTAGTGTTTTCATTTTCATTCATTTCTATGCATATTTTGATTTCTTTTTTGATTTCTTCTATGATTTGGTTGTTATTCAGAAGCGTGTTATTTAGCCTCCATATGTTGGAATTTTTAATAGTTTTTTTCCTGTAATTGAGATCTAATCTTACTGCATTGTGGTCAGAAAAGATGACTGGAATGATTTCAATTTTTTTGAATTTACCAAGGCTAGATTTATGACCCAGGATGTGATCTATTCTGGAGAAGGTTCCATGTGCACTTGAGAAAAAGTTGAAATTGATTGTTTTGGGGTGAAATGTCCTATAGATATCAATTAGGTATAGCCGGACCATTGTGTCATTTAAAGTTTGTGTTTCCTTGTTAATTTTCTGTTTAGTTGATCTGCCCATAGGTGTGAGTGGGGTATTAAAGTCTCCCACTATTATTGTGTTATTGTTAATTTCCCCCTTCATTCTTGTTAGCATTTGCCTTACACATTGCAGTGCTCCTATGTTGGGTGCATATATATTTATAATTGTTATATCTTCTTCTTGGATTGATCCTTTGATCATTATGTAGTGTCCTTCTTTGTCTCTTTTCACAGCCTTTATTTTGAAGTCTATTTTATCTGATATAGGTATTGCGACTCCTGCTTTCTTTTGGTCTCCGTTTGCATGGAGTATTTTTTTCTAGCCCTTCACTTTCAGTCTGTATATGTCCCTTGCTTTGAGGTGGGTCTCTTGTAGACAGTATATATAGGGGTCTTGCTTTTGTATCCATTCAGCCAGTCTTTGTCTTTTGGTTGGGGCATTCAACCCATTTACATTTAAGGTAATTATTGATAAGAATGGTCCTGTTGCCATTTGCTTTGTTGTTTTGGGTTCATGTTCATACAACCTTTCTATGTTTCCTGTCTAGAGAAGATCCTTTAGCATTTGTTGAAGAGCTGGTTTGATGGTGCTGAATTATCTCAGCTTTTGCTTGTCTGTAAAGCTTTTAAATTCTCCTTCATATCTGAATGAACTCTTCGCTGGGTACAGTAATCTGGGTTGTAGGTTATTCTCTTTCATAACTTTAAGTATGTCCTGCCATTCCCTTCTGGCCTGAAGAGTTTCTATTGAAAGATCAGCTGTTATCCTTATGGGAATTTCCTTGTGTGTTATTTGTTGTTTCTCCCTTGCTGCTTTTAATATTTGTTCTTTGTGTTTGATCTTTGTTAATTTTACTAATATGTGTCTTGGGGTGTTTTGCCTTGGGTTTATCCTGTTTGGGACTCTCTGGGTTTCTTGGACTTGGGTGGCTATTTCCTTCCCCATTTGGGGGAAGCTTTCAGCTATTATCTCCTCGAGTATCTTCTCATGGCCTTTCTTTTTGTCTTCTTCTTCTGGGACTCCTATGATTCGAATGTCGGGGCATTTCACATTGTCCCAGAGGTCCCTGAGGTTGTCCTCATTTCTTTTGATTCTTTTTTCTTTTTTCCTCTCTGCTTCATTTATTTCCACCATTTTATCTTCTACCTCACTTATCCTTTCTTCTGCCTCTGTTATTCTACTGTTTGTTCCCTCCAGAGTGTTTTTGATCTCATTTATTGCATTATTCATTTTTAATTGACTCTTTTATTTTTCCTAGGTCCTTGTTAAACATTTCTTGCACCTTCTCAATCCTTGTCTCCGGGTTATTTATCTGTAACTCCATTTTGTTTTCAAGATTTTGGATCATTTTTATTATCATTATTCTAAATTCTTTTTCAGTAGATTCCCTATCTCCTCTTTTGTTTGGCCTGGTGGGCATTTTTCATGTTCCTTTACCTGCTGGGTATTTCTCTGCCTTTTTGTCTTATTTAGATTACTGTGTTTGGAGTGGCCTTTCTATATTCTGGTAGTCTGTGGTTCCTTTTTATTGTGGAGGTTCCTCCCAGTGGGTGGGGTTGGACAATTGGACAATTGGCTTGTCGAGGTTTGCTGGTTAGGGAAGCTTGCATTGGTGTTCTGGTGGTTGGAGCTGGATTTCTTCTCTCTGGAGTGCAATGGAGTGTCCAGTAGTGAGTTTTGAGATGGGTCTGTGGGTTTGGTGTGACTTTGGGCAGCCTGTATATTGATGCTCAGGGCTATGTTCCTGCATTGCTGGAGAATTTGCCTGGTATGTCTTGCTCTGGAACTTATTGGCTCTTAGGTGGTGGTTGGTTTCAGTGTAGGTATGGAGGCTTTTGGATGATCTCTTATTAATTAATGTTCCCTGTAGTCAGGAGTTCTCTGGTGTTCTCAGGTTTTTGGGCTTAAGCCTCTTGCCTCTGGCTTTCAGTCTTACTCTTTCAGGAGCTTCTCCCTCTTACTCTTCTCCCTCCATACAGCACTGATAATAAAACTCTAGGTTCATGGTGAAAGGATTCTCCACAGTGAGGGACACCTAGAAAGGTTCACAGAGTTACATGAAGAAGAGGAGAGGAAGGAAGGAGATAGAGGTGAGCATGAGGAGAAAAAGGGGGATTCAAGAGAGGAGAGACAGATCTAGGTTGTAGTCTGTTCCCTAAGTGTTCTCCGCAGCTCAGAATACCCACAGAGATTCACAGAATTGGGTTGAGAAGAGAAGGGGGAGGGAAGAAATAGAGGTGATCTGGGGGAGGAAAAGGAGAATCAAAAGGGGGAGAGAGTGATCAAACCAGTAATCACACTCCTGGGTAAAAATGGGTACTGAAGGTTGGATTCTTAAATGTCCAAAATTGATATCAAATACTGAAAAACAAAGATTAAAAATCTAGAGTAGAGGTTAGACTCTTAAAAATACAATAGTAAAAAAACCACAAAAACACAAAAATATTTAAGAAATATATATGGAGTTCGCTTTAAAAATAGGCTCCTTTTTTTTTTTTTTGCCAGGTTATGGTGGGTTATAAAAATGAAAATTAAGGAGTAATAGAGGAGTAATAGAGGGCTTAAAAAAAAGAAAAAGTGAAAAAAGAAAGAGAAAAAAAATTTTTTAATTAAAAATAAAAAATAGTAGTAAAAATATATCTAGGAATTTCTCTGGAGTTGTTGCGGGCAGTGTGGGTTCGGTTCAGTTTCAGATAGCTTCTTGTTCGAGCTTACACTTCTTGCTATCTATAGGCCCCTTCCAGTGTAGTCGGTGTTAACTACAGGGATTTTCATCTGTTGCACCTGTCACTTCTGAAGCGGTTCCCTTTGTTTCTTTGGCTTCTGTTTGCCGGTCTCTTCGGTGTCTAATTTCTGCCCTGACACACGCAGGTGGAGGTTGTCTCTTGTTTAGGTTGGCTTGTTCCATTGTGCTGTGGGGAGGGAGGGGCGCTGCAGACAAATGTCACAGGCCTGTGTGGGGAGCACTTGCGGTTTTCCGGCCACACTGGGTTTGCCCCGCTCGGGGCGGGTGTGTGTGCTTTCCCAGTCTACACTGCTCAGGCTCCAGGCTGCTCTCCAGGGAGCTGGCACTTCCCAGGCCTAAGCCGCTCAGATTCAGGTTTTTGGGTATTCCACAAAAGCGCAGACTCGGTTGGGCCTGAGTTTTGTGCCTTCCCCGGGCGGAGCAGCTCAGGCAGCCAGGAGCTTGATGGGCACACTCTCCCCTGGTGCAGGGCACCTTCTCCCCTCCGCGGTCCCAGCCTCAGTTTCCATGCGCGCCGGTCGGGTGCGCCTTGTGTCAGTTCTGGGGAGCTGGACTCTAGCTGCGACCCTCCCGGCGGATGTCGACCATCCAGAATCTCAAGGAAGTCTTTGGTTAGAAGCTGGAGGCCTGTTTGCAGTTTGGTAGGGGTGCCGTCTCTGGGGCCGAGTTTGCCCCTTTCCCCTCCCCCCTGCCTCCTGCCTCCAGTGGGCGATGGGCCAGTCCTCTGCCAGCTAGCTCTTCTCTGGTATTCGCTCAGTCCTTCGTTCTGGGAACCTGGGAAGCGGCGGGTGGTGCCTAAGTTTAGGGCTTTTCCCAACTTAAGTATCTCTCTCTTGATATCCCACAGTTTAAGTTGCTATCTCACATTAGCTCCCTCCGATTGCCCTCAGGGCATTCAGGCCCGGTCCTTACCCTAAGCAATGCTGCCCACTCCTCTCTGTTCCGCCCCCACTTGCTGGTGGTGGATGCGAGCGTCTGGGGTACTTTTCTGCTGGGAGTTGCTTTTAGGCATGTAATCTGTGGGTTTTATTTATTTTTCCTCCCAGTTAGGTTGCCCTCCAAGATTCGAAAACTTCCCCCAGACCCGCCAGTGAGAGGGTTTCCTGGTGTTTGGAAACTTCTTCTATTAAGACTCCCTTCCCGGGATGGATCTCCATCCCTAACTCTATTGTCTCTCTTTTTATCTTTTATATTTTGTCCTACCTCCTTTCAAAGACAATGGGCTGCTTTTCTGGGTGTCTGATGTCCTCTGCTAGCGATCAGAAGTTGTTTTGTGGAGTTTGCTCAGCGTTCAAATGTTCTTTCAATGAATTTGTAGGGGAGAAAATGGTCTCCCCGTCCTATTCCTCTGCCATCTTAGTCCCCCACCCTCCACCCCAGATCTCTTCTTTTTCTTTTTTAAGACCCAGGGGAATTTCTCCACTGTTTCTTGGCTCCATGGCTCCCTGCTTGAGGACAGACCTGGCTGTAGATTTCCTAATGAGCCCTGTGAAACTGAGCCGGCTTTTGCAGGTCAGAGTGGCCGCCCGGAGAAGCGAGCAGAAAAAGGATTCATTACAACAGGGCTCCTCAGTTGGCAACAGCACTTATGTTTAGGATGGGATAATCTCTGTGCGTGAGGGGCTGTCCTGTGCCTCGTAGGAGGCCTACCAGCATCCCTGGCTTTCACGCACTAGATCCCAGAAGCGTCCTCTGGCTGTAACAACCCAAAATGTCTCCAGACATTGCCAAATATCCCCTGGGGAGGCAACGTCACCAGCCTCCCCTATCAAGAACCTCTGCCTTGAGAAAACTTGGCCCCTGAGATTTGAGTCTTGGGAATTCCATTTCTACAGAGATGGAGTCTGGAAAAGGGAGTGTTTCCTGGTGGTTAGGAGCCTAGGCCTGCAACGAGGTGGATCATAACTGAGAACAAGTGTAAAGAGAACACATAGTATATGTTGGGGGTGGTGATAGTGTTAGAAGTTTTGTCTACAAGGGAAGTTTCTATATAAGGAAGAGGTGAGTGCAGTTGCCGTGGGAATCAGCTGGGTGTGGGAAGACCATGCACTTGGGGTCCAATAGGATTCCCCGAGAAGACACATCTGAGTAGACTTTGGGTGCTTTAACTTGGACCCGCGCCTGGGCAGCTGTTGAGCCTTCTGTTTGGCAGGGCTGGGCTGGGGCCCAGTGTGGTCACTTCTGCTCCTAGGCGGGCCTCGGCAATGCTATGTCTCTGCCCTTAAGGTGTGACTGCTGTGATCTTCACCCTAACCCTCCTGATTACCATCCTGGGAGCTGTCATCATAGGTCTTATTTTAACAATAAAGAGAGGAAAACTGCAGAGGCAAAAATAAAGATATTTGGTGGCAAATCATAATGACGACATCACCATTGTGCCCCAGAGCAAGGTGAGGCCACGCCTGGCCCAGACATCCACTTTCCTGCTCATTGCTGGTGCCCCATGGAAGGGTCCTGAGCTAGGAGCCTGTGAGGGCACAGGCTAACTCACTTATAAAGTGAATGCTTCATGGAGAGTCTTAGGCCCTGAGTTCGGGTTCTAGACCTACCACTTTCTTGCTGGGAACATCATTTCCGGGCCTTATCTTCTGAATACTTAAATATGATCAGATGGTGTCTAAAGTTCCCTTCAGCTCTGTTTTCTGGTGCATAGAAGAACCTGTATGCATGTATGCTAAGTCACTTTAGTCGTGTCCAACTCTGCGGCCCCACGGACCATAGCCCACCAGGCTCCCCTGTCCATGGCATTCTCCAGGCAAGAATACTGGAGCGGGTTGCCATGTCTTCCTGACCAGAGATTGAACCCGTGTCTCCTGCACTGGCTGGCAGGTTCTTTACCACTAGTGCCACCTGGGTAGTAGAAGAACCCATATATCCTGCTCAAATATTAAAGCTGTCTCCTGGGGAGCATTTATTTTCAAAACCACATCAACTTCTTTAACTTACTGATAATTAAGACAATACAATTCATTTATTCAACACACATGTGTTGCCCATCCACTTCAGGCCGGCAGAGTGGAGGGAACACCAGGAACGGATGCCTTCCGAGGGAGGTGGGTGCTCTGGGATACGTCTGCAAGGTGAGGCAAAGACCCCCTTTGCCTCTGGGGGTCTCTGTGGATGTGGCTCAGGGATTGAATGTTGCAGCACCATGAAGGCTTCAGAGAAGAGGTGTCATTTGGGGAGGGTGTGTTTGCTAGTGGTGACCAGGAGAGAGGTAATGCCAGGGTACACTGAGGTGTGGGCTTCTCAGGGCTGCGAGGCTTGACATACATTTAACAAGCATGACCTTATTTGATACATATATAACATTTATGCAATTCCAGAAAATACAGCATTAACTGTCTTTTATGCATACTTTAAGCTTGAAGTTTTGAAGTGTCTCCCCCCCTCCACTTTTTTGTTTTGTTTTTGCTGTTGATATTAGACAGGGTAATTTTTGCCAGCATATATTGATTATTCTGAAGTACTTTTTGCCTTTCCAGAGGGATTAGTGAGAAATGTTCTTTAGAGTAGAAAGACAGAACCCAAGTTTCTACACTTTGATAAGAGCGCTTTGTTCCTGAGGGAAGGTGAAGGGAGGGTTTCAAGTTTACTTTCAAGTGATTCTCAAAGTGATTGAAAACCCACAACTGAAATAAACTTTATGTCAAAGATTAAAAATTTTAGAATTTCAGATAGTACTTGTTCAGGAATACATGCTACTGATGATATTCAGAGAATAACAAGATAGGCAGATCAACTATTGAATTTGAATCTATGCACTTCAACAAATATATGAATCTCAAATATCTCAAAGCAAAAGTGTTCCAGAATGTTGTTGCTTGTTAGAAAAGCGCTCAAGTTAGACCAAGGAAAACAGGTTTGTTCTGAAGACATTTAGCTTAATTGTAAAAATAAAGAAAGCATGATGAGTCAAAATCAAACATTCTTCTCATGTTATGTATATTTTATTCCTGTTGTATTGGCTTTATTTTCAAAATTGTAGTTTGCAAAATTAGTTTCCTTTTATTGGTATTCTTAAATATACTATTTATTGGATAGATGAATTATGACTTTAAATAAAAGGTGACTTGACAGGTACTAAGTAAAAGCGTGGAGAAGGGAATGGCAACCCACTCCAGTATTCTTGCCTGGAGAATTCCGTGGACAGAGGAGCCTGGCAGGCTACAGTCCATTGGGTCGCAAAGAGTCAAACACGACTGAGCAACTAACACTTTCACTTTCAAGTCAAAGAGCCTTGATCAGGAGATTGGGGTTCATTTGTAAATTATTTTTCAAGTGTCCCTGGGGATCCTGGGGCTCACTGGTCTGGCCTTGGGTGGATGATAGAATGAGGTAGAGGTGTGGTGGGGAGAAATTCTGAGCCCTCCTCTTCCTCTGCATCTAAAACAGCTCTGCTTTGGTCTATTGTATTCTCCATTAGGGTCCTGAGTAAGACTCTTCTTGAAAAGCAGGGTTACTCTGTTTAAGATCTATTCTCTAGGGACTTCCCTGGTGGCCCAGTGATTAAGGCTTTGTGTTCTCAATGTAGGGGACCTGGGCTTGACCCCTCGTCAGGGAGCTAGATCCTGCATGTCACAATGAAAGATCCTGCATGCTGCAACTAAGACCTGGCCCAGCCAAATTAAAAAATATATATATAAATTAAAAAAAAAATCTTAAAATACATTCTCTAGGTGTTGGGGAGGCCCTGGGGGCAGGAGGCAGAGAGGTCACATCCTCACGTGCTCACTGAGGAATGACTTCAGCATCAGGTCACGCATCAGGTTATGTGCCAGAGCCAGAACTTGATTTGCGGTAGCCTGAGCCCAGAGTCTTAACCACGACACTGTCCGTGTTGGCACAGACCCAGGAGAGGTGTGTGGAGCAGTTCAGCACTTGCACTCCAGGTCAGAGAGATCAGGGTTGGAGTCCTGACTCTCATTTGTTAACTGCTATTCACCTTGGCACGGATCGTCCTCATCTATAAAAGTCACGGTCTCACTAGTACGTGGTCATCTTATCGAGAGCAACCAAGTTGTGTCCTGTTTTGCAGCCACCCCTGAGGGCCACCCCTGTGTCCAGAGGGAACAACCATATCACGTCTAGTGTGACAATTTCGGGGGATGTCTGTTCCTTTGCCGACAGCCAGCAGGGGCAAGAGCTCTTTTATGCCCCAGTAGGGCTTTACCAGGCACTTCTGAGGGCAAAGTGGTTATGTGCAGATGTTCAAATTCTGACTCTACTACCTACCTACAGATGAACAAGTTCCTTGAACTTGTACTACCTACCTTGAACAAGTTCCCTAACCTCGGTGATCTCGTCTGTAAAAGGGCGAATCACACCTGCCTTGCAGGGCCTGCTGCCTGTTAAATGAGGTCTCCTGTGTTGAGCAGTTAGCTCAGATCCTGGACACAGCACCATGTTACCCCTCGGGCAGGTTTGGGCTGGGAGGTGCTCAGTGATCCCTTCCTAGGTGGATTTCTTGCCAGTCTTCCTTCCCTCCCCCTACCGCCCCCACCCTTTCCTAGCTCTTTCTGAGTGTAGCATTTTCTGGTTAACCCTGGGTTAAGAACATTCTGCTCTGTCTCCGGCTTCAGGGCAAACATGTGGCCATCTGCTCTGTTGGTGACCAAGCAGAAGCCTGAGTCAGGAAGCCGCCTGTGCTGCAGGAAATCCGACTGGTGAGGCCCCCACCCCTGGGAGGAGATAAAACTTTGCTGACCTCAGCCTCTCCTCTGCCAACTCCCCATTCCCACCTTGGGTGGGAGTGGCCCTCACCCCAAAGGGCAATGGTGGGAATCTGCTTCCTTAACTTGGTCCAAGACCACCACCCCAAGAGCCCAAACTGAGGTCTAAAGACCTCAGTCCCCTTATTCTTGACTCAGCGCCTGAATCCTGGGAGCTCTCCTAGCCTGTTCTCTGCCTTTAATCCTGGCCTTAATCCTGCCTCTTCGTTCTTTGTGTCTATCTCCCTTGAACCCAGTCCTTGCAGGGAGTCAGGTTTATAGCATTCACTTCTGGACACCCTGGTTTTATGTTGTGTTGTGTTAGTTGATCAATTGTATCTGACTCTTTGTGATCTCATGAACTTTAGCCCACCAGGCTCCTCTATCCATGGGATTCTCCAGGCAAGAGTACTGGAGTGGGTAGCCACTCCCTTCTCCAGGGGATCTGCCCAACCCAGGGATTGAACCCAGTTCTCCTGCACTGCAGGTAGATTCTTTACTGTCTGAGCGACCAGGGAAGCCCTGTGGTTTTAGTAAATCCCCATCACTGGGGAGACTTCAATCATCCCCCTGGTTTATTTGCTAGAGGCAGACTGCCTGGATTTACCTCCCAGATCTGCCACTAAGAAGTTGTATGGTCTTTAACACGTTACTTTATCTTTTGAGCATCAGTTTCCTAAGCTGTAAAATGGGAGTGGTCATAGTTCTTATCTCAAAGGGTCTTTGTGAAAACTAGCTGACAGTGTGTAAACACACAGCATCATCCCTAGGACAGGAAACATACTATAATCACAAGCTGTTATTCCATCATTATTTTCAGATGTATGAAATGAGGCATGAAAACATTGTCCCCTTCTTTGGTGTTTGCACAGAATCACCGAACATCTGCATTGTCACCTAATATTGCAAAAAAGGAAGTCTTAAGGCAAGCAAAAGAATCAATCTTACCTCACACTTGATTAGTGACACCCTTATGGCAGAAAGTGAAGAAGAACTAAAGAGCCTCTTGATGAAAGTGAAAGAGGAGAGTGAAAAAGTTGGCTTAGAACTCAACATTCAGAAAACTAAGATCATGGCATCCGGTCCCATCACTTCATGGCAAATGGATGGGAAAACAGTGGAAACAGTGGCTGACTATTTTTTTGGGCTTTAAAATCACCGCAGATGGTGATTGCAGCCATGAAATTAAAAGACACTTACTCCTTGAAAGGAAAGTTATGACCAACCTAGATAGCCTATTAAAAAGCAGAGACATTACTTTGCCAACAAAGGTCAAGGCTATGGTTTTTCCAGTGGTCATGTATAGATGTGAGAGTTGGACCACAAAGAAGGCTGAGCACCGAAGAACTGATGCTTTTGAACTGTGGTGTTGGAGAAGACTTTTGAGAGTCCCTTGGACTGCAAGGAGATCCAACCAATCCATCCTAAAGGAGATCAGTCCTGGGTATTCATTTAAAGGACTGATGTTGAAGCTGAAGCTCCAATGCTTTGGCCACCTGATGCGAAGAGCTGACTCATTTGAAAAGACCCTGATGCTGGGAGGGATTGGGGGCAGGAGGAGACGGGGATGACCGAAGATGAGATGGGTGGATGGCATCACCGACTCAATGGACATGGGTTTGGGTAGACTCCGGGAGTTGGTGATGGACAGGGAGGCCTGGCGTGCTGCGGTTCATGGGGTCGCAAAGAGTCAGACACGACTGGGTGGCAACTGAACTGAACTGAATAAAGAAGCTTATCAGTGCTTTTGCCCCTTCATCCAAGAGCAGTTCTTCTCTGGTCTAAAATCAAGATCTGAATTATCTTGCTGGGCTGCCTGCAGAGGATTAAATTAGCAGCACAGTTGCCAAGTGTCTGGTTTCTCTGTTCTGGGTGGAAATTGTCTGAGCTTGGTTTTGTCTCCTATGGTGTCATAGCTACTTCTAGACTGTGTTCCTGGGCCCACCCTTCCCATGGTATGTGACCACCAGCTTTATGTCAGGAACAAGGAAATATTTGTAAAACTCAAGACTGCGTAAATTTCTCAATATTTAATTGGGTTATGGTATTTCCCAGGAAGAGTTCTGGTTACTAGATTTAGAGTTCTCTGCCTCAGGTGTTATCATTTCTGCTTAACATCATCCAATGCATTAGGATCAAATCTACAGGAACTGTGAAGCTCCCTGTGCTTCCAGGTGAGTTACTTGTGATGTTTGGAATAATTGTGTTTTTTAGGATGTTTTGGGAGAAGACAATGGCACCCCACTCCAGTACTCTTGCCTGGAAAATCCCACGGACGGAGGAACCTGGTAGGCTGTAGTCCATGGGGTCGCTAAGAGTCGGACACAACTGAGCGTCTTCACTTTCACTTTTCACTTTCATGCATTGGAGAAGGAAATGGCAACCCACTCCAGTGTTCTTGCCTGGAGAATCCTAGGGACGGGGGAGCCTGGTGGGCTGCCGTCTATGGGGCCGCGCAGAGTCGGACATGACTGAAGCGACTTAGCAGCAGCAGCAGCAGCAGGATGTTTTGAGAAACTCAGGCAATGAAATGGATTGGATATTCAAGCTCTCATTTGAATATGACATAGTCAGTGTGAGTATCACGTAAACCTATGTAAAGAACAAATAGTGTTCGTGAGTTGTTCTGTGTCTTGCATTAACTGTAGTCTTTCTTGAAAATTCTGGTCCTCCTCAAATCTCTTCAAACAAAGTAATTCCACTCCTAAAATCCACCTCTACCATCAGATTTTCCATCCTTTTCACCCTCCCTGATCTCAAGTACATGTCAACAGAGTAGTAAAATATTTTACACTCAAGTTGGAAGGGATAGCTAAATATGAACGAAGTATTTACATTTTAGCATAGAATTTTTTTACCACAAAGAAAATCTAATTACTGGATCATAAAGTGAGTTGGAGAGGGAGATCCTAATAGCCCTTCCTTATCCCTAACTTTTGATTCTTTTCTCCAGAAAATGGGAATAACTGCCACAGTCACCATAGAGCTGTTGATCTAAGAGGTGGCCTTAGGATGCATATTTGAGAAAGTAAACTAGCAGGTGAATCTTTATTTTGGGCAAAGAGGGTTGCGATGGATGTAAAGAAGAGGAGGAGGAATAATAGTAAAAATAGCTAAAATATATTTAGTGCTTACTTTGTTCTCACAACAAAATATAAGGAAGCTCTAAAAAAAAGGTAGATTTATTATCATCCCTATTTCACAGGTGGAAAATGACTTGTGGGACCCATTCTGAGGGTGCTGTCTTCACCCTGGTCTAAAATCCAGCTGGTCTTTCTAAGCTCACTGCATCTGCTTTTTCCATTAGAGGGGACCAAGCCAATGACCTGGAAATGGGTCCTGGTGAGGGAGTCACTCACCCTGACACATGGCTGCAGGACAAGGCTGTCTGTCCATGAATCAACATTCCCATCCATCAACTGATAGATTCCTATAGGCAAGACCCTGCCTGAGTGTTGTGGGGGATACATGGGTGAAATATAAACTCTGCTCTCCTGGGTTTTTAGGCCAGTGACTCACTCAGTGACTGTGGCAAGTTACTGCCCCTCTAATGGTAGGAGCGGATCAGTGAGCTTAGAAGGAGAAACTGGATTTTAGCCCAGGGTGAAGAGAGCATTTTCAGAATGCTGGTCCACAGTGTCATGGCCCACCTGACTCATTTTCCATCTGAAATAGGGATAAAAATAGATTTGCCTCATATTCTGTTGCAAGGATAAAGTAAATTAATGAACACAAAGTGCGAGAAAGTATCTGAGCCAGAGGAAGTATCAGATATATTTTAGCTATTATTATTATTATTGTTACTCAGCCTCCATGGAGGTTTCATGGATGAGGTTGACCTGATTGACCTCAAAGGACATTTGTTCCTCAAGAATTTGATTGCTCTTTGTGTCTAAGGAGCTAAGTCTTAATGACCCTGTTAAACTTTGACCTCTCAGGCCTTAGTAGGAAGCCAATATATTGTTACCAAGCAAGGCAGACAAAGAGAAACCTCCCTGTGATTGGTTTCTGTGGACATCTCTGGGCTACCACTCATATTATTTTAGTAAAACTTCACTGAGTGTCTCTTAAGGATTTGATCTAATCTGTGCATGTTCTTAGGAAGACAAGGACTTGTTTTCATCTTTGAATGGCTTAAAATTAAGCTAGAGAAAAAAAGAAGAGGTCAGGATTTGTACATAGGAAATTATTTAGATGGTGCTGTAACAGTTTTAAAATAGGAAGCTCTGACGTGGTATCCTCTCCTCTGGGATCTTCTCTTATTCCCCTCCCCTACTTTCCATTCAGTTCGGTTCAGTTCAGTCATTCTGTCATGTCCGACTCTTTGCGGCCCCATGAATCGCAGCACGCCAGGCCTCCCTGTCCATCACCAACTCCCGGAGTTCACTCAAACTCATGTCCATTGAGTTGGTGATGCCATCCAGCCGTCTCATCCTCTGTTGTCCCCTTCTCCTCCTGCCCCCAATCCCTCCCAACATCAGGGTCTTTTCCAACGAGTCAATTCTTCCCATGAGGTGGCCAAAGTATTGGAGTTTCAGCTTCAACATCAGTTCTTCCAGTGAACACCCAGGACTGATCTTTAGGATGGACTGGTTGGATCTCCTTGCAGTCCAAGGGACTCTCAAGAATCTTCTCCAACACCATAGTTCAAAAGCATCAATTCTTCAGTGCTCAGCTTTCTTCACAGTCCAACTCTCACATCCATACATGACTACTTTCCATTACCTTCCCACTAAGCCCAGGGAAGTAGTCTCATCTCATCTCCAGTGATCTGCCTCCCATCCCAATCAAAGCAGTTGGCATCATTTATATTGGATGTAAAGAGAAAGCTAGTAAGTTCTCACCATGATGTGAGTGACTAGCCTTTTTGGTGTGGGTGTTTGGTTTTTGAGAACTAACTCAAAGGATGGTCTGGAGAAATGCTGGGGTGCGTGTGAATGACACTTTGAAGGGGACAGTCTCCCTGGTGGTCATCAGCTATTTTAGGATCACTGAGTCTGTCCTCCAATCCACGCCAGAAGAACAAAGGACAGCTCGACTCTTTGCTTTGGAAGGCTTGCTGTCTCCTGAAATGAAGTGTGCTCATTGCACTATGTCAAGGCTCATGTAGGGCCTCTGAGGCCAATTACTCTGCAAACATTCCTTGAAAGGGGGTTAAGAATAACAGAAAATTCCCTATAGCATGTTGGAGCCCTGGCATGGGTGACTTAGACGCGAACCCAGGTGCTGGACCGAGCTCTGAGGGTCAGGTTGCACTTCTGGCCATCACATACCAGTCATAAGAACAATTCCTCTCACAATATCCATTTGACCAGAACCTCCTCTATACCAGATATCAGCGAGACTCTGAGATGCCACCGACTTTTCAAGATAGCAAATGCATATTGATCAAGCGCCTAATTGGGTTAACACAATTGGGAGGGTGCAGAGGAATGCATCTTATTGTCCTGTGCTCAGAGAGTTCAACCCAGTGGAGCCAGCTTGGGAAGGATCTTTGGAGAGTATAATACTCATCTTGAGTTAGGGATGGGCCTTTGTTTCTCAGTGAGAGATATCTTGATTAAGAGGATGAAGGACAGTTTGGCATAGAAGTCGTCTTGGGGATTTAAACCCTGGCTCTGCCATGTAGGGATCAGATGACCTTAGCTAGTGTCCCTGTGTATGAAATAAAGATGACAGTACCTGCCTCATAGCGTTGTTATGAGCACTAAGATATGCATGTTGCTTAGCATCATGCCTGCTCTAAAACAGTTATCTGATAAATGTTAATTGTTAGTATTAGCAGGAGTATGGTTTACTCTGGAGGAGGAAATGGCAACCCACTCCAGTATTCTTACCTGGGAAATCCCATGAACAGAGGAGCCTGGCCGGCTACAGTGTTTGGAGTCACAGAGTCGGGCACGACTTGGCAACTGAGCATGCATGGTGTTACTGTTACCCCTGATAACCCAATTGCTAATACTGAAAACCATACACTTTCTTATTTAATTGAACAATAGGACAAACCTGCATTGTTTAAATATGGTACCACCAGCTACATGTGACTACTGAACATTAGCAGTGTGGCTAGTTCAAATGGAGATGTGCTAAAAGATAAAATGCATGCCAGTTTTGAAGATTTAGTTTTTTAAAAAAAGGAATGTGAAATATCTCAATAATATTTTCATGTTGATGACATGTTGAAATGATAAGTTTTTTTAATACATTGGGTTATATAAAATATTAAAAGTAATTTTACCTGCTTAACTAAAAAGTTAAACATGATACATGTGCTTACATTATATTTTTATTGGACAGTGCTCTTAATAATTAGCAATTAACCTTGTGGTTAATTTCTCCTTAGCTCCATTATTTGTAATATTCATATTTACTTCATTTTCAAAAGGAAAAATAAAGAGGCTTAGTGAGGTAAAGTAACCGGCCCAACTGGCAAGAGGCAGATCGGGCTCTGCAATCAGTCTGTCTCCAAAAGCTGAATTCTTTCTTCCCTGCCAAGTGCTAAAGAACACAGGTGTGCGGATTCAGAGGGAGGAGCCATGTGGGCCAGCCTCAGCCTTCCGATTGGAAAATAAATGTGGCCTCACTCACGTAGGTAATAGAACTGCCAAAAGTGTATGAAACCTGGCACTTTAATTGTGAGACTCTCATGGTTCTATTTGTTCTCAGACAACAGAATACATTCCAGTCCGTTATTGGACATTTCCATCAAGATAGAAAAGTAAAAACAAAACAGACAGATGCATGCCATCTCTTGGAGAGAACTACCTTCCTAGGATTTCGGGCATCCCTAAACATGTCAGTTTTGTCCTCATGGAAGGAGCTCTGCTAATATCCCTGGGTGTCAGGGGCGGTCAGCAGCAACCAGAATGTAGAAGATCTCATGTCTGGGGTGTGCCTGGCACTAGCAAGGACAGGGACAGTCGTGTGTGTCCAGGAGGTGTCCTGCGGAATGGAGAGGTCTCCGTGAGGTCTGAGAGGACTCTGGATGGGACTCAGGTCTCCCCAGATTTCAAGCCCAGACCTCTGTTTGTTGGAGCCTCGCTGGAAATATTCCTGAGGCAACCCCACCCAGGCCCCTCTGGGACTGGTTCAGCGAGTCGCATTTCTGAAATATGATTCAACTTTGTCATCTCAAGAAACAACGAAGCAGAGTGGTAAAGGAACACAGCTTCCTGGTTTTTTAGGGGTGAGGTGGGGGTAGTGTACCCACGGTCTTGAATGTTTCCTTATTGCTTTCTGTATTAGCCTGGATTCTATGCAATACTGGCTCAGGACTCTTGCTAAAGCCGGCAGTGATTCAGCCTGACATTACGGCTGGAGGAAGAGGGGAGTCCTGGAGCTGGTGCCCAGGAGGCCCAAGGACCCTGTCTCAGCGTGCAATAATCCATTCAGGGACACGCCTCGAATTCCTCCTTGCTGGACACCGGTGCCACCTTGTGACCACACCACGTGACTCAAGGCTAGACTTGTGATTCATTTAAACCCGACAGGGGTCTCAGAAGAAGAGGTATGCTTTCACCTACCCGCTTCCTCCTCCACCCTCCTCTACAAACACCAGGGCTCCAGAAACAGTAAAACGAGGGGTTGAGAAGTGACTGGGCTTCAAAGGTGACCCAGCCTGGGTTTATCTTCCAGCTCCATCCCTGCTCCCTGGGAGCAGTTTATTTTTTAAATATTTTAACATATCTTAAAAAAAATTTTTTTTAACTTGGGGTATAATTACTTTAGAACGTTGTATTAGTTTCTGTTGTACAACAATGTGAACCAGCCACATGTGTCCATATGTCCCTTCCCTCTTGAGCCTCCCTCCCACCCCCACAGGGAGCAGTTTAAAACCCCGAATTTCTTCATTGTGAGATCCCCCCTCAACGCCCTCGCCCTCATCTCCTTGGCAAATAAGAGTCATCACTCCCCTGGGGACTGACCTCTTTCAGCCCGCCGTCAGATTAAGTCCTCTTCCTCCATTCTGATCAGTCTCCTCTGCATTCAGGCTTGCTTTGTGTGATATGTAATCTGCAGTAATACAGGTTCTTGTGTCTGGGCCCAAGCATTCCTTTATTCTTTTAAGCTCCCTAGGTGATTTTAATGTGCAGCCAAGGCTGAGAACAATTGACAAGGACAAGTCTTCTCAGCTTAACAGGTACATGCATCTCCTGGGGACTGGGTTTAAATGCATAGTCTGATCCAGTAGGTCTGGGCAGAGCCTGAGATTCTGCATTTCTGCTAATCTCCCAGGTGATGCTGATGCTGCTGGTCCCTGGGACATCTTTCAAGTAGCAGGGATCTAAGGCAGACCCATCTCACAAATGCTAAAATCGAGGCCCAGTTAGATGATTTGTTTGAAGAAACTTAGTGGTAAAGTTTAGGTTTGAACATGTCTTCTGACTCTAGGCTTTTTTTCTGTCCTCTTTATAAATAAATAATTCTATAAATAATAGTGCTTTCCTATTGCATACAAATAATTGATGTAACGTGTTGTGGTGCATGGGCTTAGTTGCTGCATGACATGTGGGATCCCAGCCCCCTGACCTGGGGTCAAATCCATGTCCTCTGCGTTGGCAGGCAGACTCCCAAACACTGGGCCACCGGGAAGTCCCCTGTCGTTTCTGTTTTGACAAGAAGAGTGAGGCTCATGGGGTAAAGTTACTTGCCCTCTACCATGTGGTAGAGCTGGGGTTTGAACCCAAGAGTCTGATCACAAGGCTACTTTTTTTTAAGCTGGCCTTGCCTTTGTGGCTCCACGTTAAGGGGCTGGAAACAGTTTTCTCCTTTTTGGATGTCCCTGCCCAGGGTGACCCCCTGGGTAAGGGGCTCTTGAACAAATGAATGTGGAAATGGACATGTCTCCCACCATGGGCCTGTCTGTTTCTGTCCGTTGGTCTCTGTCTTCCAGCAGTGTCCATCAGTACCTTCTCTAATCCATTGACTCATTTTCAGTCTTCAGGGCCTGCTGTTCCTCCATAGGAGCCCCCTGGGGTCCCATGGCAACCTGAAGCTTTCCAACTGCCTGGTGGAAGGCCGGATGCAGGTGAAGCTGTCGGGATTCGGACTGTGGGAACTCCAGCATGGCTGGACATATAGAACATACGATGAGGAAACGACGGACCTGTTGGGTAACCACTGCAAACCCTGCACCCACTAGCTGTCAGAAGAGGGTGGGGCTCCTCACCCCCACCCTGCGCTTTCTGATGCTTACTCGCTCAGGTCCCTGCAGGTGGGCTATCCTCTGGGGTAGATGGATGCGGTTATTCCGGTCACCCAATGAGAAGAAAAAAAACAAACAAACACAACCCACTGGTGGCCTGAGTCCATGGTGGGGTGTCTGAGTGAGGAGCCTAGTCCTTGCCCTAACTTAGCTGGGTGAGCTGAAGGGAGTCACTGCCCTTGTCTTCAGCCTTCTTGTCCCTTCATGTCTTCATCCTGTGTTCTCAGCAGAGAAGGCGCCACCCGCCAGGCCCCTTACAGTTGATGAGCTTGGTAGTTCTCCACCCTCTCTGCACTTCAGTATCACTTGAGATGCTTCAAAAGACATGAAAGGGGCTGGGTCCCATCCTGTGCCAACTGAATCAGAACTTATGAAGACGGGGTCTGGGCATCTGTGTTGTTTTCTGAAAGCCTCTCAAGTGATTCTGATGTACACTTGAGACAAGACACCACCTGGAGTCCAGCCCTCCTCCACCTGTGTGCAAACCGAGACTCCACGCCTCTTCCTGCGTGTCCAGGCTTACTGAGCACCCTTGAGTCTTGCCTTGCACTGTCCTGGGCCCTAGTGAGCCCAGCGTGCTCCGCTTTGACCGCCTCTCTCTAAAGCAGCACGCTGCCAGCAGCTTCACTGTGTGCACCTGGGGAGGTGTCTGTAAAATGGTATCTTGCAGAAGAGACAAAGGGGGAAACGGTGAAAACCTGTTAGTAGCCATTTCTTCCTCCCCATCCTCCACTGTATTTTCTTTCTATGATTGTAGTTTATAATGATATAAAAATCTATAAACATAACCACAAAGGAAAGGTAAGTTTATAAAATATCCAGCACAGATACATCTGTAGAGACAGAATGTGGATTGGTGGTTGGCAGGAGTTGGGAGGTGGGGGAAACGGGCAGAAACTGGTTCATGGATTCAAGGTTTTATTTTGGGGTGTCAGAAATGTTCTGGAACTAGATGTAACAGCTGTATGGAATTGCCAGGGTACTCAATGCCACGGAGTTGTTCGCTTTCAAGTAGTTTTATGTTCTATGAATTGTTAGATGATTTTTTTTTTTTTAATGTAGGCAGTACAGAAAGGAAAAAAGGAAAAGAAAAGCCGCCTGTAATTGCACAGTCATGAGTTAACTGCTGTTAACGCATGAGGGCAGGATCATCCTCACTAGTTCCTTCATATTCACACATGGGCCCCCAAGTGTGTGAATATGGAGATGTCTCCAAACATCAGGGCCAACTTCTCAGGGGCTTGATACTTTCAGGGCTCCTGTGCTTCCTGGAAAAAGAAGGGGTGACTTTTCCTGTTCCACCCAGCAGCTCTGACCTTTGACAGTCTTGGCTTTGCAGAGTTCTACTGGATGGCCCCACAACTACTGTGGCTCCCCCAGGTGCCCTGGTCTGGCAGCCCCAAGGGAGATGCTTACAGCTTTGCCGTCCTGATGAGAGAGCCGATCCACCACCAGGACCTTGGACCTTTCGATGATCAAAACCTGACGCCAGCGGGTAATGCTGGGAGAGACTCCTTGGCCGGCTTGGTCATTCAGTCCAGCCTTTTTTTCTTTTCCTGTGTAGTCAGTTTTTTATTTTAAAAATCTTACATCTTTAGACCCTTTTTGTTTTGAACAGTTCCATCCTTCCACCCTTTTTTGGTCTTTTAAGATACTGACATTTTCAGAGTCCAGATCTCTTGTCTTGTAGAATGCGCTACTATCTGAATTTGTCAGTTTCCCAATGGTTGCATGTAGGTTATTTTTAGCAAGAATACTTCTTCACATCAGGAAGCACAGGATATTGTTGATGTCAGTTACTTCCCTGGTTGCTCAGCTGGTAAAGAATCCAACTGCCATGCAGGAGACCCTGGTTCAATTCCTGGGTTAGGAAGATCCCCTGGAGGAGGGCATGGCAACCCACTTCAGTATCCTTGCCCGGAGAATCCTCATGGACAGAGGAGCCTGGGGGGGCTACAGTCCATGGGGTTGCAAAGAGTCGGAATCAACTGAGAAGCTACACACAGCAATGAGAACTACCTTTTAAATGCTTGCTTTTATTCTTTGCTTTGTGAGATGTTTATTAATTTAGAATCTATTCCAGTCTTATTTTTTATTTTTTAAATAAAATTCTAATTCTTCCTTAAAGAATTAGATGACAAATTACAGTTTGGTTACAAAAAATTAAGGAACGCGGAACTACACACTTTATTCAATAACAGCAGCCAGAGCAATTCTGTAAGGAAATGAGTCAGATTGTGTCACTTCTCTACCCAGAATCTCCCCCTGACTTCCCATTTGGGGAGTGAAAGATAAGCCCTTACAATAAATAGCCTGCAAGATCACTGAAGCCTCTGATGGAGCCTCTGTGACTCATATTAGTGTTTGGTGGCTCGGTGGTAAGGATTCTACCTGCCAAGCAGGAGATGCAGGTTTAATCCCTGGTCTGGGAAGTTCCCCTGGAGAAGGAAGTGGCAACCCACCCCAGTATTGTATTCTTGCCTGAAAAATACCATGGTCAGAGGAGCCTGGCGGGCTATAGTCTAAGGGGTTGCAAAGAGTTGGACATGACTTAGAGATTAAAACAACGAGGGCTGTGACCACGAGCCGGCTAGCTTGTAACAATATTCTCGCACAGTTCTAGAGGCTAGAAGTCCAAAATCAAGGTTCAGCTGGGCTGAGCGCCTTCTAGATACTCTGGGGGAGGCCCAGTCTTTGCCTCTTTCAAGGTAGCTGCCCCAGCCTTCCTGGGTTTGCGGCCACACAGCTCCAATCTCTGCTTCCATCTTCACATTGCCACGTCTTCTGTGTACATTTCTTCTGTACATCTCTCATGAGGATACTTGTCCTTGGATCAGGGCCCACTCAGATAATCCAAGATGATCGCCTCAACCCCAGATAATTATATTTGCAAAGACAGTTTTTCTTCAAATAAGGTCACATTCACAGGTCCTGTGGATCAGGACACAGACATATCTCTCTGGGGACCACCATGCAGCCTCCTCCATCTTCCTCATTCCGCCTCCTGTGCTTTGCTCCTTTTAATCGCACTGGCCACCTTTCAGTTCAGTCGCGCAGTCGTGTCCGACTCTTTGTGACCCCATGAATCGCAGCACGCCAGGCCTCCCTGTCCATCACCAACTCCCAGAGTCCACCCAAACCCATGTCCATCGAGTCAGTGATGCCATCCACCCATCTCATCCTCTGTCGTCCCCTTCTCCTCCTGCCCCCAATCCCTCCCAGCATCAGGGTCTTTTCCAGTGAGTCAGCTCTTCACATGAGGTGGCCAAAGTATTAGAGTTTCAGCTTCAGCATCAGTCCTTCCAATGAACACCCAGGACTGATCTCCTTTAGGATGGACTGGCTGGATCTCCTTGCAGTCCAAGGGGCTCTCAAGAGTCTTCTCTAACACCACAGTTCAAAACCATCAGTTCTTTGGCTCTCAGCTTTCTTCACAGTCCATCTCTCACATCCATACATGACCACTGGAAAAACCATAGCCGTGACTAGATGGACCTTGGTTGGCAAAGTAATGTCTCTGCTTTTTAATATGCTGTCTAGGTTGGTCATAACTTTCCTTCCAAGGAGTAAACGTCTTTCAATTTCATGGCTGCAGTCACCATCTGCAGTGATTTGGGAGCCCAGAAATATAAAGTCAGTCACTTTTTCCACTGTTTCCCCATCTATTTCCCATGAAGTGATGGGACCAGATGCCATGATCTTAGTTTTCTGAATGTTGAGCTTTAAGCCAACTTTTTCACTCTCCTCTTTTCACTTTCATCAAGAGGCTTTTTAGTTCCTCTTCACTTTCTGCCATAAAGGTGGTGTCATCTGCATATCTGAGGTTATTGAGATTTCTCCCGGCAATCTTGATTCCACCTTGTGCTTCCTCCAACCCAGCATTTCTCATGATGTACTCTGCATATAAGTTAAATAAGCAGGGTGACAATATACAGCCTTGATGTACTCCTTTTCCTATTTGGAATCAGTCTGTTGTTCCATGTCCAGTTCTAACTGTTGCTTCCTGACCTGCATACAGGTTTCTCAAGAGGCAGGTCAGGTGGTCTGGTATTCCCATCTCTTTCAGAATTTTCCACAGTTTATTGTGATCCACAAAGTCAAAGGCTTTGGCATAGTCAATAAAGCAGAAATAGATGTTTTTCTGGAACTCTCTTGCTTTTTTGAGAATCCAGTGGATGTTGGCATTTCATCTCTGGTTCCTCTGCCTTTTCTAAAACCAACTTGAACATCTGGAAGTTCATGGTTCACATATTGCTGAAGCCTGGCTTGGAGAATTTTGAGCATTACTTTACTAGCGTGTGAGATGAGTGCAATCGTGCGGTAGTTTGAGCATTCTCTGGCCACCTATATGTGCCTCCAAAGTGACGCACTTTCACTCCAGAGTCTTTGCACATGCTGTGCCCTCTGTCTGGGCATCTCTTACTCTGTATTTGTAAATACAAATTTGTTTTGTTTTTTCTTAAGGACTACAGAAGTTTTCACTGTAAGGTCATGTTATATATTGGGCTGGCCAAAAAGTTCATTTGGGTAAGACGGTACAAACAAGCCCGAATGAACTTTTTGACCAACCCAGTTTTATTGATTGGTAGACATTTTGATTGCTTCCCATTTTTTTTTTTCTGTTCCAAGTTACTGCAGTGAGTAGTCATGAATCTTTTTGGACATGTGTGAATATTTCTTCAGGGTAGATTTCTGTTCATGATATTGAAAAGGTAAACCTATTTTAAACATATTTAAATTTTTTGATAAATGGTGTCCAATTTTCTACTTACTTAGGATATATTCAGGTTTGAGAGGTTTGGGGAGCCAGATTGTCTCTGAACACATTTCATGAGGGAATTAAAGGCAAAAGTAATGGGAGGTGAAGCAAAACCTGATCAAAATTGATTAGAAAATGTATAGTAGGTGTAACCCCCAGCACTGTTACTTTCCACTTTGGCTGCACATTGGAATTTCCTGGGGAACTTTTAAAAATTTCTGAGGTTTGGATCTCAGCCTCAGAGAGTCTGATGTCACTGGTTTGGGGTATGACCTTTGCATCTGGGTTTCTAAAGTTTCCCAAGTGATTCTAACATGTAGTTCAGGTTGAGAACCACTGTCTTGGAGAGAGGATATGTGTGTGTGTGTGTGAGTTTGTATGTAAACCAGCCCGCCTTTCTCTCATGATTTCTTTCCCCTGGCTGCGCTGTGTTCAGTTGTGTCTGACTCTTTGCAACCCCATGGACTATACCCCACCAGGCTCCTCTGTCCATGAGATTCTCCAGGCAAGAATGCTGGAGTGAGTAGCCATTTCCTTTTCCAGGAGATCTTCCTGAGCCTGGGATTGAACCGGTGTCTCTTGTATCTCCTGCGTGGACAGGTAGATTCTTTACCACTAGCGCCACCTGGAGGGCCCTTATCATTCTCCCCTTTTGTTTACTGCCTTCCCTACTATTTCTAGTCCATCCCCGATGGCCCATGTCAAAACGCTTCTTTAAATCATCGTGCATTTCCTGGAGACTTTTTCAAGTCAGGAGCCTTTCTGAGTGTACTAGTCACTTTGAAAGCAAAGTTACTAGTACAAAGGTTTCTAATTTGTGGCAAAATGAAGGAGAGGTGAGACTCCTCCTAAAAGGCTAGTCTCAAATCCAGGGGCATCTGAATTTGTAACCAAGCAGCTAACAGATCTTCCCTCACTGAATCCAGGCAGAAGCCCACCCACCCTTGTTAAGCTCAGCTGCCACATGATTGTGCCAACTGGGTGGGGTGGGTGGGGTGGAAAGACTATGGACAATGGGTATATTTCCCCCTCATTGTGGTCCTCTGCTTACCAAGCTGAATGAGAGCCAGTCACAGGGGACAATGGAGACACAGGACCACAACCAGGAAGAGTACAATAAGCACATAGTTTATGGGCAAACACACCCTTCCATTAACTTCTCCCACATCCCTGCAAACAAATCCTGGTCCTGGAAACAATATCAATTCTCTGCACACATTAGAGCAACGGTTCTCAAACATTTTACTGTGTCCCAGGTGGCTCAGTGGTAAAGAATCTGCCTGCCAATGAAGGAGACACAGGAGACAGTGGTTTGATCCCTGGGTCAGGAAGATCTCCTGGAGAAAGGCACAGCATGCAACCCACTCCAGTATTTTTGCCTGGAGATTTCCACGGACAGAGGAGCATGGTGGGCAACACTCCATGGGGTCGATAAGAGTCGAAATCAACTTAGCGACTGAGCACGCACCTTCTCAAACATTTTAATGGGCATCAGAATCACCTGGAGGATTATTTGAATTGAAAAGTAGAGGGATGCACCCAGTACCTGTGTTTTAATTAGCTCCGCAGTTGATTCTGAGGCCCACCAACACTAATGTTTGAGACTTGATTTCCTCTCTCCCTATACTGTCTTCTTAAGAAAGAAGTCCCTGTGTGAAGGTTTCTCCTAAGGACAGGGGCGTGTGCTCCACCACCTTGAATGGAGAACAATCTGCATAAATTATTTGGAATTTATTTCTACAGGTTTGTCTATTCTCTCCCATTTATTCATTCAATTACCTATTATATTTCATTTGTAATGTGTTCAAGCTGGTTTTAGAAAAGGTAGAGGAACCAGAGATCAAATTGCCAACGTCTGCTGGATCATCGACACAGCAAGAGAGTTCCAGAAAAACATCTATTTCTGCTTTATTGACTATGCCAAAGCCTTTGACTTTGTGGATCACAATAAACTGTGGAAAATTCTGAAAGAGATGGGAATACCAGACCACCTGACCTGCCTCTTGAGAAACCTGTATGCAGGTCAGGAAGCAACAGTTAGAACTGGACATGGAACAACAGACTGATTCCAAATAGGAAAAGGAGTACATCAAGGCTGTATATTGTCACCCTGCTTATTTAACTTATATGCAGAGTACATCATGAGAAATGCTGGGTTGGAGGAAGCACAAGGTGGAATCAAGATTGCCGGGAGAAATCTCAATAACCTCAGATATGCAGATGACACCACCTTTATGGCAGAAAGTGAAGAGGAACTAAAAAGCCTCTTGATGAAAGTGAAAGAGGAGAGTGAAAAAGTTGGCTTAAAGCTCAACATTCAGAAATCTAAGATCATAGCATCCGGTCCCATCACTTCATGGGAAATAGATGGGGAAACAGTGGAAAAAGTGACTGACTTTATATTTCTGGGCTCCCAAACCACTGCAGATGGTGATTGCAGCCATGAAATTAAAAGATGCTTACTCCTTGGAAGGAAAGTTATGACCAACCTAGACAGCGTATTAAAAAGCAGAGACATTACTTTGCCAACCAAGGTCCATCTAGTCAAGGATATGGTTTTTCCAGTGGTCATGTATGGATGTGAGAGTTTGACTACAAAGAAAGCTGAGCACCGAAGAATTGATGCTTTTGAACTGTGGTGTTGGAGAAGACTCTTGAGAGTCCCTTGGACTGCAGGGAGATCCAGCCAGTCCATCCTAAAGCAGATCAGTCCTGGATGTTCATTGGAAGGACTGATGTTGAAGCTGAAACTCCAATACTTTGGCCACTTGATTCGAAGAGCTGACTCATTGGAAAAGACCCTGATGCTGGGGAAGATTGAGGGCAGGAGGAGAAGGGGACGACAGAGGATGAGATGGGTGGATGGCATCACCGGCTCGATGGACATGGGTTTGGGTGGACTCTGGGAGTTGGTGATGGACAGGGAGGCCTGGCGTGCTGCAGTTCATGGGGTCGCAAAGAGTCGGACACAACTGAGTGACTGAACTGAACTGAACTGAACAATGATGTGTATATACAATTTATTATATGATATAGTTATTTTATATTTTGAGTTATCTAATACTACTTTATTTTGTTGCTCATATTGTTTTATCTTTGACCATTTCATTTCAATTGCCTTCTGTGTACACTTGAAATATACTTGTTGCAGGGATTTATTTTGTGCTTCCTTAGTTCCTGGTAGTATAAGATGCTTTAGCCTCATCTTGGATTTTCCCTGCTTCAATACTAGAGTCAACTGCTTTTTTTAAGGAGCCCTGACTCCTTTATTGGAGAATGAACACCTGGGTGCTAGATGTGATTGTTGCTACGGGCATGCTGTTGTTTCTAGCCCCTCTCAGTAGACAGAGTAAGATAATATATGTGTATATACTAGCTCATATGTATAAACACATTCATATCATTTTCTCCCCATCTGTATCTGTATTAAGCTAAACATGAGTTCATGTTGACATCTCCAGTGTCATTGTCACATGGTTCGTTTATTTTAGCCCCTCTCCATCACTTATGCATAACCTCCTTTTCCAATAGCGAGCATCCTGGCTCCTGCCGTCTGCACCCATTTACTTATTTGTTCAGTCCCAGTATATGTTTACAGTAGTATCCAAGTTGTTCACCTGAACCCCCAGGAAAAGCAGTTCTACCAGCTAGAGGATAGTGATTATGAATATTTCCTTTTGGCTTTAGTCTTATTATCCCTACTCATTTTATTTTTAAATATTTGTCTTAGTTGCCGTGTGCAGAATCTTCATTGAGTCATGCAGGATCTTTGATTGCAGCATGTGTGTTCAGTTGCCCTGTGGTATGTAAGATCTTAGTTTTTCAACCCAGTTCGAGCCAACATCCCCTACATTGCAAGGCAGATTCTTAACCATTGGACCGCCAAGGAAGTGAACCACCAAGGACGACCTTAAGAGAACTCTTTTTTTAAAAAAAACGTATCTAGTGTGAAACTAGGGCATGTGGAACTAGGGCATGTGGAACTTCCCCAACCAGGGATTGAACCTGCGTCCCCTACAGCAGAAGCCCAGAATCTTAACCACTGGACTTGCCAGGAAAGTCCCTATCTACTCATTTTAGAAGCTGCTTACGTCAGTGCTTTACCCGCTCCCCCTTCAATGAGGTTATGTCACACATTTGTAAAACAGATTCTTTGGTCTCTGTATTCTGTCTTGCAGTTGTCCAGTCTCCCAGCTGATATATTTTTTAATTTGCATTCTTTAAGGTTCATTCTTCGTGCTGTAAAGTCCTGTGGGTTTTGGCAAATACACAGTGTCATGACCCACCAATGCAATTTTGTGCAGAATAATTCATGACCATAAAAAAATCCCCAGTGCTTCCCCTATTTAACTTTTTCTCCTCCCCAAATTCCTGGCAGCTTCTGATCTATTTTCTCTCTATAATTTTGCCTTTTCTGGGATACCATATACACAGAATTATACAGAATGTAGCCTTGTCAGATTGGCTTCTTACACTTAGTAAAAAATTTAAGATTCATTTTTGTCACAACTACAGTGTTTTTATAACAAAAAACATGTACATTGTTGTCAAATATTATTTCTTCTACAAACCAGAATGTTTAGTAAAAGTCTGTAGAAGCCAATGAGGAAGTGAAAGAAAGTAGGTTTACATAGTTGGTCACAGAGGTAGAACATACTAGTTACAATTTATTGTTTGTTAAAATAACTTTTATGAAAAATGTTACCAGTAATGCAAATTTCATAAAGCACACTTTAGGTGTTTCTAGTATCAAATGCATATATACTCCTGAAATCACAGGGAGATATCCTTCATTTCAAGAAAAGTTTTGTTAGAAAAAAGTCAGATTAATAAGGGTGTACATTAGGAGTCCTCATTTTCCAGGAGAACTCTAACATTTCTTGTAAAATATTCAGATTTCTCTGAAATTTTAACCTGTTTGATTTGCTTAACAACTGAGTTTTTAAATTTGAAAACACCTCTGTTTAAAGCAAAGTGTACTCAATGGCCCAAAGCTCAGGCATTGGGCTACCTAAACTCCAAATGGATTTCAGAAATCATTTGCCGAATCCAGGACCCCACGGTCTCCGGGCCACTTTGACCTTCCCTGTTGGAGGAGAAGGGAAATGAAAAGATGGTGGTCATGGTGAAGGCATGCTGGGATGAATCTCCAGAGAAAAGGCCCACTTTCTGTTCCATCAAGAAGATTTTACAGGAAGCTAGTCCCAGAGTGTGAGTTAGATGTGTAGCAGAGGCTTTCTCCTAATTATTTAACCATTAGAATTTAAAGCTCTGGGACTACGACTGATTCTGTGTGCCTCCCTCCCTCCCTCCCTCCCTCCTCCTATTTATTTCCTCCCTCCTCCCTTCTCCCTCCTCCCTCCCTCCCTTCCTTTTCTTCCTTCATCATATACTCATTCAGGGCGCATCATATACCAAGCACTGTGCCACGTGCCGGCTGCAGTCTAGTGGTAAATTCTCCCTTTATTTCATAAATAATGTAAACATGGATCAGACTTTTATTGCCCTCCTTTTTGCACTCCAGATACTGTCTATCAATCAAGACTCTCATTCCCAAGGAGTTCTGATATGACCTCAGAATCTTTTTCAAGCCAGCATTCCAGGGGTTATGACTCATTCATTGGGACTGGATGGTAAGATAAAAAAATTATCCACCAAACTTAAAGTAGGTTATTGACTTTAATTATTCATGCCGCTTGAATAATTTTCTCAGTAGTGGCTTCACATGAGGGTCACTGTGTGATCTTTTGAATGTCAGAAGGCACAGCTTTTGAGAAGCAGCTTGAGTTGATAGACGCCTGGGTGGGAGTTGGGCATCTACTCCTAATTTGGCCATTCCACTATATGTTCTTAACAGAACAGCCCCATGTTCTGCATTTTCCACATCAAAATAGTTTTAAATAGTAGGTCTCAAGTCAGTGAATACTTTTTACTGAGAAAATAGGGTCAATGTTAAGGCAAGTGTATTTCCTATAAAAGCCTCAGTCTCCTTACGTGAAAGATGGAAAATTTATTTGATTTCTTTGAAGATGCCTCTAAAACAAGAGCCTATGGGATCTAGAAATGCCCTTGATATCTGTCACCAGAAAAGCAAACATCTGGTGTTGCCATCCTAAGAGAAAAGAACAACTCCTCCTGAAACCTACATTTCCGCATGACCATGACAATGACATGAAACACGTAGGGAAGAGGGGCGTGGGGAGGGCAGCGAAGGCTACTGTTTGTTCAGTGCCCGCTGGGTAGCAGACACAGCCCTGGTACTCACTGCCTCTCTGAATTTTCCGAAGGACCCTGTGAAGTATGTATTATTATCCTCATTTCTCAGATGAAGAAACTGAGGCTCCAAAGACTGATGGGGGCAGTTCAAGATCACAGGGCTGGTAAAGGACGGACTGTCCTGCCAGATGCCTGTGGCCATTGTCCTTGCACTGCTCCCCATTGGCAACGCTTGAGTATGAAAGCTTAAGGGCACGACACGTTGTCTTGGAATGTATACTTGGATGTTGTGTTCCACTGTGGCCCTAAAGTTCTTGGACAAAGATGTAAATCTCTGAGTTCTTTTAAAGCCGCGTGAGTGTACTAGACAGTGTGATGAGCAAGCTGGAAGCGTACGCCAATCACATGGAGGAGGTGGTGGAAGAGAGGACCAACCAGCTGATGGCCGAGAAGAGGAAAGTGGATCAGCTTTTGTCCACAATGCTGCCCAGGTAATCCAAAGTTCCTGGGGCCTTGACAAAAGAATCAGGAAGCAACACCATTGCTATTTAAGGAGGCCCCGCATGGAGAGAAAATTTCCTTTGTTCTTTTCCTAAGAGGATGTTAGGCTCTTCTAAAATGGGTCAAGCATTCTGTGTGTAATTTGGTACATCTTGTAAAGCGAGACAGAGGCAAATGCCCTCCAATCCACAGGAATCGCAGAATACAGATCTGTAAAGGATGGAATATAGTGAATGCAGTGATAGGAGGTGACCACTGGAGGGTGCCCTAGCTTCATGAGCCCAATAGTCTCGGTCTGTTCAGATTATTGTTCAGTCGCTGAGTCGTGTCCCACTCTTAGGGATCCCGGGGACTACAGCATGCCAGGCTTCCCTGTCCTTCACTATCAGATTATTTATGTTATACGTCTGTCCAAATACTTTGCACAGTATGCACTACTAACTTCAGATTCAAAACTTACTTCATTTTTGGCTCTGTTATCACCTGGGCACACCCTGAACGCTTGACAAAGCATCTGCTCTTAAAATTCCTGTCCTTCTGTGTGTCTTGACAAAGAAAGGGGGTTGGCGATTTGAATGTGTTAATGTGAGATTGGTTGATAGAAGCAAAAATGTTAATTTATGAATTGATGAGTGCTTACAGTTGTTTCCACATCTGCAGGCTGAGTCTTTCTAATCAACTCTATAACCAGTAGGAGAAAATGCAGTTCCCTCAGGGAGAAAATATTTTTGAAAAGGCATTTATGTGACCTGCTCCTCACTCCTCCCCAAATTTATACCTACCAATTAAAATATCTCTTTAGAGAAAATGCAGGCTGAGAGATGGGTGTCAGAAAATTCCCTCTAGATGATGGATTCTTGTTAACCAAAAATCTAATGCACTGAACCAAAAAAGATCTACCAGGGAGACTTTGTAGGGATTTATAGGAGATAATATGAATAAGATACTATTCAAAAATGTCCTTATTCTCTGTTTTCAGCTTCACTGGAGAACAGCTTGTAGCAGGAATGTCCGTGGAACCAGAGCATTTTGAGTCGGTGACAATCTTTTTCTCTGACATTGTTGGATTCACAAAACTCTGCTCTCTCAGCTCCCCCCTGCAAGTTGTGAAGCTCCTTACTGACCAGTACAGTGTATTTGATCACATCATTAAAACTTATGATGTGTATAAGGTGAGACACCTGGTTCCCGGGTCGTGGGGGCACACATGATCTTTGTAGCTGTCCCCCCCTGGGCATGAATGAAGATGAATCCAGCCCAAGACATCAGTCAGGAGGAAGGCTCTATTTTAGGCTGGCAGTCTATCTCCATTCATGGCAGAAACTCAATATTTGACTCCTGTTTGTTTTCTTGGAAAAGGGCTTGATTCATCACAGATGTAGGTGCTTGTCAAGAATCATCAGCTGTTCCCTCTGTTCCTTTCCATTATTTTATCTCACAGTAAACACATTTCTAAAACAGGCATTGACCTTCTACTGGCTAATTCCTCCAGTTCCCTCCTGAATATTTTTTTTTTTTTCATATTCAGAAAGGCTCACATTTACTTTCCTTTAAAGATTGTCTTTGAATCTGGTGTGTCTCACTTCTTTTACTGTGATCTTTAGCAGTTCAAGCTTAGATTATCAGACTCGTGCCTAAAGGTCAGATAGCAGCTACCTGACTAATACTACTACTCTGGAGATGTATGAACAAGGTCACCTAGAATGAAAGAGGAGTTTGTAGGGGAAGAGAACAAAAACTGACAATTTGGCTTCATTCATTAATGACAAGGCCACCTTATATGTTTTCTGGTGGGGCCAGATGATGACTCCAGGACGCCCATGTTCACACACACCAGGTGGGCAGCCACAAGCTCATCAGCTCTGACCTCTGATTCCAGGGCTCTCTGCCTGTGGTCCTGGATCAGGAAGACTTGGGGCAATGTAATCATGTCCTCTGGCAACACATCCTCAGTGGTGTCCCCCCAAAGTTCCCCAAGGATGTAGCCCCAACTCAAGAGTGGATGGAAGGATAGTACGGACAATCACAAAGAGCAGATCACATTCACCCAACAAAAACAGAAGCTGCTCTGCTTCGAAGATCCTCCTCTGGGATCGTCTCTTCGTGTTTTCTTCTCAGCTACGTTTTGACTGAACTAATGCTCGAATCAGTTTGTGTTTCTAAAGGATGTGCCCACGGTGGGGTGAGGTAGCCTAGAAGCAGTTCGACTTGTGTGCTTGTAGATTTGGGTAATTTCAGTATCACCAGGAGGCAGATGTGTTCTTACCGCCTGGCTAAGGCCTGAAAGTTCACCTTTACCATCATCGTTGGAATCTGCTGAAATGCAGATGGATCTGAAAGGAGCTGTAACTTTATACTTACACTTGTCATTTACTCTCTCTTGTGAATGAAGGATCTGAAAGATGATTTTATTAGGAGGATTAGGGGAAAAGAAGACGGATGCCTACATTTATATATTTTGTGTAGTATAAACGTGTGCATAGTGGTACCTAAGAGCGCTTATGTGGAGTGAAGATTTTGCAGGTTGGATAAGATGAACTGCCCTTGATAGGTCCTGGTGATCTTTCAAGTCTCAAGTCTGATGAGGTGATCTTTGCCTCATCAATGTATTGCTGTCTGCCTAACTAGTTTTCAACCTGGGTTGGGGGAATATGGTCACTGGCAGCGTCAGATTTCAGAAGGGAAAGCCGTGACTGTGGGGAAGAGGGCCAGGGAAGGAAGGTTTCCTGGAGGAAACAGGACAAGGGCAGGACCTTGAGGAAATGTGAGGACTTGGATGGGGTGGAGGTCATGGAGTGAGACCCCTCCAAGGATGGGGCCCAAAGCAGGATCAGGAACGAGGGGCCTTGCCTCACACTCATCCCCTCACTCCCATCCTCCCTTGGGAAGAAAACAAAGCTGCTTTCTTCCTTTGTTTTCAGGCTGAAACCATTGGAGATGCATACATGGTGGCTAGCGGACTTCCCATCCGCAGTGGAATCCGACACGTGGACGAGATTGCCATGATGTCCTTGCACTTCCTCGGTGCCACCATCCACTTTCAGATGGGGCACATGCCCGAGGAGAAGCTGCAGTTCCGACTGGCCTCCACACAGGTAGACAGCGCTAAGGGCAGGTGGCCTCATGGCCCAGATACAGCAGCTGACGGCTCTAAATTCACACCCTAGGCCCGAGGCTTTCAGAAGCCCAGAAACCAAATGGTGATATCCTCAGGGGCAAAGAAAAGGTTGAATCATCTTTGCTTGCATATTTCTACTTAGCCAGATTGCTTGGTAACAACAAGGACACACAAAGATTCCAAGGTGTTTAGCCCAAAAAAAGGAGGAGCCTCCAAACCAGAACAGTTATTTTGGGCTGCTTTTCCTCCATGCCTCACCATCAAATGCCCTTTGATCTGTTTTTATCAAACTCATGGGCCTGTGACTTGGGAATAGATGACCTGCACTTGATTAAATGCTATTCTGTCACTGTCTTGAAATTCTTGATAATTTTTGATTGGAAGATCCCTTATTGTCATTTGAGACTGGACCCTGCAAATTATGGTAGCCAGACCTTCTCCTTCCTCTCCTTCACAACTTAACTAGAATAGACCCTGACTGCTCACCAGAATTAATCACTCTTATGTTTGTGCCACTGATGCTTTGTGTACATCCCCAGTGCATGAATATCATCATTAATTTATGTCTTAGTCAGCCTGGTTGTTAAAATACCATATGTAGACTGGGTGGCTTAAACTACACACATTTCTGACAGTTCTGGGGGCTGCAAAGTCTAAGCTCAAGGATTCTACCACGGTGGGTTCTACCTGTTCAAGCTTGCAGAGTGCCTTCTGGCTGTATCCTCACTTGGAAAAAGAGAGAGAACTCTGGTGTCTCTTCCTGTTCATTTGAGGGCTAAGTAATTTCAGCCATGTTTGACTTTGCGACCCTATGGACTGTAGCCCACCAGGCTCCTCTGTCCCTGGGATTCTCCAGGCAAGAATACTGGAGTGGGTTGCCATGCCCTCCTCCAAGGGATCTTCCAGACCCAGGGATCGAACCTATATCTCATGTCTCCTCCATTGGCAGGCAGGTTCTTCACCACTAGTGCCACCTGGGAAGCCCCCTTCCTCTTCTTACAAGGGCACTAATCCCATCAAAAGAGCCCTACACTCATAACCTCCTCTAATTACCACCTAAAGGCCCCACTTCCTAATACCACTGTATTGAGTTTAGAGATTCAACATGTGAACATGAGGTGGGGCACACAAACATTCAACCCATAACAATTGATTATGTTGCTTTCCACTCAGAGTCTGTGAATTCCGTAGTTTGCCTCATTGTAAACCTTGAAATCTGTTGCCAAACTTTGCCCCAAAGAGTACTTGACAAACATTTGTTGACTGGATGTTCATTGTGGAGCTGACACTGGGGAAATTTCCAACTGGCCGTGCCCCTCTGTCCTTGGCTTTGCAGGTCCCGTGGTGGCTGGCGTGGTGGGAATCACCATGCCCAGATACTGCCTGTCTGGAGACACGGTGAACGTGGCGTCCAGAAGGGAAAGCAGCAGTTTGCGTGGGTATTGTTTACAGCACTTTGCAAACACGAGCTTGCTGTCCCTCTGGTCCCCTATCTTTAACCAGAGAGTATTTTTAGAAGACCATTTGCATTTTGTCTACTCTTTCCCATCTGAAGGATAAGATCATTATCCATTTTAGACAACACTGGTTGCAAGCTTTGTAGGTAAGGCTTTGCACTGAGCTCTTGATGGAGCCCTGTAAACACACATGACAGCTCCTTCTAAGACTTTCCATCCTCAACAGTCAGGTACACACAGGGTAAGATCATTTAAATAAGGAGTACAAGTTGGCAAACTTTCTGAGCAGGACCAGAGAGTAAGTATTTTAGGCTTTGCAGGGCATAATTTCTGTTGCAACTACGTAACTGCTGTTGTCATGCAGAAGCAGCAGTTTGCAACCTATAAATGTTGGGTGTCTTTATATTCCAATAAAACTATTTGCAAACACAGGTGGTGGGCAGAATTTGGCCTGTCAGTAGCAATGTGCCAAACTTGATGTATAGTTTTGGTGATACCAAAGAAATCTATGGCCAGGAACTCCGGTGAGTTTCAAATTCTTTTGCTTTAGAATAGTTTTATTGCACTGATTATTGCTGGACATATATATGCCATTTATTGACTGAGACATTAATCAACTGGAAAAACTAATTATTCAGTGATTTAAATATTAAAAAATTTAGATTAACATAATTTGTAAATCTTTCACAGCACATAAGATACACACACAAAGTCTTTTCCCCTCTGATTACTTTGTTGTCTTAGTTAATCAAGTGAGTTCCCCAATCCAGATTTAAACCACTGTCTTATCTTGTAAGTTAAGAGTTCAAGGATAAAATATGAAATTGGAAGTGCTTATGTAGGCTCCAAGCCTGACTTTTGTTGCAGTTCAAGTTACAAAGGACCTTTTCAGTGGTACATCTCAGTTCTGGTACCATCCCCGGGAGCCCGAGGAGCCCAGCTGACCTCCATCCATCAGGAACACCAAATTGCATAGAGAGTCAGTTCTGTCTTATTTCTAAACTGAACCTATTAAAGCTTGGGCAACACCTAGCAGCGTGTAAACAATGCCTGTACGTTTGGGGGTCCCAGCCCATGTGTCCCAGATGTGAGGATGTTGTCTGTGATTCACTTAATGAGAGGTGCTGGCAGTCCCAGAATTTGAGCCAAGTGTGAGATGTTCCCTCAGCCTTTGCTCTGCCTTTGACATCCATAGGAAATTCACAACCATGGTGATGACTAGACTGTATCTGTATCTGTTTCCGGAGAGCTGCCAGAAACTGTATCTGGTTTCTGGCAGCTCTCCGGATCCAGGTCTCTCACAGCACTGCAGGCATCCTGCTGGCTTTGGGAGGGTACGATTTGCAAAAGAGAGGCACCATTCCAGTCAAGGTAAGACCAGGGCCACTGTGAACACCCGTCCCCACTTGGGTCCCGGAAGGAGATGTCAAGGAACTTGATGGAATGAGTGCGTCTCCATGCCGTGGTTCATGGAGATCACTGAGGTTCACATAGAGCTCTTGTGACTGCCAGTTGTCTTCCTCCAGAGAGGGCTGTATAGTTGCCTCGATGGTCAAACATGGAATCTGTGACCTTGGCTCCTACCTAGACTAACCTCTCGTGCAAGGCCTCCTTCCTCTTTGCTGCACTGGCCTCCTGGCTTCTGCTTGAACACCCCAGAATGAAGTAGTCTCCCACATGAAGCAACAGCAAATACCACCTGGGAATAATCATGCCCACATTCTTCTGTTTCCCTTCTCCTGAGTCTAAAGTGCCCAGGTGGAGGGGATGGAAGCCCACTGGTCTGGGGGCACTTCGACCTCATCGCATCTCTACACATTTCAGTATCTCTTCCCTTTCCCTCTGCTTTTCTCCCAGTCCATCACTGAAATGTACCGTGAAACCTCCTCATCTTTTTGATAAACCTTGCCTTTCTGGGGGCGGTGGTACTTCTCACATCTTGGAGATGTTCACAGTGGGGGTGGTGAGTGGTTACTAGGACTTTGGGAGCTTGAGTGAGTGTCAGGGTCCAGGGAAGGAAGTGAAGTGGAGGGGGTAGGTTACCTTCAACTCCTCAGTTTACTAAGCCTGACTCTGGCATCATCTAATGTCAGGTAAGAGGAAGCTTTTTTTAGATGGCAGCAGTGTAGACCTAGCTATGAATCCTATCCCCGCTAGTTCCTAGCTGTCTGATTTGGGGGCTTGGTTTTATTATCTGTAAAATGGGAACAGTGATAAGACTGCCCTCTCAGGGTGGTTGTGAGTGTTAATTGTGAACCTGTAAGTGAGGTGTTTCACCTGGTGCCCTACTCACGGTAAGAGCTCAACAGATTTTATTATTACTTTAAAAGATTTTCTTTGCAGCAGACTTAGACTCCACTGGCCCTCACCCCCTAGGCCATTTGCTGAGTGTCCACTTGGGCTTATCAGCCTAGTCCAAGGACATGATCACGATTTCATCGGTGATGAAGCATCTCCCTTACCGAGGCAGCTCCCGCCTGGTTGCAGTTTGGGCTATAGACATGATTCTCAGGAAGCCAGCAAGGGTGACCTGAGATGTCTGCCGAGAGACCACACTTGACAGGCAGCCTCTCCTGCTCTGAGATTCACCAGCTCTCCTTGACTTCCCACAGGGCAAAGGAGAACAAACCAAGTTCTGGTTGAAGGGCAAAGAAGACTTCACTATTCCACTCCCCGAATTTGCTGAGGAAGAAGCTGAAGTCCCAGAGATCTTCTGAGGTGAGGATTTTCTTCAGAGGTGTTTGTGGGGCCCCAGGAAAGTCTGTGGGGTTGCCTTAAATATCCCGTGTAGGGGTTGTGGTTAAGGTGGCTCAGTAGTTAAGAACCCACCTACCGATGCAGGAGATGAGGGCTCGATCCCTGGGTCGGGAAGATCTCCTGGAGAAAGATAAGGCAACCCACTCCAGTATTCTGCCTGGAGAATCCCACGATCAGAGGAACCTGGTGGGCTACAGTCCATCAGGTCGCAGAGTCAGACATGACTGAGCCGCTGAGCACACACCTATGGTTCCAGGGTGTTGAGTCAGTCTCCCACTAGGGGGTGCCATCTAGCTGGCCTCAGCACACCCTGGAGTCCTGCTCAGTTCAGTTCAGTTCTGTCGCTCAGCCGGAGTTCAACTCTGCGACCCCATGGACTGCAGCATGCCAGGCCTCCCTGTCCATCAGCAACTCCTGGAGACTACTCAAACCCATGTTCATTGAGTCAGTGATGCCATCCAACCATCTCATCCTCTGTCGTCCCCTTCTCCTCCTGCCTTCACTCTTTCCCATCATCAGGGTCTTTTCCAATGAGTCAGTTCTTCACTTTAGGTGGCCAAAGTATTGGAGTTTCAGCTTCAACATCAGTCCTTCCAATGAATTTTCAGGACTGATTTCCTTTAGGATGGACTGGTGGGATTTCCTTGCAGTCCAAGGGACTCTCAAGAGTCTTCTCCAACACCCCAGTTCAAAAGCATTGATTCTTCGGCCCTCAGCCTTCTTTATAGTCCAACTCTCACATCCATACATGACTATTGGAAAAACCATAGCTATGACTAGATGGACCTTTGTTGGCAAAGTAATGTCTCTACTTTTTAATACGGAGTCCTGTGGAGCAAACCTGGAGTTTGATGAACTGGATACAGTGAACTCATTTCCTGGGGGACCAGGGCTGCTGCTCCCAGACCTGCCAGTGAGCCTGCCTCCCTGCCAGAAGTTTCCAGCCCATTAACTTGCGAATTGGCAGTGAATCCAACTTCATTCTGGGGAAGGAGAAAGCTGGAGAATGAAGCCTGGGGCCAGGAACCTGCCTCCCTTTGCAAAGTGCCTATTCCCTAACCTCTAGTGTTTATTATCCTTATCAGCTAATCAGACTGCAGGGACGTAGAAGCCCACAGCTGAAGGCATCTCGGGAATGTTTTCTAGGCTGAAGCTCTATCTGAGGTGTGAATCACTGAAATTCAGCAGAATTAGGCCACCCCGGGCAGGCAGAACTCCCGCACTCTGGCTGGAAGGCCTGGCTTCACTTCCTGTGAGCACTACGCCTTCCAAATGCATAATATCCTGTTCTCAATTTATTGTTTAATTTCTTTCCTATCCACTGAGCAAAGGATAGAATTGAGGCTTGAATTTTAAGTAGGATTTTTAAAATTCATTTATGAAGTATTTAATTTTTTAATCCCCAGAAGAAAAGGTGAACCCATCGATTCTGCCATGAGTAATTCCCCCTTTACAAAAAGAATGGGGTCCCATGTTGTTTTTGTGGGTTTTGCAATAGATCTACTGAACGACTGATGCATTTACAATGTATTTTTTTTAATTCCGGATTTTTTAAATCCGCATCCGGATTATCTTCCACGTGGCTGCTGCTGAAAATGGCAGAGCAACTTGAATGCTATGTCCTCTTTGAGCCTTTTTCTATTGAATTTCCAGGACTGAAGATGTGAAACCAAAAAGGAATGTTTTCTTTTTCACTTGACCTCAGAGTGGCTGTTATGGAGATATTTCTGAGCTCTGTATAGGGCTTTTTGATGGGATGGGAGCATTTAATACCAAACTTGACAAAAGGTTTGGTGGAATTCCTGCCTTTCTGCAGGAAGAGGGACACTATCTAGGCACCGAGGGAAGAGCTTTACAAACAGTAACCCAGCTCCACTGAGTGCTTGAGCGTTCCCATCAGCAGGACTCTTCTGCCCAGAGGTGAGCAGTTGACTTCTAGGACCTTCACAGATGCCACAATTCCATTTTCACTGTGGTGGGCTCTGCTTCTCTCCAAAGCCCTTCAGCATCTAGGATTGAAAGCTCTTGACTGATGCTTAGAAGGAGAGAGAAAGAGGCATTTATATGCAGGAAACATAGAGCTACCTCGGCATGGAGACCGTGGGCCAAAAGTCGTCTCCTCACGCCTTATATCTTCTTCCCTTGCTTGGGATCAGGGCTTCTGAGTGCTTGTACTTTGTTCCATCAGGAAATCAAACAAGGCAGCTTCTGCTATGGGGTCTGTCAGAGAGATCGGCCAGTTCTCATCCACCCACCCACCCATCCATCCATCCATCCATCCATGTATCCATCTATTCATCTACCTATGTATCTATCCATCCTTATGCACATTTCATTAATTCAAAGAACATTTATTGAGTACTTACTCTGTGCCAGATACCACACTGGGAGACACAAGAAAAAATGAAATGTTCCATGATCTTTAGCTTTCAGTTTACTGGGGAAGAGGAAGCATACCAGTGATGCAATGTATTAAGGGCTAATAGAGGTATGTGCCAAAGAGTGGAAGTAACTGAGAAACCCAATATTGGTACATTGAAAGAGAATCAGAAAATGATACACAGATGTAAGGATGGGGTGGGAAGTGATCATCGACTATTATTGTCCAGTCTTTGTATTTGTGTCAAATGTGGGTGTTTGTTCCCTTCCAGCCCTAGCCAACAAGCTTACACAGTTATGTTCATATAGTAAAGACTTTGTTACTTCTGCCTTTTTCATCAAACATTATGACATGTACATTTAGCAGCCAATCACACATGCCCATAGAACATATATATATATACACACATGTGCCTACATATACATATTCATACACATTCACATATATACATACACATGCACACATGTAGACTCATATACACACATATGTTGAATGTATACATACATCTCTCTATATATATCTCTCTATAGCTATAGGTATAGCTGTATCTATCAGTTGACAAATAGGTAGAGATTTCTGTGCATGTATACACTCAGTATATATATATGTACGTGTATATGTCCATGTCTCTATATCTATCCTTTGAATTACTCAAGTTAAGAGAGAGAGATGTCTTTAGGACACATAACCAGGAATTTCGATAAGAGCAATTTCCTAAAATCTGTATCCAGGTTGTTTCTATATCAACCAAGGATGCCTAAAGGGGAAATTATTATTTCCTCCTTCTCTCAATGTCTATTTTTTGCTCAGCACTAATGGGAATTTGCAAGAGAGAATGTTTTGAGAGTAGCTTTCTCTTAGTGATAGAGAAGTTGAGAGACATGAAACATATAACCAATATCATAGACCTGTTAACTTCAAGTCTAAACATATGCAGTTGCTACTGAGACATGATGGCCTTAGAGACATCAATGGCCACAAAAACTTATCCCCCAAACACTCATCATGTGAAATGGCTCCACCTCCTTGCACAAAAACCCAATATTGGAATTTTTGAAATGCAAATGTAGGATAAAATGATTGAACACCAGTGGAATATATGTGAATCTAAGTTCTAGTTGTAGAAACCCCTGAATGGATTGAAGAATTGGCTATCAACATGATATATTAACACTGTAAGCTATAGTCATTGCTTATTTACTTTAAGACATTTTATTTATTCTGTAGCACCACAAAGAGATACAAGATCATTAAACATTATGATAAAACAAAGCTAAACTACCACAACATTGTTTTACTCTGACAGCCAAGGATTTGTGATTATGGCTGTGAGTATGCTATTAAAGAGTTTTTGACTAAAACCGATAAAATATATCTTCTGTCCTTTTGAAGTAAAGCCTAGCTACAAAAATTCTGAATTTATAGGAAGAAGAGATCCCAAATGGTTGGAGTACCAGCTTTGAGACCAGTTTCGACTACATCAACTTATTTTAATGTAACCTATTGCTAAACACACACTCCATGTCTCCAGAGATTTTAGAATTAGCTTAATTTCTGAGTTCATTAACACCATTTAAAAGAACCATCAAACTATAGATCTTAAAACTTCTCAAATACATTATATGCAGAGATACAAGCTGACATGTTTTCCAATGATAAGCCCAAATCTATACAAGACGAAGAACAGAATTTAAAGCTCAGGCTTTTCCAGTGACATCCCAGCTGCTAGGCTCAAATTGGGGTCCTCAATATATTTTCTGGGATCTGCCGATTCTCTACCATGACAACTTCTTTGAGTTTTTCTTTGTTTAACCATATAAATCATTCCTCTCAATGTTTTCTGGGTCACTGGAGTGGCAGTGCTCTCAGCATCAGACACCATGTGGTTTCACTGGCCATTTGTTTTCATTTTATTTGCATTTATGTTTCCGATGTTTTGTTGCTTCTATTTGAACGATCACAGGTTAGTGAGATTAAAACAGATATGGGCTTGAATGTCATAGTCAAGGCTAAATGAGGTCAGACCATTCTCTGAATCAAGATTTCTTAGCAGAGTGAATAAAAATAGTGAGAGTCTTGGGCATCACAAGGCATAGTAGGATGGGATTGCCAAGCTACAGAGAACCTGTCACAGTAGTCCCTCTGAGGCATGTTGCAAGCAGCAGTTTTGTTCAGGCAACGCTGTATTATCACGTGAAATTAATGCTAACGTTTTATTCTTTTTGCAGCTTGAGTCCTATTCAATTTGTCATTTTCTTCTCATCTTAGAAGTCTATATCAGCTACAAACATAGTGAGTGTCTACTTACATAATGTTTATACATATTTTAAAACTTTACAGTAAAAAAAAATTAGGTTAGCACTCATGGGGATTTCTCAAGAATCATTTTCTTTCATACTGTTCAGTTTGGAGTAAAATAAACGTTTCTGCTCTGATTTCCACCTCATCACTTGAAAGATTAGAACCCCTGCCTCGTGGCTCAACCCTGGTCCTCAGATAGGAATGGCACGGCCTCGATGACAAAGGCCCCTTCGGCAGAGTTGGCTGTTCCTGTGTGTTCTGTCCCCAGTGCTGACTTTGTGCTTATTCTCTACCGTCTCCTCAAAATGTTCAGCTGTACTTGGTTGCTACTCTCTTAAAATTAGAATAACTTTCAAAGGAGTCCACTGCAGCCCCGACTTGAATCTGGGGAAAGGAGACTCCCCCGCCAGCTGCAGGGGAGAGACGGCAGAACTTAAGAGCCACAGGAAGTCATAGGAGGAAGTGGGGCACCAAAGAAAAAACAATCAGTAAAATTCACAAAGATCACCGGAACACATATTTGGCAAAGCGCTATTCTCTGCTCCCCAACGATATGGTCTTCTGTTTGTTCTTTTTGGCAGTGCAATAAATGTGGGTTTGTCCTTGACAGAGGAGATGGTCTTCGTGGAGGAGCTGCAGCTGCCTGCCCAGCTCTCCTTATAATGCAGCGCAAACCCCCAGCATCACGATGAGGTGATAGAGCACATCTGTGGACCAGACAGGAAAGGAGACAGAAACAATTCGACAAGGAGAACTCAGCAAAAGCGTCAACATCAAAGAGTCCACTCAAGGGCGTTGAGTGGGTTTTCACAAAGCTCTGCAAGTTTTGTGTGTAGTCAGATTGTTTCATCCTCCAGGCTTTCCATAGCTCACCTTCATCAGTGCAAGAACCCAACAGAGAAAGCTCAGGATATGGAACTCTGACAAATGGGAACCTGTACTTAAATAATATAGTGATGCTGCTTTTCACTGTATGGCGTTAGCTGTAGAACTTCCTTTAAGAATGAGAATCTGAGTATCATAAGGAATTGGTTTGCATGATTTCCTGTAACTGTGAGAGCAAAGCCTATCTGTGAGTTTACGAATAAATAGAACTGTCCTGCCCATCTTCTCTCATAGCTACCTCCTCCTCCTCATTTGATGAGATCTTCTCCCAAGAGGCTTCTCAGGCTGCAATCTAAATCACTATTCAGCTCCCACCCACCCCACTTCACACATCTTAGGAAGGGCAGGAGCCCTGCTTTTGCTTTGTTCACTGTGATAGTCACACCACCTAGAAGAGTGCCTGGCACAGAGTTAGTAATTATGGTTGATATTTACTGGATGTTTGCTGCATGCTGAGCATTGGTTAGGGCTCTTAGCTGTAATCGTTAATCCACACAACAACTTCTGTGTATGAGACGGGTAATTATTAACCCAGCTTCAGAGAGGAAACTGGGGGATGCACGGGTGAGGTCATGGCTCAAGGTCACTCAGTTCATGACAGCAGGGTCACAGAAGGGACTAGAAATATTTGTTGAATGAACAGATTATTGAAAACTCAAGCTCTCCAAATGCAGAAACCCCAAAGAAACCACCTGGTGATATCTTTGCTCAGACTTGGTGGGGCTGGGGGTAGGGATCCCATTCTGCTTCATCCAACTTGCCCCCAGCTCCTCCCTCCCTTCCGAGCTCAGGGGCTGGTTGGAGAGAGACCTCGACCTCCAGCCCCCCTCCACCTCATTCAGATGCGCTTTAAAGTATACCTTAAGGGACCAAAGGTAAGCTTCTTTTAAAACACATGGGAATTTGCTGTATGGCTCAGAAAATTCAAACAGGGTCTCTATCAACCTGGAGGGGTGGCATGGGGAGGGAGATGGGAGGGAGGTTCAAAAGGGAGGGGATATATGTATACCTATGGCTGATTCATTTTGAGGTTTGACAGAAAACAGCAAAATTCTGTAAAGCAATTATCCTTCAATAAAAAATAAGTTAATTAAAAAATTACACATGCATGCTAAATCGCTTTGGTCATATCTGACTCTTGGCAACTCTACAGTCTATTGCCTGCCAGGCTTCTCTGCCCAGGCAAGATTACTGGAATGGATTGCCATGCCCTCCTCCAGGGGATCTTTCTGACCCAGGGATCGAACCCTGCATTGGCAGGTGGGTTCTCTACCACTAGCGCCACTTGGGAAGCCCCTTTGAAACACACTTCTGCCTGTTAAAAACATTGCATGGAGCTCTTTTCCTTACCTGAGAAGCTATAGAGACCAGAGGATCCCCTGCCTGTAGTGAGTAAAGAGAAAATGCAGAAGCTTTAAGATAATATCGCAGAGGGAGCAGCTGTGTTCCTAAAACACAAACCTGACTGATTTCCCCTGATTAAACCAACCGACTCCCCATTGCCTTTAGGACAAAATTTCTAGCAGGCTTGACAAGGCTTCATCTCACCATTCTCTTCTCAGCTCTCTATAGCAGGGGTTGGTAAACTTTCTGGAAAGGGCAGGTGATAGTAAATATTTTCAGCTTCACAGACCACATGGTCTTTATTGCAACCACTTGAGGTGATTGAAAGCAGGGGGAGACAACCCTTAAATGAACCAGTGTGGCCATGTTCTAATAAAACTTTCTGTAGAAACACTGAAATTTGAATTTCATATAATTTTCGAGTGTTATGAAATACTGTTTTGATTTTTCTCAACCACATAAAAAGGAAAAACCATTCTTAGCTTGCAGATCATACAAAATCAGGTAGTGACTGGGTTTGGGTTCCTGGCCAGAGTTTGGTGATTCCAGCCTGGCCAGAGGCTTGCCCACCCTTGATGTCACAGTCCCCTTGAGGGCCAGACTTCAAGATAACCCACAGAGGTCTTCCCTAAGCCTGACTAGGTTGAATTGCCCACCTGTCCATTCCCATAGACCCTGCCTCCCCCACCGTGACAAACAGTCATCTCCCTTTCCCTTAGCATTTAGCATCTCTCTCTTTGCTGGATGGTACATTCTAGAAGACAAGACCCATATGGGGCTCCTTTATTTCTGAAACCCCAGCACCAACCCTGGCCAAGCTCACTCCTTTACTGGTTTGTTGACTTGCCCTGGATGCCCCAGTAGCTTCGTTTTCTATTATTATTGCCTGCACACCGTGTCTGGAAGTTCAGCATTTCGTAGTCCCTGGGGGGCATTGGAATTTCAGCCACAGGCCCAACTTTTTAGGGTAATTAACAAACCTCCCCACTGCCCCCAGGTGGGGAGACTCGTTGCAGGTAAAGGTTGTGTCTACAGGCACAACTGGTTTGGCAATTCAGTGAAAATGCTCAAACTGGCCGTGCCTGTGGACATAGCCCGACATGAAGGCAACCGTTTGGAAAACAGAGAAGCTTACTACGGAGGGAGAGCTCCACCACCAGCACGCCTCCGGTCTGGTCCCGGAGGAGGCGTTTCCGCTTGTCACAAGTCTGGAGACCCAGCAGAAGCCAAGGGGAGGGGAGGGTGGAGGTGGGATGAGAAACACAGGAGAGAAAAGAGATTTTTTTTTTCTAAAAGTCACAAACTTGATGGAGTCAAAATTCCCCAGACCTCAGATACTAGTTCCCTTATTCTTTTATAACCAAGAGAGAGGTGTATTTCATCCCTTCTCTGACTTGAAAAAAAGGAAGAAATCTTTTCATCATGAGCTCTTCAAACTGAAACAAATCCACATAGCATGTGGTGGAAACTGACACTGTTTCTTTTGATGAGAAGCAAGACTTTTGCCCATAGTTACTACCCTCAGAGTGGTTTGAGATGTGGACACCTGCAAAATGTGTTCTGGTTCTTTTTCATTTTTTAAGGGTAATACCAATGATTATCCTTCCAGGAACAGTTAAATGTTTCTTTACTGCCTTCCCTTTATCTATTTGTGCACATAAGTGGGTACTGTTTGGCCAAATAGGAATCAATAGAAATAATCATCTTATTTCTGTTGGTTACTACAGGTAAGCAGGTACCCTCTTCAGAAACACTGTGTCCCTCCTTACTGAGGACTCTGGTCCAAACACACTGAAGGAGGTGACAGTTTGGAATTAATTGCTTTGAGATCTTTAAGGCAGTGGTTTTCAAACTGGAGCATGCCTCAGAATTACCCGAAGAGCTTGCTAAAGCACAGATGGCTGGGCTCACCCAGAGTGTCTGAATCAGGTAGATCTGGGGTAGGGGGATGAGAATTTGCATCCTCACCTAACAAGTTCCCAAGTGATGTTGAAGCTGCGTGTACCGCACTTTGGGACCACTGCTCTAAGGACCAGATTCCACCAGGTCCCAACGGAAAACTATCTCCCACCTGAATTCACTCTGCATGTTGATTGATCTTGCAGCAACTTCTTGGGGGAGAAGCAGAAGGGAAACTGACCACCCTGCATGAGCTACACTAAGTGTGTCTGGGAAGCTGGGTCCTTTCTCTCGGGCCCAGAACAACTATGCTCTCATGTGGGAATTCCTACAGCATCTCACCGGTCCATCACAAGTCCCAGAGATGGACCCTCAGGCTGGTAAGTCAAGAGCTGAAAGTACCTTTGCCTTCCATCCAGAGCTTACTGCTATCACCTGGATTTTGAATTTCCCTTATCCTTTTAACTTTTCCAAAGCATTTCCACGTCTGTTATTGCTTTCATTTTCCCTAACCCCGCTCTCTGAAGAGAAGGGCCCCTATTACTCATCACCACTCTTTCTTTAAAGATGGGAAAACCAGGCTCAGGTGTTAAGTGGCATGGGCCAGACCATGGAGTTTGTTGGTGGTGGGCCAGAACCGCCTGGGACATCTGCTCCCACCCTCAGCATCCTTTCCTCCAGAATGTCCTCAGCACACACCTACAGGGTCTAGTGATAATTTCCCAGCTTAAAAAAAAAAAAAAATACAGCTTCTCAAACACTGCTCTCCCCCACCCCCAGGCTCAGTACCACTCTCGTTCCGGGAGGGGTGGCTTACCACTGGGCAGGAGAGCTTCTCACTGTCACAGATGAATGTCTCGCAGTGTAACCACACCTTGGACAGTTTGGGGATGTTCTGGAACCGGAAGGCGTTGAATTGGAAGGTTGCCCTGTGGTCTTTCCCGTTCTCATGCACGAGGACGGTTTCATCCGTGGGGCAGCTGGAGCACATGGGGTGGGGGGAGGGATGTGGGGGAGACAGGTCACCTCATGAACTCCAGCAAGGGTGTCTGAGGCAAAGTCACGCATAGCCTCTTCTGGGCCGTTACACAGCACGCTATCCTTCTGAAGCACTTTGACTGGTGGCACCTCACTTATCTTCATTTCTCTGGGGTCTCTTTGAGGAGCTATGAGATGGCTGCGGTCATCCCTATTCTACAGAGTACAGCCAGGGTGAAACAACTTTTGAGAAGCCACACATCTGGTAGGCCATCACATCTCTGTCCTAAAGAAATGAAACCCCCAAGATAGTGTCCTTGGAGGACTGGAATATGTCCAGACTCTCAGCATGTGTCCAAAATGGAGATGGTAGTGCTAGGAGCAGCATTTCCCAGCCTGCTGCCACAGCCACCTCTGTCCAGGTCACACCCAACACATTGCTGTGTGTGTATTATGAGGTTTTGCCACTGGGAATTTGAATTTACATTATATTACTTAAGTTTTATGTCCATTCTATTATATGTAACTACTTTGGTAAAAAAGTGACATTTTTAATACGCACACAGAAAAATGGCTCAAAGGATACCACCTAAATGTTAATCCTGGCTATTATGGACAGTTTTTGCTTTTTTTCTTTCACATTTTTGGCTTTTTTTTTTCTCCTAAATTCTCTGTAAGGAGAATTTGGGAAGTTTCAAGTTCCAAAAGTACAATTGCAGTAAAAGAAAAAAATTATAACATAGAATGGCATGGGTTGAAACCCATTGTTCTCACCTGGGGGCCATTTGGCATGTGGCTGTCATGACTCGGGGGGCAGGGGAATGCTCCTGGCATCTAAAGGGTAGAGCTCAGGGATGCTACAGAATGTCTTGGAGTGCACAGGAGAGACCCCACAACAAAGACTGATCCAGCCCTAAGAGTCCATGGTGTCGAGATTGGGAAACCCTGGTTTAAGCACGATAATTTTTCATTTGCCCAGCACATATGGATTCTCTACGTAAGTGCCAGACATTCAACCAGGTGTTTGGAAGAGACAGAGTGTTTCTTGGGAATATACAGGGAGGCCCACAGAGTGTGGGGTCTTGCATACAGGTGATGGTGAGCATCAGGATCTGTCCTCTATGGAACAAAGGTCTATGGGTTCAAGAGCTCAAGACCAGTGAACAGCCGCACTTGGACCCCAAAGTTCATGTCTCTCCTGGCGTGTCCCTCTGACTCTACTGTTGTTCCAACTTAAGACATACAACAGAGAGCAGAGCAACCACCCCAGGGAAACTTCATGGTGGACCCTCCCCTGTCCCCTCTATCAGAATCAGACATTAGGGGCCAAATTAGAGGGAGGACAGATGGGATGTTAACTCTGAGAGTCATTGAGTGAAATGAGGCATGAACACTGCATCTTTTATCTGACCAAGGCCGGAAGCGGGGTTCTGTCGGTGGAGGCCTCTGAGCAGTGACAGAGCTGGGGGCATTTTCAGAGCTGTGAAACAAGACTCTTGAAGGATCATTCGGTCAATAAACCTGAGATCCTTGTACGAATTCAAGACTAAGCTTAAAATAGAAGCTTGCTGTTGGAGTGTCCAAGGCCTGGTGTCAGCCAGTGGAAAACAGCGCGAGCAGAGCTTTGTTGGCGGCAGGAGGTAAGGCACAGGCAGGCCCAGATGCCTTGGCACTGCTGTCTCTCGGAGCTGGCCGTGGCCTTTGCCTGTCCGTGACAGGTAGCTCAGGATTGCAGAATGCCCAGAGGGAGGCTTTTACGCTGACATCACAGGAGTCTCCTTTCCCCACCTCAGGTCAAAATTCCTGACAACCTATTTATTCCAATCTCTCCAGGCATCTTGAAAACTGAGCTTTCCTCCCAAAGGGCCTGATGTGAACCAAAAGCATGTGGGAGGTTATGGAGTGGACTTTCTAATTCTCCCCTTTGGCACTGGATTTTGTGCATATATCTCCAACCTCAAGGGGCCATTTCAGCTAGGCAGAGTTTGCAACTATATCAGGGCTTCTTTGATTTACCAGCACTTAAATGCAGATTCCCAGGGTTCACCCTGGGATCTTCTGAAGTTGTAGGTTTGCGATGGGTCTGCATGAGGAGCAGGAACCCGAAGGAAATCCTGTGAGCACTAGAGTTTGAGGACCACTTGTAGAGACTACCCCAAAGTCACAAGCATTCCCTTTTCTGTCATATCACACATCTGCTAGGTGAGCAAGAGGACCAGAACTATCTAAGGAGACAATTCCATGATGTGTCAGAAGACTTTGCCCTTGTGTGGCCTTTGTTTTACAGAGGTTCCCAATGCCTGTTGGTAATTTCAAAGTCCCTATAGGTCAATAATTTATTTTAGAATCTCTCTGAAGTCACTGGATTTGTACCATCCACAACAAAACCTAAATGGCTCATTCAATAACATATGAAATAAGGAACCAAACTGAGCTCTCATCCCTGCAGGAAGATAGGTGGCTTGCATGTGGCCCTTACTGACCTGTCCTACCCCGTGGTATTAGGTGATGTGTGTGTGCGTGTGCACACGTGCATTCAGTGATGTTCTATTCTTTGCGACCCCATGGACTGTAGCCTGCCAGGCTCCTCTGTCCATAATGCTGCTCAGACCATCCATCCCTTTACTAGCTTAGACTTTTGGCATTTCAATCTGTCTGTTCCTCAGTTTCCTCATCTATAAAATAGTGATTACTATACTACCTACTTTATAAGAATTTTAATGAAATTGAAGAAAGTATTTGTAAAATACCTATCTAGAGCAGTGATTGGTATGTTGTAAGAGCTATAAAGTGAAAGTCACTCAGTCGTGTCCAACTCTTTGCAACCCCGTGGACTATACAGTCCATGGAATTCTCCAGGCCAGAATACTGGAGTGGGTAGCCTTTCCCTTCTCCAGCAGGTCTTCCCAACCCAGGGATCAAACCCAGGTCTCCAGCATTGCAGGTGGATTCTTTACCAGCTGAGCCTCAAGGGAAGCCCAAGGGCTGTATGAGTGCTTCTTAAATAAAGACCCAAAGTGGCTTTATCTTTGTTATCTCATCATCTTTGTCCCTGGCCCCTGTGTTTTTGCTTAGCCCTGGTGGGTTCCAGTGTAATTGTCTGCTTTGGTTTGGGGAATGGCGTCTTCTGAGTTTACTGTGCATTGTGTGGACAATGCCTGCATCTCTAATCTAACTCATCCTCTCTTTTGTTTTCCAAAGTTACAATTCTAAGTGTTTCTAGACAATTGTCATCTCAGGGTCAGCATGTCATCATGAACTCAAGGAGAATCCAGACTCCCTTACCCAGAACCTCTGTTCCCTGGGAGCTTACAAACTATTCCTCATCTTCACAATCCACAGTCAACAGTAGAAAGCATTCTTTGTCACATGTTCTTCAGATGCCCTGTCCTTCCCTCTACTATATCCGATCGGTTGCTAAATTTTTATTGCTTCTCCCTGCTTGGATGGCATTGGATGACCTCCTTTTCATTCACTTAGCTACAATGTTGATTCAGGTCTTATCACCTTGGGCTCTAGAGCTGCCACAGCCTCTAAGCTGGTCTTTATACCTCCCGTGTACTGTTTCTAAGCCATCTATGTGTGATTTCTAGAATCACTTTTCTATGCTATAATTCCAATACTTTAGTCCTCTACTCCAAATTTTAAGAATTACCCATGGAATTATTAGTAAATAAAAACAATGATATTAAAATCGATTGGATACCAACCAGGTACTATGTGCTAAACTTTTTACATGGACATCTAATTTAGTCCTCATCTGGGTTCTGATGTCAGATGGACTGGATTTGAATCCAGCGTGCCCATTTCCCCATAAAAACAGCACATACACGAATTATGTGACATTACTTAACTCCTCCTATGCCTCAGTTTCCTCATCTGGAAAGAGGAAATGATAGTAATCATACTCACCTTGTCAGGGAAGTGAGTTGTCAGGGAAGTGAGTTAATACAAGATAAAGCTCTCAGGGTAGTAGCTGGTACCTAGAAAGTACTATGTAGGCTTTTCCTGGTATAATTACTCAGTCTGGAAACACAGAGGAAGTCACTAAGTGGCCCCAACAGGCTTCATCTCTTCCTCCCAGGCCGCCCCAAGCCAGAGTTACCCCGGATCACCTGGTCTCACCTCTCAGCCTTGTGGTCCAGAGAACCATACCTACCCCTTGTTGATCAGCTGCCACTGCAAAGGATACATGAAATCAGCCGAGGGTGTGGCCCAACAGCTGTTCAAAACCACTTTAAACCTGGAAATGAAACAAAATGCATCTCACTTTAAGCCTGAGAATTATATGCCTAGAAACGCTGGGTGATTAAAAAGCCTCTGGTCTGGTTCTTTTTTCTCATCTTTGTATTTGCAAATACAGACAATAAGAACACATACTTACCTAATGCTTAAGCCTTTGGCTTCTACTCCTGCAAACAGATCTGAACCGATTTCGGATGTCTCCAGGATAAAAGGCGCTTCTTTCTTAGTGGAGAACTTGGCGTTCTTTGGAAGGAAATTGACACTGGGCATTATGATCTGTCAGGCTGAGTAGTTTGGTCTGACAGGAGCAGATACATCAGGACGAGATGGGGGGTGGGGATCAACCCAAAGACACAGGCTGTGAGACCACAGTGAGATCCTCTTGGGCCAGAGAAATGGTACCTCCTAGGATCCTGGTGCCATCTTAGCAGGGATGAGGACATCATATAACTGGGTTTGCTGGTTACAGTGAGACATGTACTGGATGTTGCATCTCTGCTGATGAGGAGCGAGACTTGCTTGATGGAAAAAGAGTGGAATCCAGCAGTGCTGAAGGTTTGTGGTTTACTGAATCACCGAAAGACATGGGACCAAATGCATACAACCCTGCACTGCCCTTGTTCCTCTACTATTTCCTTGAGCAGATTCCAGCTTGGATTGCAAAGTTTTTACTCTGATTTCAAGTTCAGTTAACATTAACAACAGAACCAACTTTCTGATCACCTACTATGTATCAGGAACTGCTCTCTATGTTGAGAGAGTCTGTAAGTCAGGCTGTCCTGTCTGTTGAGATTTATCAGTGAACAAGTAGAGATCGCTGTCTCCAGCCACCTGACGTTCTAGCAAGGGAGTTGGACAACCGACAGTAGGTTAAACGAATTATATGGCTAGGATAGACTCTAGTATTCTATATAGAAAAACTATTTTAGAAATGTAGAGCAGGGTAAGGTGGATTGGGAGTGCAAGGAGGGGACAGGTTTTAATTTGAAATGCAGTGGTTGGGAGGCTTCCTTGAGGAAGTGACATTTGAATCAAAACTGGAGGGAGGAGATGCCATGCAGGCATCAGGCCATGCAGGAAGAGGCCGTAGGGGGTGAGAGAGGCAAGCAGGACAGCAGGGTGGCCAGTCTGCTGGAACGTGAGTGAGTAAAGGGGAGGTGGGGAGAGGCAGGGAGTGAGGAGGGCAGGAGAGGAAGTTAGCCTGTAGGGGTGGATCCAGGAGACTATGGCTTCAATTCAGGGACAACTGGGACTCGTTGCCATGATTCAAGTACAGGGGAATCAAGACAAGGATCCTGGATTAATCCTAGTTCCCACCACTAACTTGGGACACACTACAGGCAAGGCAGCCTTTTGATCCTTAGTATTCCCATCTGCAAAATGGGAATACCTTTTGCCTTCGTCTGCCTTGCAGAACTGTTTCTATGATGGTGGCTGTATGCAATAGGAGCATAAAGCTTAGACCAGGATACTAATGAAAAAATTGAGTTTCATGAACCTAGAGATTTACAGAACTGCAATGGGTAAACAATGACAGCAAGGACATCTAGATGATATAGACCTTAACTCCCTAAGTGTCAAATTTAGGGAATTGACAAGAGGGTTCAGGATCATCTTCTAGGGTCTCTTACATTATCTTATCAATTGCGGGTCCAGCCAGGGCCTCCTGACTTGGTCACCCAGAAGTCAATATTTTTTCTTCCCTTCTCTCAGCCCTCTGCACCATTTAAATGGTTGTAATGATTAAATAATAACATTCTTGAATATAAGTGATCAGCTTAATGTGCAAGTTGAAGTGGCAGAGGATAGTGGCTTCTAATGTTCCTTGTTATTTTCTGAGATTTATTTTATTTCAAGGGACTGTTTCCAAATGTAGGATCTACCCGAGGATGATAATACCATCACCAATGTAGCTAGAGGTATTTCTCCTGGCCCCCATCTCCTAGGAACCAGGAATTGGAATATTAGGATGCCTCCACTTGCAGAGGAACCCTCCTGATTGTTACAAAGTGTCAAACACAATCTTCACCCTTAGTTCAATTTCTGAGAAGAAACACCTTTGATGGTCAGTTTCTCTACTTCTCACCTGACAGAAGGCAATCCTCAGTGTGTCTCCCCTACTTTCTTAATAACATGAAAATTAGGAACCTATGTCCAGAGAACATCACCCTTTAAGATCCAGGCAATTTGTTTTGGCAAATTCTGGGCTCCACCTTTTAGTAGGAGCGTTAACCCAGGAGATCATACTCAGAGAAGAGTGAATAAGATGATGAATGGACCACCAAGTGTGGGATGATATTTAGTTTGGGAAAGATGGGCTCAAACCAGTTGAAGGACCTTTAGCAGTATCATTTCAGAGGAGAGAATTGGGACCAATGGGCCAGAGTTCAGGACGTCAGATTTCACATGTTGACCTAAAATGGGAAGGCCCAATTTGTCATCGTCCTTGGAAGAGATAGGGAGTTCATCCCTCAGCAGTCTTGCAGAGGGTTTGGGGCATTAGATGGAAGGTCTACATTAATCACCTCTGAGGTTTGTTCTGACTCTGGAAGTCTATGATTTTGGTCTCTATTTCTTACATTTGTTCCATCCCAGCTTTGTCATTTGTTTCTGTCTAACTAAAAGCAACAGCCTATACCATTTTTGATTGAATAAAAGTCAACCTAATCCCACTCTGATATTGACATTCAACCCTATAAAAGTAACAGTGCTAGAGCTAGGAGCTCTCAGTTTCCAGTTTAAATGAGGTCTGGAGACCTTTCTGGTGCTCCAGTGGCTGGGACTCTGGTTATCCAATGCAGGGAGCCTGGGTTCAATCCCTGGTCAGGGAACTACATGCTGCAACTAAGACTAGACATAGCCAAATAGATATTTTAAAAATGAGGTCAAAATTTACAATTATGAGAATGACTACTTCCTTGGACATTTATTTGTGCCAGGAACTGTGCAAAGTGTTTTATAAAGATTATTTCATTTAACCCTTATAACAAACCTCTAAGGTAAGTGCTGTTATTATCCCCATTGAACAAATTCATAGGTGGAGACTCAGAGGAGTTAACTAACTTGCCCAAGGTCATACTACAGTAAATAGGGGACCAAGCTTCCAACCTGTGGTCTGATGTCAAGGCCTATTTTCTTAACCTCAATGTTAGGCTACTTCTGCAAGTTGACTACCTTCCTTTATTTGGGATTGAAAGTCAAAAAAATTTTCACCAGGAATACCAACTACAGAACCACTGGCAGTAACAAGTAGAAGAGGATGGAGAGAGAGGAGAGAAAGCAGGCTGAGCAGAACTGGTGGTTTTGGAGCCCAGCATTTGGAGCTCTTGGAATCCTGGGCAATTAGCAGTGTGCTGATTCCACTGGCCCAGGCAGGGTACTGCTCCGTCTCTGCTAATTTGATGGAAATTTATGCAGGGATCAGCTGTTGCTTCAGAAGCACACAAGAATGCTCTGAAAGTGGAAGAAGGGAGAAGAAAAATACCAACTACATGGGTAAAGCACAGGAAACCGAGCCCATTGTGGGAATGTTAATGAGTACCAAAGTCTCAGTTGTAACCTCAGAGCCCCCTCTTTGCCAAGGTTCCTTTGTCCTGTAAGGGTTGTGGTGGGCCCCAGGGAAGGCCTTAGCAAGAACTCATTTCTAGCAGTTCAAGGAAGCAGTCTGTCTAGCCCAGTGGATGGCCTGGTAATGCTGAGAACATGCTTCCTGATTTTTGTTTTTTCTTTAAAAAGATCTAAGGTTTGATATTCATGTCTGAAACTTCACTCCACATAACTGATGGTGAATTTTTTGACAATCATGGTGCCTCTCCATTTCCACCTGTTGTAAAACCTTCATGGGGTCATATCTACAGTTTTATCTGGTTAAAGCAACAATCCTGTACTTCCGGACAGGGACTCAGTAGCAAAGATAACCCATCATCAACATGTCCCCTGGATCTATTGTCATGTGTGAAGCTTATTTTCCTTCCTGGAGAACCTTCCTCAGTTACTTCAGTGGTTTTGCCATTCTTTCATCACCCTGGTGATCCACATTGCTTCAAGCCCCTGCCAATATAGGTCAAGGGGTTGTATGGGATTCCTTTTTCTCAGGACTTTATCACTAGTGGTGTGTAGCCTGGGGAAGATCTAGGTTTTGTGGGACTTTGAAGCCTATTTAGAGAGCCCTCTTGAAAGAAAAGAATTAAAACTTTGAATACAAAATTAGACACAGGGCCTTGAAAAGGGCCTTTGCATGTCAGATTGGAGGAGAAGGGGATGACAGAGCATGAGATGGTTGGATGGCATCACCAACTCAATGGACATGAGTTTGAGCAAACTCCTGGAGATGGTGAAGGACAGGGATTCCTAGGTGTTGCAGTCCACGGGATCACAAAGAGTCGGACATGACTGCGCAACAGCAACGTAATGTTAGGGGTCATGACACTTAGGCTTCATTCCCTGCATAGTAAGTTTGCCCTGGAGACCAGTGTTAGAAGACTTTGTTCCAGACTGGGAACTGCTGTAGACCACAAGTGGGGTCTTGGGCAGATCATTTTCTCATTGGGTTTTAGATCCTTTTCTGTAAAAAGAACTAGGTTATTCTAGGATCCCTTCTACATCTCACCTTCTAAGTTCAGCAGATTAATAGCTTCCAGAGAACTGGGAACTGGGCTCCCCTTGTGGCTCAGTTGGTAAAGAATTCACCTGCAATGTATGAGACCTGGGTTCGATCCCTGGGTTGGGAAGATCCCCTGGAGAAGGGAAAGGCTACCCACTCCAGTATTCTGGCCTGAAGAATTCCATGAACTACAGTCCATGGGGTTGCAAAGAGTTGGACATGACTGACTTTTCACTTTCAGGGAACTGGTTAAGTGAGTTCCAAGAGTTCAAAGTCAGTGGAGTTCCAGGTAAGATAATTGTTTCCTTTATGAAATGAATAGGTTGCACTTGATGGCCTTTAAGGCTTTCTTCCAGTTCTAGTCTTTTACAAAAAGGTTTCTATTTCTGATTTCTGCCTGTGTTTTCCTCTAGCCAGCTGGGCTATTGTCTCTTTATGCATGCCTCCTCACTGGAAGCTGCAGGTCTAAAAGACAAAGCACCCCTGTAAAAGGAGGGCAGCTGGGCTAGTGACCATTGCATACTTGGTTTCTCTGGAGTGCTTTATTCTGAGTGCCTTTAGTTTTAATGTCAACATAGGCAGCATGCCAAAATTAGACATAGAGGAGACCCACTAAGCAAAAGGCTTTGGAGACCAAAAAACCAGGCATCTGCAGCCACCCTAGCCTTTCCCCTTAACCCTGTCCCAGGTAGGAAGCTCACTGCATTGTGACTGATGTTTGAACAAGAGTTGGATCCTAAATTTAAATCTCTGGAGTGTGTTGTAGTGGGAACTAATCTTGATTATTAGACTGTGGCTGTCTTTACCACCTACTGACATTTGGTAACTCACAAGACTTCTCATCTCAATTTTCTCATCTGTGAAATGGGAAAATTAACCTTATTTTTCTGTGACAGCTTTCCTTTCTTCCATCCAGTCTATGAACCTGAATGTCTGTTGTATCCAGTCTTCAAAGAGGCTTAACACTACACCAAAGCTTATGATTCAACTCCAGTTCAAGAATGGGCTTCCATATACAGCTTTGAGGAGAACAAATGCTGTGGAAACATCCCATCATTTTCTGTAAAGGCCACAGGCAGCAGTGGGGACCTGGAGACCACTTACAGTATAGAAGTTGAGAGACAATTGGCTTTCAAATGTGCCCATGCTCCCGTTCTTCACATGAACAGTGGCCACTCTGAAAAGGGGAGAGAATTTTGCATAAGGACTGAAACATGCCTGGTTGACAGGGACTGCAGAACAGATGCAAGGCAGCCAGCCCTCCTCTCTTAGAGCAGCTTACCTCTGGTCAAAGGCCGCCTGGTTCACCAGGTAGGTGGAGTGGTAGGTGCAGGAAAAGGAGTAGTTCACGGGCTGGTTCTTGACGATCACGGTGCTGTCATTGGAAACGATGTGACTGTAGAAGTGGTAGATGGGGGGCTTGTACTGGAGAAAGGAAGAAGGCAGTTAGGGTAGCCCTTTACGCCCATGATGTGAATGAAAGTTCTTGGAAAAATATTGGACGATGGCTCAGAAAAAAGTCCATGGGGAGACATAGATGTTTGCCATTGATATAACACCCATTCTTGTTTGTAGGTGAGCTGATAATTTTTGTAAAGAGTTCTTAAGTCTGTTCGAGACTGTTTAAAATAATCTAAGTTGAATGTGGTATACTTAAAAAAAAATCCATATACCTATCAGGCTTCTGACCAAACTGAACTAGTTCAGGAATCTCTTATCTCCCAACATCAGCTTTTTATTTCTTTCCCCTGCCCAAGTAATCTTATGTGACACCTTCACCTAGCTCCCTGCTCTAGAACATTACTGCCTAGTTCTTGGTCTTTCCTTCTTCCAATCATAAGCACTAATTCTGAGATTCTTTCCTCTGACTTCTTAGACTTTAAAATCATTGAATAGTAGAGTTAAAGGGGCTCTCCAATATTCACTTGAGAAGTGCTCTGCCTGAGACCACACAGGTGATTTGTAGCTCATTTTACCAGGATATAGAAAAACAAGATGTTTTTGTTACTCATACCCATGATTCTTGCCACTAAATCACTGAATCACTGTGGGGCCTTTAGGAAGCGAATGTGTCCCCAGGATCTGAGACCTAGTAGATGTACTGTCTCCTACAGTCAAGGCAGTAGGAATACTAGACCTAGCCTTTCTTTATGATTGTATCGCTACTGGTTGTGGCCTTGAACTGTGACTGGGAAGTCTCCAATTTCTCCTCCATCCCATAAGGACACTTGACAAGAGGATATCTGTGCTTCCTTTTCATTCTGATGACCTATCCTAGGTACTTTACAAGACCCAATTATGGGCTGTGTTATACTTTGGTCTCTCCTTTAAGATGCCTTCCAATTGTACTTTGTCACCACTTCAAAATCTTGAGTAGAAGGTGGCCCACCTATCCAGCCCAGGAAGAGTGGCAGCAATGAGCACATACTCTGAGCTCCAGGTGACACGGAGGTGGGAAATGCATCAAGTTGGCTGTAAGATGTTACAGAAAACCCTGAATGAACTTTTTGGCCAACCCAGTGGTTTGTTCTACTCACAGAAGGTGGTCTAGCCACTCGGGCAATGAATTGGAAGAAGAAAATTTAAATCCTAACTAGGCAGAAGAGAAGAATTTAAATAACATTCACATCTCAGGAAATCTGGGGGTCGGGACTGACTCTTAATCAGAAAGTGGTGAATTTTGAATCCTTTTAAGGATGGACAGCAGATGGGCCCACTTGCCTCCTTTTAGCAGCTCTTCCCTATATAGTTCGGACTTACCTCAGACTGGGTTCCACAATAGGACTTGTTTTTAGGTGACAAGTCTGGGATTACAAATTGGTAGTAACCTGCTTCATGGACCCCGTTGTAACACAGCCCACCGAGCGCCAGCTGGTGCACTTCCCATCCATAGGGGCACTCGGGGATTTTGGTGATGATTGTTTTGGGATAGCAAAACACGAGAATGACATCTGGAAAGATGAGAGACAAGGTTTGAAATCAGATCTGGTAATCATATTAATCTACATATGGTGAGCTCCTATTACAGCTGAGCATGCAAAGCAGTTAGTTGATTAAGAATATTTTCCCACTATTCTTCATGAGATCTGATGAAAGTTCTCCTGACATCAGTCACTGAATTTCCTCACTTATTGATTTTGCAACCTCTGTGTAAAATCTGCACTATTCTTTTTTTTTTTTTAAAGTTCTACCAGTTTATTGCTACCAACCCATCTCCCTCCACCCTCATGCATGTATGCTCAGTCATGTAACCCCATGGACTGCAGCCCTCCAGGCTCCTCTGTCCATGGACTTTTCCAGGCAAGAATACTGGAGTGGATTGCCACTTCCTTCTCCAGGTCTGTTCTTAACATGTATTCAAAACTGGTCCACATTTAAACTTGAACATATTTTAAGGAACATATTTTTGAAACCAGATTGAATGAATTGGAAATACGTGTATATTTCAATCTGGTTTCATATATATGTATGAAACCAGATTTTATATATATATATATATATTTACATAATGTATATACATATTTTTTAATCCCACGAAATGAGCACATTAAAGTTAAAATGTCAGTTTATGCATAATGCTATGAAATAGTAATTTATGGCATAGTACAGAAAATCAACAATCAAGTGGAAAATAGAGGAAAAAGGTGAAGATTTTATCTCTATTTATTTATCTATCTAGCCTCCTCAATGTGAGAGACATGGGTTCGATCTCTGGGTTGGAAAGATCCCCTGGAGAAGGGAATGGTTACTCACTAGAGTTTTATTGCCTGGAGAATTCCATGGAAAGAGGAGCCTACAGTCCATGGGGTCTCAAAGAGTTGGACACGACTAAGCAACTAACACTTTCAAATTTTAAAAAGTGTAAGTTTATCCAATATGTTTGTACTTTCTGCAGGAAAAATCGAATGATCATTGGGGTGCTGAGTGCTTCTGTGTGTATGTTAGTTGCTCAGTCATGTCTGAGTCTTTGCCACCCTGTGGACTGTAGCCCATCAGGCTCCTCCATCCATGGGATTCTCCAGGCAAGAATCCTGGAGTGGGTTGCCATTCCATTCTCCAGGGGATCTTCCTGACCCAAGGATCGAACCCAGGGCTCCCACATTGCAGGCAGACTCTTTACCATCTCAGTCACTAGAGAAGACTATTTGGCTACATAGCAGCATTTTCCTAATAATATAAGTACAGAGCTTTGAGCTCTGGGAAGATACCTGTCAGGAAATGTTCCTTTCCAGGAAAATGGGGTAGTACCAGAGCATACCTGCTTTATTTGGAGTGCAAGATCTTGCAGAGGCTTCTGCGAAGACAGCCAACAGGACAAAGGCCCTCATCACCATTGCTTTTGCCAGGTGGCCGAATCAAGCTGGCCAAACGTTCACGGTCCTGCCAGGGCCTGAGTCTTGATCATTCTAGGTCAGAGATTTGTGCAAGAAATTAAAATCAAGGGGGAGAACAAAAGCAGCACAATCAGAGGATATTGATCCTGTCTCCTGTTTCTAATGGCTCCTCATCTGGGCTGGGAGGCAAACATGGGGCTCATACCGCAGAGAGCGTCAATTTCACATGCGGCTGCTCATGTTCCCAACTGTTTCATTCTCCCAGACTGGAGGCTGCCTCTCAGGTGCTCCTCAAGCCTCTGTTCCCAGTCCTACCTGGACTTTATATAGTCCGAGTGTGTAAAAGAAACCTACTCCAGATAAATCACAATGAACACGCATTATCCACTGTGGGGGGAAATAAAAGGCAATCTTGCACAATAATCTGATGGGAAGCTCAGTTACAGCCACTTGAGGCTAATTTCTTTTGCTTCACAGAGTTGGAGAAACTTTTTTAATAGCTAGTTTTTAAACTAGGAGTGGAATAAAAAGTTGATTTTTCCTCCTCATACAAAAAATAACTCTGATCAGAAGCAAACTATTTTCTGCATGGTTCCAGGTTGCAGTTTTCATTTTTTACGTCTTGTTTTCTTAGGTTTATTTCTTGCTTTCTTTTTTTTTTTTTTATGTGTAGGCGATCTGAACTGCGAATGTAGAAAGACTTAAGTCCCACAGTGTTACACCTGATACTAAAGAAAAAAACAGGCTGCTTGTGTTCATGCAAACATGTTAAAGATTTTTTTCTCTAATATTTTGTAATAAGCCCTGAATTTCTAGAGTTTCATCTAGAAGTTCATCTAGAACTTCATTCTAAAATACAACTTTGATTGTAGGCACCTGAGTTTTCTAAAGTCTTGTTAGTCTCGCAGAGTGATGATACTGGAAGAAGGAACTTAGACAACTTTTAAAAATTCTTAATTTTTTTATGGAAGTATAGCTGATCTACAGTGTTGTGTTAATGTCTGGTGTATATCAAAGTGATTCATATATATGTATTCTTTTTCATACTCTTTTCCATTATGATTAATTATTTAATATAGTTCCTTGTGCTATACAGTAGGACCTTGTTGTTTATCAATTTTATATATAGTAGTGTGTATATGTTAATCCCAAACTCCTAGTTTATCTCCCCCCACCTCCATTTGTTTTTGTGTCTGTAGCTCTGTTTTGTAAATAAGTTCATTTGTATCATACTTCAGTTTCCACATATAAGTGATATCATGACATTTGTCTTTCTCAGACAGGCAATGTTATGACTCAGTTCTTAGTCACCAAACAAGATCTCCCAAGAAACAACAGATAAAATGCTGCTCCTGAAAATTTCCAAATATATTCTCTGGGAATTTTTAGCACCATGAAATTTAAGAATGAAAAATAAGGGTTTCTTTTAGCTTTTGTTTTTAGAGGAAACAGACTCTTTTATCAACCAACTGAGAGCTTACTGTACAGAAGCCACTATATTAAGCGTTTTGAGAAGACAGATGTAAAAAGTGTATAAAAATGCCCTGCAAGCAGGAGTTTACAATGTAGCTGAGAAGGTAAATTGTACACAGTGCCTCAGAGTTAGAATGCTTGTTAAGTCTTTGTTCCGTTAACCTTATCACATTTCCTTAGTTTTAAGAACCGTGTCTCTCCCTCTGAATGCATGTAATTTAAAGTCTTAGAAACATTGGGGTGTGTCTTATAAGCAATATGTATTTACAATATGATAGAGATCTTTATATTGTCAAAACCTATTGTTGAATCAATGGTGTCGCTTATAGTGATGATACCTAAGAACTGAGGAAAGATCCATATGGCCAGCCATGATAGATTTTTGTGACTCAGTTTCCTTCTCTATAAATGGAAGTCTCAGCCCCAACCTCAACTCACAGGGTGGGAGAGGAATGATGTAAAGGCTATTATAAACTGTAAAATGCTAGGTAAAGAAACAGATGACACAAAATGATAAGTAACAATTTCCGGCAACCAGCTTGCATCCCTGAGTTGTTTTTCTTTTCCAAGGAAGTACCATGAAGTGCCCATGGTAGAGTCATGCAACATGAGGCATGTCTATATTGTATAACACACATGCAATGAGTGTATTTTTTTACATAAAGACTGAATGGGCTGAAGAGGGGAAAAGGAGGGAACACATTAGTGCTTCTAACACTGGGATCCAGTTCAGTGCCACCTGGAAGTATCAGCATGTTTATACTGGTCCCCACAACTCATTACAGGCATTACTTCCTGAGCAACAAATGGCACCTGAATCTCACAGGCATGCGTGGATTCTGAGTTTCTCTTTCCTAGGATTTAGCACTATCTCTGAGCTTCTTCTTCCATCTACTTTTTAAAACATATGTTGAGTACCTATAGTATACCAGGGATGAGGCTCTGGGAAGACAAAGGCAAGTCAGCAGAACAAGGAACTGGGTGGGTGGATGGGGTGGGTGGGTGGGTGGGTGGGAGGCACAGAGTGATGGAAATCTGTACAGGGAACATGCGATGGGAGGAGGGAAAAGGGAGGGTCGGCATGCTCGACAGAGTAAGTAACAAGTAAGCCTAACTTCATAAGGACAGCCCTTCTGATTGGGTATCAACGATTATCAGTCACTGATAATTCAGTGTTGATCTTCCATGTACGTTAGGATACTTGTTTCCATTTCAAGAGAATTCTTTTTTTTTTTAATAGTTCTTTTAATTGGAGGCTAATTACTTTAAAATATTGCAGTGGTTTTTGCCATACACTGACATGAGTTCTTTTCACCGATCTTCAATACATCCTTATTTTCAGCCAACCTTGGCCCAGTCCAATCAATAGGATCATCTGAACTCATGAGGAAGGGCAGAATTCACTCATGAAAAGGGTTTCAGGGGAACTACAGGCCTCTCCCGTATCTCAGTGGAAATATCTGATGGATGCCTACAAGATGCCTAGGATCCAAAGCCCACCTCTGCCACTTACTAGCTGTGTGTCCTTGGGCAAGTTACTTAGCTTCTGGGAGCCTTAATTTCCTCCTCTCCTGAATGGCTCTGATCATATCTACGATAACAGTTACTCAGAGTATTAAAAGAAATATAAATCAGTTTACACAGAGTGACTACTTTTTTTAGAGTAAGGTTGACTTTTCATTTTACAAGTTTATTTTCTTGTTGTTTGCTGTGCTGGGCTGTTGCTGTGTGCGGGCTTCCTCTAGTTGTGGTGAGTGGGGGTTACTCTCTAGGTGCAGCGTGTGAGCTGCTCACTGTGGTGGCCTCACTTGTTGCAGAGCCTGGGTTTTCCATGGTTTTGGCCTGTGAGCTCAGTAGTTGCTGCATGAGGGCTCTAGAGTACGGGCTCTGTAGTCGTGGCATGTGGGCTTAGCTTCCCTGAGGCGTGTGGAGTCTTCCTGGACCAGGGCTCAAACCCATGTCCCCTGCATTGGCAGGTGGACTCTTAACCACTGGACCACGAGTGGGAAGGACCAGCGGGAAGTCCTAGAATGGTTTATTGCCCTCTACAGGGGCAGAACATCAGGGAAAACTGGTTTTATGCGCAGTTCTACTTGGAAAATCTGAAGAGGGAAGCCTCTTAGGAGTGGATTGTCACTGGACGGTACATGTTGATGTCATTAGTGCTGAATTATGTCATAGCTAACTAAGAGCACAGGTTCTGGAATTAGGGGTTGTGGCTCTGTCCATTTCCAATTGTGTGATATTGGGCAAGGGACTTGACCTTTCCAAGCCTTCAGTTTCCAAATCTGTATACTCAGGCTCCCCATCTCCTGTGTCTGTTGCCAGGGCCTGATGAAATCATGCCTCTGAATTGCTTAACACAGTCCCTGGCACACAGTAAGTGCTCCATCCACGTTCGTTAGTTTATTCCTCTGAGGCTGGTACCTTCAGGCCGGGAAGACGTGTCAATCATGTTCCCGTATGAACTCCGGGCATTTTTCTAATGGAATGCTTCTCTCTTTAGAAGCCCACCTTCACAAAGGACAGGTGCTTTAGATTTCTAAAGAAGCCCGATAATGATAAGATCTTGCCTACAATTTCTCGGAGGGGGGAATCCAGCTAACAATCAGGTACATGATACTCCTTTCGAGGGCAAGTTGAATGAAGTCAGGGAAGCAGAGTTAACTTTTGTGGCAGGCTGGTCTCTAGATGTTTAATTTGCATAAGAAATAGAATGGGACAAAATGTACTTGGCCCAAACAGTATTTGATACTTGCTCTGACAAAAGGTAGGAGGCTCCTATTTTTTTTCTTGGTAATTACCCACTGTTCCGTGGCCCTGCCCCATCCTCTTTGCTTTTCACCACTCCTCTCCTTTCCTGGGATGATGGAATGAATGGCGTACCACTGGGAGATGATCCCAAAGCAACATAGATCCCACTGAGGTCCATGGCTATGTCTCCATAAAACACGAAATGGGTGGGAAGATTTTTAAAATATCAGCATCTTAAAAGCGCCCCCCCCCCCCAAATGGATTTATGGCAGGCTCATCTGAAAGATGTTTTGTCTCTCCTTGTGTCTTTCTGTTGTGAATTGCCAGGCGATGGAAGGTACCAGTTCTAGTCAAAGGTCTTGCATGATTGGTACAAGCTGGCCCAGATGCAAAAGTGTTGCCATTTGCAGAATTCCAATCAATGCTGTCATTCATAGCTCAGGAATCTTATAGGTGATGAATCATGATGATAAACAAACCAGTAAACTCTTACTGCGGTAACAGATGGAAGTTTGAAAATAAAACCAATAAGCGTGCAGTAAAATTTAAAAGGCTGCTTTGTTAACTCAGTTTTTAAAGCACACTGTTTCGGGTTCGTTAAATGTTGGCTTTGTTGAACAGACTGCATTGTTTCCTTTAAGTCCTGAATCAAGCCTTCTTCTACTTTGTGGGAGACTCTCCGCCAATTTGCAAATGAGTGGGTGTTCCCTTGCAGGCCTCCATGGCCTAGGCCTCTCACAATTCTCCAAAGAAAGTGGTGTTTCTCTCTTAGCAAATGCACTTCATAAAGGAGAGTTGAGAAATGAGAAAGACCCTCTTCTGACAGTACCTCCGAAAATCAGAACAAGAAGCTCCACCACCCCCATCGCTCCCCAGACCCCATAGCCACCAGTTCCTACATATGAATTGGCCTCTCCAGGCTTATCTGGCTCGTCTCTAAGCAGGAGATAAAGCTTTGCCTTCTTTCTCTCAGGACTAGGACCCTCCTCCAATCTTAGGACTGAAGAATTAAAATGGCTCCTCCTCAGATCAGGATTAGGGATCTCATTGCTGGTCTAAAACATTCAAGGCAAGTAATTTGTTCTGTTCTTAAAACTTCTCAGAGTATCATCTATTTATTCTTTCATTCATTTACTCACTCATTCATTCACCAGATATGTAATAAGTGTCTGTAATGTACCAGGTAGTAATTAAATACATATATATGAATATCTACCTATCTATCTCCTACTTGGGGTAAATGTAAGGATATTGACAGAAGACACAAGAAGGCTTTAAAAATAAAGAATAATGAGACAGAGAAGGGGCAACTAATTTAGATGATCGAGGAAATCTCTTTAAGATGGGACCTGAAGGATGAGGGGCTGGGGTAGATGCTGATAGGATGTGTGCATGTACGCTTGTATGCATGTGTGTGTGTGTGTGTGTAGGGACAGAATATTCCAGGCAGGGGGTAGGGGTATGGCACTTAAGGAGGCTCTGATGTAGGATGGAGATAATACATTCACCAACCATCATATACTTTTTATTTTAGAGCTCTTTTCCCAGATACCCAAGCAAGCTTTCCTTTTTGACTTGAAGCACATTTCCTCTTGCTTGGACTTTCATATCTTCAGCATTTCCATCCTTGGTAGATACTGCCAGTCTGGGTTTTCTTTCTCCGGCAAATTATAGTCATTCTGGTTATGAACTCATTCATGTCTGACTCTGCTACCCCATGGACTGTCACCCATCAGGTTCCTCTGTCCATGGAATTCTCCAGGCAAGAACACTGCAGTGGGTTGCCATGCCATCCTCCAGGGGATCTTCCCAACGCAGGGATTGAACCTGCATATCTGGCATTGGCAGGTGGACTCTTTACCACCGGCAGCACTGGGGAAGCCCCCATTCTGGTTATAGATTTATAATTAAAATTAGAGTAAGTGTCCCATGGATCTTTAGAAACTTAACACTAATTCACAGACTTGCCCTCTAGGATCCATGTTTGGGTTGACTGGTTTTCCTTTTCAAAAACTTCATGGGGAGCCTTCTCTTACCCACTGTGCTACTTGTGACTTCTTCCTCGCTCCCTGACAAAGTCTCACAAAGTCTGATATCCGTGTAACTGTGCCAGAGGTGGAGTGAGTTTCATTTTCCTTACTGTCTGTGATGAGTTAGTATAGACCTACAGGCCAGTCCTTCTCTCAGGTAGCCAGAGATGGGTGAAAGTAAGGAGCAGCAGAAGAAAAGAACCTATATAGTGATCTTGTCTGCTACTGCTACACAACTGTGCAACTGTAACCACATATCACTTTGTTCTCAAACGCCTATGTGCGCTTGGTGGGTACCAGGTACATCAGATACATGGCACACAGACAGTCACTTCCCCCTCTGTATGCATGCCAGATTCACTCATCAGGAAACTCTTCCCCTTTGACCTCAAACAAGGCCTCAGAAACATTATCAACACTGTACTTCAGACACTGTTTGAATCAGTTGGAATTAGCATATGAGTTGAAACCCATTCAGTTATCTGCAGGATAAGCAATTGGATTGCTTCTTAGACAGAATGACATGGTTGGAACTAATGCACTTCTCCTATGTAGCATTTATCATAGTGTGACTTCAGATTTTGGAATGAACCTCCTTCATCAGAATGAAACCTCTGTCAAGGCAAGGGTTATATCTGGGTGCTTGCTTAAAATTAAATCCTTAGCTCCCAGCACAGTAGCTAGCCAATAGTTGATTTAGAAAATATTTTTTGAATGAGTGAATGACACAAAGATGTTTTTGGAAGAAGCCAAAGGACATTTCAAACTGAAAAGCAATTGCGCTCAGACACAAACCTCTGTTGAAGGGTATTATTCTGGATTTCTTTGTTGTTGTTGCTATTTGGTTGCTAAGTTGTGTCCAACTCTTTTGAAACCCCATGGGCTGTAGCCCACCAGGCTCCTCTGTCCGGATTTCTCAGGCAAGAATACTGGAGTGGGTTGCCATTTCCTTCTTCAGGGGCTCTTCCTGACCCAGGGATTGAGCCTGTGTCTCTTGCATTAGTAGGGCGATTCTTTATCACTGAACCACCAGAGAAGCCCTCTGGATTTCTATGTGAACTCAATTCAGTTTGGCTAGTTAGCATATAACAACCTGCTCAGATTCCTCCTGAAGCCCTAAAAATGTGTGTCTCTGATTTTCCTTCAGCCAGCTCTTTGCAGTCCGTACTAGTTCTCAGTACCTGGTATGATTACAGCAGTCTGCAGACATCTTTGTTTAAGTGTTTCTGAAGAGGGGATCATTTCCACATTGCATCAGAGTGGTTTCTGGTACAACTGTAGTGTATGTACCCACCAATGTTCCCCCTTTCCTCTAAGAACCAAATAGCATCCTGAGGTGGGGGAGGAAGTGTTTCAAAATCCTGCAGCCTGGTTAGCACTCTCCTACAAAATGCATGCTGGACGTTGTGATTAAATGTTTTAAATGGTCTCATGTACTAAATTCTAAGTAGTCCTGTTTTTCTGTTTTCCCTGACACTGCGTATGTGGATCCCATTTGTTTAATAAACTGGATGAACATGTGTTTAAGTCTAATTCACATCTCAGTGAATACATTGTGCTTTTCTGAACCTAGAGAATTACAATGTCTGTGTTCAACATTTGGGGAAAATTGAAAACTTGGGAAGTTACAAAGGTAGTTTCTACTATTCCTATAAAATAGGCACTCCAACTGGTTTTAAAGACTAAAAGGTAGGGTAATTCCTGGCAGTCCAGGGCCTAGGACTCCATGCTTGCATTGCAGGGGGCACGGATTTGATCCCTGATTGGGAAACAAAGATCTTGCAAGTTGCGTGGCATGGCTAATAAAATAAATACATTTTAAAAAAGACTAAAAGGCAATAGTTTTGATTAAACAACTAATAAATCATGGCAGAATTCCCATCTTATCATCTATCATTCATTATTTACAGAGGGGAATTAGAGCAATAAATTTGTGTTGCAGACTTTCTGTGTATGGTAACGGCCAAAAAAGAAAACGCTTTTGTTAGATTAATCAATCTTTTGATTAAAACAAAACCCTCTCATTGGATTGATCAGTCTTTTGATTTCTGAAACGAAGCTCTTTGCTTGTACAGCCAGAGGGAAATGGTAATGAAAATGGATTTCTTGATCAATAGCTGCAGAAAATGAAAGTGTTACACTCAGTCATGTCTGACTCTTTGTGACCCCATGGACTGTAGCTTGCCAGGTTCCTCTGTCCATGGGATTCCCCAGGCAGGAATACTGGAGTGGGTTGCCATTCCTTTCTCCAGGGGATCTTTCCTACCCAGGGATCAAACCCGGGTCTCCTGCATTATAGGCAGATAATTTACCATCTGAGACACCAGGGGAGCCCAATAGCTGCAGGGGGAAAGGCAAAAACCTTGAGCAATGTACACACATAGTTATAGTCTCATTGACCAGTGGCTGACCAGTGGTTTTCTAAAAGCCATAAACTCAGGGCTGTGATGGACCCAAGAAAAAGGGATTCAAAAATTCTGAAGTGCCTGTTTTTCCTTTCTTGAGTCAGAGTTTTCAGGGATGGAAAGTAGAAGTTAGATGATTTCAGAAGGTGCAGGTAGCTGGCATAGCAACCTGGGCCAGACCACATTGGACATCATTGGCCGCAGACATGAGAAATACTAGGTAAGAGCTGAAGTGCTCTACAGACTACAGGGGTAGATACTTAATTATGGGGAGTTTTTTGTTGATTTCTTAAAATTTTAGTGAATGAATGGAGTCTGCATTATCCAGGCAATTCAGAGCCAGTCTGCAAAGACAAACTCAGTGCTGCCTGCTATGTGAAGCTATCTCAGATTTCCTTCCTGGGGACTATGAACTTCTGTTATCTGCATCACATATACTGTATACTGCTGTGTGTATCTTGTCTTCTTAAACTGAGAACTTGTAGGTCTTTGTATTTCTGGCAAAACAACAAAAACAGTCATAATGGTAATTTATTGAGGGATTATGATGTCAGGTTCAGTGCAAGAATAGAAAGATAGAGATCAGGCCCAAAATCTGAGGAGGTCTTACAAACACTGAGAGAAGAGGAGAAGCAAAATGCAAAGGAGAAAAGGAAAGATGTATCCATTTGAATGCAGAGTTCCAAAGAATAGCAAGGAGAGATAAGAAAGCCTTCCTCAGTGATCAATGCAAACAAACAGAGGAAAACAATAGAATGGGAAAGACCAGAGATCTCTTCAAGAAAATTAGAGATACCAAGGGAACATTTCATGGAAAGATGGGCACAATAAAGGACAGAAATTTTATGGACCTAACAGAAGCAGAAGATATTAAGAAGTGGTGGCAAGAATACACAGAAGAACTATACAAAAAAGATCTTCATGAGCCAGATAACCACGACACTGTGATCACTCACCTAGAGCCAGACATCCTAGAATGCTAAGTCAAGTGGGCCTTAGGAAGCATAACTACAAACAAAGATAGTGGAGGTGATGGAATTCCAGCTGAGCTATTTCATATCCTAAAAGATGATGTTGTGAAAGTGTTTCACCCAATATGCCAGCAAATTTGGAATACTCAGCAGTGGCCACAGGACTGGAAAAGGTCAGTTTTCATTTCAATCCCAAAGAACGGCAATACCAAAGAATGTTCAAACTACTGCACAATTGCACTCATCTCACACACTAATGAAGTAATGTTCAAAATTCTCCACACTAGGCTTCAAAAGTACATGAACCGTGAACTTCCAGATGTTCAAGCTGGTTTTAGAAAAGACAGAGGAACCAGAGATCAAATTACCAACATCTGTTGGATCATAGAAAAAGCAAGAGAATTCCAGAAAAACATCTACTTCTGCTTCATTGGCTATACTAAAGCCTTTGACAGTGTGGATCACAACAAACTGTGGAAAATTCTTCAAGAGACGGGAATACCAGACCACCTGACCTGCCTCTTGAGAAAGTTGCATGCAGGTCAGGAAGCAACGGTTAGAACTGGACATGGAACAACAGACTGGTTTCAAATTGGGAAAGGAGTGTGTCAAGGCTGTATATTCTCATGTTGCTTACTTAGCTTATTTGCAGAGAATGTCATGCAAAATGCCGGGCTGGATGAAGCACAAGGTGGAATCAAGATTGCCTGGAAAAATATCAATAACCTCAGATATGCAGATGACACCACCCTTATGACAGAAATAGAAGAGGAACTAAAGAGCCTCTTGATGAAAGTGAAGGAGGAGAGTGAAAAAGCTGGCTTAAAACTCAACATTCAAAAAACTAAGATCATGGCATCCAGTCCCATCACCTCATGGCAAATAGATGGGGAAACAAAGGAAACAGTAAGAAACTTTATTTTCTTGGGCTCCAAAATCACTGCAGATGGTGACTGCAGCCATGAAATTAAAAGACATTTGCACCTTAGAAGAAAAGTTATGACCAACCTAGACAGCATTTTAAAAAGCAGAGACAAAGAGACACGTGCACCCCAATGTTCATTGCAGCTCTGTTTATAATAGCCAGGACGTGGAAGCAACCTAGATGCCCATCAGCAGACGAATGGATAAGGAAGTTGTGGTACATATACACAATGGAATATTACTCAGCCATTAAAAAGAATTCATTTGAATCAGTTCTAATGAGATGGATGAAACTGGAGCCCATTATACAGAGTGAAGTAAGCCAGAAAGATAAAGACCAATACAGTACACTAAAGCATGTATATGGAATTTAGAAAGATGGTAATGATAGCCCTATATGCAAAACAGAAAAAGAGACACAGATGTACAGAACAGACCTTTGGACTCTGTGGGAGAAGGTGAGGGTGGGATGTTTTGAGAGAACAGCATCGAAACATGTATATTATCTATGGTGAAACAGATCCCCAGCCCAGGTGGGATGCATGAGACAAGTGCTCGGGCCTGGTGCACTGGGAAGACCCAGAGGGATTGGGTAGAGAGGGAGGTGGGAGAGGGGATCAGGATGGGGAATACATGTAAATCCATGGATGATTCATGTCAATGTATGATAAAACCCACTACAATATTGTAATTAGCCTCCAACTAATAAAAAAAAAAAAAAAAAGCAGAGACATTAATTTGCCAACAAAGGTCTGTCTAGCCAAAGCTATGGTTTTTCAAGTAGTCATGTATGGGTGTGAGAGTTGGAATATAAAGAAAGTTGAGCACTGAAGAATTGATGCTTTTGAACTGTGGTGTTGGAAAAAAACCCTTGAGAGTTCCTTGGACTGCAAGGAGATCCAACCAGTCAATCCTAAAAGAAATCAGTCCTGAATATTCATTGAAACAACTGAAGCTCCAGTACTTAGGCCACCTGATGTGAAGAACTGACTCATTGGAAAAGACTCTGATGCTGGGAAAGATTGAAGGCGGGAAGAGAAGGGGATGACAGGATGAGGTGGTTGGATGGCATCACCGACTCAATGGACATGAGTTTGAGGAAGCTCCAGGTGTTGGTGATGCACATGGAAGTCTGGTGTGCTGCAGTCCATGGGGTCTCAAAGAGTTGGACATGAATGAATGACTTAACTGACTGAATATAATAGAAATTCATTTCTTATGTAAAGTTTCAGACCATTATTTCCAGTTGGTTAGTAGTCTTTCTGTGACTATCCACAGAACTGGGCTTCTTGCATCTCATGGCTCGGTTCTCTGAGACCTCAGAGATCTCTGTATTAAGCCAACAGATAGAAAAAGAGTATGGAGGAGCTCCAAGTGGGGATCTGTAAAGGTCAGGCCTGGAAAGAGCATACATCATTTCTACTTACAGTTTATTGACTAGAACTCAGTCACGTGGCATATAACTTCAGCTGTCTGCCCAGGGAGAAGAGAAAATGGATTTTGGTGAACAGATAGCAGTCAAATACATAGAGCTACCTTTGGGAAGAGTCTGTGTATTTGACTGTCTGTCTATCTGTCTATTTTTCTTTCTATCTACCTACCTATCTTTCTAGCTATGAGTGGGTTTTACTATTCTCATTTAGCAGATAAGAAGACTGAAATCTGGGACAATTATGTCACTTGCTGGAGTAAATGCTGGTGCTTGAATGTGACCCATGATTGTCTGGTTCTACAGTCATCACACTATATTTGCCTATTAGTGGGTTTATGCCAATATTTCAAGGTTCTCTATGTGCCCTGTCACCATTTTTATTTATGCCCCCAACATCCTAACTTAATTGCTAGAATAGCCTCATCTGTATTCCTTGATATCTGTCACCAGGCAAATTTTTGACAGATCAATCTCCTTAAGAGAGAACTCCAACCTTATCAATTTATGACCTGAAAATCTTTAATAAATGCTCAGAAACTATTGGTTAACTGACTGCCTAATGAGCACAAAGCAAAGGCCTTGGACTTGGTTCAAGGCCCCCAGTTAGAGGATTTTGGGAAATAAGCTGAGATTATGGACTGGGTCTTAGACAGTCCTACCTTCTGAAAGGCTGCTTTCATAAGCCCTGATTCTGGGTTGTTAAAGAATGACTTCTTTCCTGATCGCATTCTAGAAATGGTTAGGTATCTTACTCCCTGAAAATCTTCAGGTTTGGCAGACAGCGAGAGAAGAAATCACCTTCGGACATGCTACACTGTTCTTGAATCCACTGCCCTGCAGATCCTCAGTCAGTATCAGCCTTGGCACTGGTTCTATGCAGGGAAATGCTCACAGAAGGTTCCTGAGCCTGACTAGAGGCTCTGCAGAATGAACCCAGTGATGCACCAGGAAGAACTAGCTTATACACAGTGGTGGCAAATTTTCTACAAGGAAAATATTCAAAGCAGCAACTTGTTGAGAATGGGATGTTTTGGTGATGGGTAACTTACAGAAGACTGAAAAATCTCAGTTGTTCATTTTGAAGACTGAAATGGTTGATGCGGATTACGGGTAAACTGAGGTCTCCCTATCCTCTCTAGTTGTTTGTACATCTGTCCAGGAAATGGATGTGATGCTGAGATTCCCTGCCCTTCCTTCATCCCCTATGCCCACCTCTGCTTCCTTTAGCAACATCGCAAGGTTATGCCTGTCAACCCAGGCTGCATTAGAAGTGCCTGCTGGCGGCCATCTCCTGGGCTCTGGCCCAGCAGAACTGCAGACAGTGTGATGGCTTTTTGATGGCAGCCGACTGTGTGGGAAAAAAACATCAAACAAATCAACTGAAAAGGTCTCATTTTTCCTTTTCTCCCCTCCATCACTGAAATCTTAAGAGCAGGCAGGCCCCACAGAGATAATGAGAACCCGGTTCAGTAGAAAGACTACACACATTTCAGAGAGGCTTGGCTTTCTGAGCAAAGCAGGCAAGCCTCAGGCCTCAGAGTTCAGGCTGGTGAACTCTGGCCTTTAGGGGACAGAAGAAGTTGGGGTCCTGGGCTGGAGGTGTCATGGGGCTATCAGACCTGGCAAAGGTTTTGATGATCATCTGGCCAGAAGAGTAAATCTTGGCACAATGCTGCCACATCTCCTTCTAGTTCCCAAGACATTCTGGCCACCTGCTCCTCTGCTTGCAGAGCCCTGTGTAGATTCCCGGACAATCTCAGGAGAAGACATGATTGGTCAGCTAGTTCCTTATTGGTGGAGCTCTTTTGCTGGGCCAACTGTCTCAGTGGTTGCAAACTAGCCCATACAGTGACCAGTCTCTGGTCCAATCAGTGGAGATAAGAGAGTCAAGTTCAAATTGGTTAAAATATGGTGATCAGGCATAAGGCAATGTTGCCTTCCCTTTCCTTCAGAAGAGGGGTTATAAGTGGAAGGCCCTCAGATTGTTATGTCCAGGATATTCAACAGGCCCTTTAATGACTGGCTTCCTTATCTTCAAAGTAAACATGCTATTGAAAGGGATTTATTTTTGAAGCTGAGTGATGTTAGTTAGTAAGCTATTTTATAATATAATCCCAGCTTATAGTTATGCCACATTTATGAGGTTAGCACTATTATAAACACTTTTCATGTGTTGACAAATTTATTCTTTGCAACAACCCAATGAGGTGGATATGTATATTTATCTCCAGTGTACAAGTGAGGCTATTGAGACCCAGAAAGATTAAGAATCTTGCCTACATCACACAGTTAATAATGAAAGCCTAACAATGACCGTGTGCTATGTGACTCTGAGGGAGGCATTAACTAAAGTGCTTATGAATTCAATTCAATTTGTAAGATGAAAAGGAAAGCAAGAAATTCTGTAGGTCTTACTGGCAAAAGTAGTACTTAATAATGATCATATTGGGCAACCAATAAATATTTATTATATGAAGAAAATAGAAGAAGTGAACAAAATATAGACACCTTGGAATGGCAATACTTAGGTATTTAAGTGGTTATTTCTGTCTTTAATAATTTTATTATTGACCACATAGATCCAAGTCATCAGTTCTCAAAAGTTTTGGTCTCAGGATTTCTTCACGCTCTTAAAAATTGTTGAAGAGCTTTGTTTTTGTGGATTATGTCCATTAGTATTTTGCCATATTAGAAATTAAATCTGAGAAATTTTAAAAATATTTAAAAATGTATTTAAACATAATTTGTTGTTGTTTAATCTCTGAGTCATGTCCAACTCTTTTGCGACCCCATGGACTATAACCCATGAGGTTATAGAGGAGCTACACCACGTCCAAGGTAAGGAGCAGCAGCTGTGCTTTGCTGGAGCAGCCATGAAGAGATAACTCACGTCCAAGGTAAGAGAAAACCAAGAAAGATGGTAGGTGCTGAGAGAGGGCATCGGAGGGCAGAGAGACTGAAACCACAGTCACAGACAACTAGCCAATCTGATCACGCAGACCACAGCTTGTCTAAATCAGTGAAACTAAACCATGCCATGTGGGGTTTAGTTTAGGACGGATGGGTCATGGTGGAGAATTCTGACAAAACATGGTCCACTGGAGAAGGGGACGGCAAACCACTTCAGTATTCTTGCCTTGAGAACCCCATGAACAGTATGAAAAGGCAAAAAGATAGGACACTGAAAGAGGAACTCCCCAGGTCGGTAGGTGCCCAATACGCTACTGGAGATCAGTGGAGAAATAACTCCAGAAAGAATGAAGGGATGGAGCCAAAGCAAAAACAACACCCAGTTGTGGATGTGACTGGTGATAGAAGCAAGGTCCAATGCTGTAAAGAGCAATATTGCATAGGCACCTGGAATCTTAGGTCCATGAATCAAGGCAAATTGGAAGTGGTCAGACAGGAGATGGCAAGAGTGAACATCGACATTCTAGGAATCAGTGAACTAAGACGGACTGGAATGGGTGAATTTAACTCAAATGACCATTATCTCTACTACTGTGGGCAGGAATCCCTTAGAAGAAATGGAGTAGCCATCATAGTCAACAAAAGAGTCCGAAATGCAGTACTTGGATGCAATCTCAAAAATGACAGAATGATCTCTGTTTGTTTCCAAGGCAAACCATTCAATATCATGGTAATCCAAGTCTATGCCCTGACCAGTAATGCTGAAGAAGCTGAAGTTGAACGGTTCTGTGAAGACCTATAGGACCTTTTAGAATGAACACCCCCAAAAGATGTCCTTTTCATTATAGGGGACTGGAATGCAAAAGTAGGAAGTCAAGAAACACCTGGAGTAACAGGCAAATTTGGCCTTGGAGTACAAAATGAAGCAGGGCAAAGACTAATAGAGTTTTGCCAAAAGAACGCACTGGTCATAGCAAACACCCTCTTCCAACAACACAAGAGAAGATTCTACACATTGACATCACCAGATGGTCAGTATTGAAATCAGATTGATTATATTCTTTGCAGCCAAAGATGGAGAAGCTCTATACAGTCAGCAAAAACAGGACTAGGAGCTGACTGTGGCTCAGATCATGAACTCCTTATTGCCAAATTTGGACTTAAATTGAAGGAAGTGGGGCAAACCACTAGACCATTCAGGTATGACCTAAATCAAATCCCTTATGATTATACAGTCGAAGTGAGAAATAGATTTAAGGGACTAGATCTGATAGACAGGGTGCTTGATGAATTATGGACAGAGATCTGTGACACTGTATAGGAGACAGGGATCAAGACCATCCCCAAGAAAAAGAAATGTAAAAAAGCAAAATGGATGTCTGAGGAGGCCTTACAAATAGCTGTGAAAAGAAGAGAAGCTAAAGAAAAAGGAGAAAAGGGAAGATATACCCATTTGAATGCAGAATTCAAAAGAATAGCAAGGAGAGATAAGAAAGCCTTCCTCAGCGATAAATGCAAAGAAACAGAGGAAAACAATAGAGTGGGAAAGACTAGAGATCTCTTCAAGAAAATTAGAGATAGCAAGGGAATATTTCATGCAAAGATGGGCACAATAAAGGACAGAAATGATATGGACCTAACAGAAGCAGAAGATATTAAGCAGTGGTGGCAAGAATACACAGAAGAACTATACAAACAAGATCTTCATGACCCAGATAATCACAGTGGTGTGATCACTCACTCACCTAGAGCCAGACATCCTGGAATGTGAAGCCAAGTAGGCCTTAGGAAGCATCACTACGAACAAAGCTAGTGGAGGTGATGGAATTCCAGTTGAGCTATTTCAAATCCTCAAAGATGATGCTGTGAAAGTGTTGCACCCAGTATGCCAGCAAATTTGGAAAACTCAGCAGTGGCCACAGGACTGGGAAAGGTCAGTTTTCATTCCAATCCCAAAGAAAAGCAATGCCAAAGAATGCTCAAACTACTGCATAATTGCACTCATCTCACACTCTAGTAAAGTAATGCTCAACATTCTCCAAGCCAGGCTTCAGCAATACGTGAACCATGAACTTCCAGATGTTCAAGCTGGTTTTAGAAAAGGCAGAGGAAACAGAGATCAAATTGCCAACATCCGCTGGATCATCAAAAAAGCAAGAGAGTTCCAGAAAAATATCTATTTCTGCTTTATTGACTATATCAAAGCCTTTGACTGTGTGGATCACAATAAACTGTGGAAAATTCTGAAAGACATGGGAATACCAGACCACCTGACCTGCCTCTTGAGAAAGCTGTATGCAGGTCAGGAGGCAACAGTTAGAACTGGACATGGAGCAATAGACTGGTTCCAAATAGGAAAAGGAGTATGTCAAGGCTGTATATTGTCACCCTGCTTATTTAACTTATATGCAGAGTACATCATGAGAAATGCTGGGTTGGAGGAAGCACAAGTTGGAATCAAGATTGCTGGGAGAAATCTCAATAACCTCAGATATGCAGATGACACCACCATTATGGCAGAAAGTGAAGAGGAACTAAAAAGCCTCTTGATGAAAATGAAAGAGGAGAGTGAAAAAGTTGGCTTAAAGCTCAACATTCAGAAAACTAAGATCATGGCATCTGGTCCCATCACCTCATGGGAAATAGATGGGGAAACAATGCAAACAGTGACTGACCCTATTTTCTTGGACTCCAAAATTATTGCAGATGCTGATTGCAGCCATGAAATTAAAAGACCCTTACTCCTTGGAAGGAAAGTTATGACCAACCTAGATAGCATATTAAAAAGCAGAGACATTACTTTGTCCACAAAGGTCTGTCTAGTCAAGGCTATGGTTTTTCCAGTAATCATGTATGGATGTGGGAGTTGGACTATAAAGAACTCTGAGCACAGGAGAATTGATGCTTTTGAGCTGTGGTGTTGGAAAAGACTCTTGAGAGTCCCTTGGACTGCAAGGAGATCCAGCCAGTCCATCCTAAAGAAGATTAGTCCTGGGTGTTCATTGGAAGGACTGATGTTGAAGCTGAAACTCCAATACTTTGGCCACCTGATGCGAAGAGCTGACTCATTTGAAAAAACCCTGGTGCTGGGAAAGATTGAAGTCAGGAGGAGAAGGGGATGACAGAGGATGAGATGGCATCACCAACTTAATGGACATGGGTTTGGGTCAACTCCGGGAGTTGGTGATGGACAAGGAGGCCTGGTGTGCTGCGGTTCATGGGTTCACAGAGTCAGACACGACCGAGCAAGTGAACTGAACTATTACTCACCAGGCATCCTCTGTCCCTGGGATTTCCCAGGCAAGAATACTGGAGTGGGTTGCCATTTCCTTCTCCAGGGGATCTTCCTGACCCAGGGATCAAGGCTATGTCTCCCGAATTGACACGCAGAGTGTTTACCATTGAGCCACCAGGGATGCCCAAATATAACAATACTAAACACTAAATGTTAGCATAAATAATGTATATTAATGAAAAGTGAGCATATTTTCAAAAAGAAAACAATTTCATAGCAGTTCTGTTTCAGATAGTCGTAAGTCTCCTTAATATCTAGCTTTGTAGAAGATCACTGGATTCTTGTAGCTGCTTTTGCATTCAGTCTTTTGTGATGTGTTGTTTTGGTTGAAATATAAGAAGATAATCTGACTTCACAGAGGTTTACAGTTAGAAAAGAGAGGAGTGTTTTGGTTTTTTCCATTTATTTTTATTAGTTGGAGGCTAATTACTTTGCAATATTGTAGTGGTTTTGCCATACATTGACATGAATTAGCCATGGATTTACATGTATTTCCCATCCCGATCCCCCCTCCTGCCTCCCTCTCCACCCGATCCCTCTGGGTCTTCCCAGTGCACCAGGCCTCAGCACTTGTCTCATGCATCCAACCTGGGCTGGTTTTCTGTTTCACTCTTGATAATATACATGTTTCGATGCTATCCTCTCTAAACATCCCACCCTCGCCTTCTCCCACAGAGTCCAAAAGTCTGTTCTGTACATCTGTGTCTCTTTTTCTGTTTTGCATATAGGGCTATCATTACCATCTTTCTAAATTTCACATATATGCTTTAGTATACTGTATTGTCTTTATCTTTCTGGCTTACTTCACTCTGTATAATGGGCTCCAGTTTCATCCATCTCATTAGAACTGATTCAAATGAGTTCTTTTTAATGGCTGAGTAATATTCCATTGTGTATATGTACCACAGTTTCCTTATCCATTCACCTGCTGATGGACATCTAGGTTGCTTCCATGTCCTGGCTATTATAAACAGTGCTGCGATGAACACTGGGGTGCACGTGTCTCTTTCAGATCTGGTTTGAGAGGAGTGTTTTAATAGAGTCTTTAGATAGTTGTGTATGTTCTTTTCTGATATAACACCAAAACTCGATGAATTGTAATTTCCTATAAGTTAGTTGCAACATGGGGCTTCCCTGACAGCTCAGTTGGTAAAGAATCTGCCTGCAATGCAGGAGACCCCAGTTCATTTCCTAGGTCAGGAAGATCTGCTGGAGAAGGTATAGACTACCCACTCCAGAATTCTTGTGCTTTCCTTGTGGTTCAGTTGGTAAAGAATTCACCTGCAATGCAGGAGACCTGGGTTTGATCCATGGGTTGGGAAGATCCCCTGGAGGAGGGAAAGGCTACCCACTCCAGTATTCTTGCCTGGAGAATTCCATGGATTGTATAGTCCATGGGGTCGCAAAGAGTTGGACACGACTGCAAAAGAGTCACAACATGGAATCTGAAACCTATAAATGAATTTTTTGTACTCTGCAACACTGAGTTCATTGGTCTACCTTACACTTTAAGAGATTTTTACTTATGCGTGATTTATAACATTTTGCATTGGTCTTTTCAAATATCTTAGTTCACGGAGTTTGCAAATTTTCCAGATGTTGACACATTCATTTTAAGTGTTTTTAAAAAATCACATTCATTAAGATCACCAACATCTCTTCTGAAAACTCAGTTGCTATCAAGAAGCTGTTGAGATCCTGATGGTGGATAGTAGGTTTTGGAAATTCTACTTTTCTAGCAGAAGTTCAACTTTTATCATTGGCAACAAATATTATCAGTTATTTCCCTGTAGTGATAAGCTCACTTACTTTGTTTTAGAGAAAATGCCTGCCAAAGATCCAAGTCTGAATAACTGTAGTTTGCCTGCCAGTTGTTCATTCAAGTAAAAGTGCTATTCCCTGAGAAAGTGACTAGTTCAGCTTTTCTTCAAAATAATCATTACACTTTGGTAAGTAACAGAAGTGCTTTATGCATGCCTCCCATTCTGTTATATACAATATTAATTTAATGTTAAAAAGTTAAGTACTTAAGTGTTGATTATTTAAATTAATAATTTTCACTGCTTCATTAAGTATAAATTATCCTTTAGTGAAAAACGGCTTTTTTCCAAATCTAGGAGAGTATTGCTTTGACAATTACAAAGACTTTTGATATTGTTGGGTGCTATGGCCTTGATTCTTGCTAAGGCACCAGCATTATCCACCATTGTTTTTGCACTATTAGTGTAAATGTCAGCTCAGTGAAAAAAGCAATTAATGCCTTAGTATTATCGTGAAAAGGATTTTCGGTTCATTTCAGTCACTCAGTTGTGTCTGATTCTTTGCATCCCCATGGACTGAAGCATGCCAGGCTTCCCTGTCTTTCACAAACTCCCAGAGCTTGCTCAAACTCACATCCATCGAGTCAGTGATGCCATTCAACCATCTCATCCTCTGTCATCCCCTCCTTCTCTCATCTTCAATCTTTCCCAACATCAGGGGCTTTTCCAAGGAGTCAGTTCTTCACATCAGGTGGTCAGATTTTTGGAGCTTCAGCATCAGTCCTTCCAATGAATATTCAGGACTGATTTCCTTTAGGATTGACTGATTTGACCTTCTTGCAGTCCAGGGGACTCTCAAGAGTCTTCTCCAACACCACAGTTCAAAAACATCAATTCTTCAGTGCTCAGCTTTCTTTATAGTCCAACTCTCACATCCATACATGACTACTGGAAAAGCCATAGCTTTGACTAAATGGAACTTTGTTGGCCAAGTAATGTCTCTGCTTTTTAAAATGCTGTCTAGGTTGGTCATAGCTTTTCTTCCAAGAAGCAAGCATCTTTTAATTTCATGGCTGTAGTCACCATCTGTAGTGATTTTAGAGCCCAAGAAAATAAAGTCTGTCACTGTTTCCATTGTTTCCCCGTCTATTTGCCATGAAGTGATGGGACTGGATGCCATGATCTTTGTTTTTGGAATGTTTTCACCTCACTTACTCCCAAAAATAGTCTTGGGAGCTCAAAACGGCCTGAAAAAAAAAATCCCTTGCATCATCATTTCCTACGCACTCTGAAGCATCAAGGGTGTGCTTTCACAATCACATTATTGTTTCTTGTTGACCGCTTCTCGCTCCCACTCTACTGTAAGTGCTGTGAGGGCAGGGGGTCTATCTCTGGATTATCTGCTGCCAAATTTTCATTATCTGGTGTCTTGCATTCAGCTAACTAAATATGTGTTAGATGATGACATAAAATACAGTGATTGCTGTCTAAGTCTCATTCCGACTGGGAGAAAGCAGCCCAGCCTGGGTACCTGAGCATGATGTAATTGTTCCAGAAGTGATGGGAGGGGCATGTTGATAGGAACGTGTGTGTGGTGGTTAGAGCCAGGGCACGAAAGTGAGAGAAACCAACTGTGTGTCTTTGGATACAATTCTTAACCTCTCTTTTCTCCTACCTCCTGCATTTGGGAAGTGATGGTAATCCCAACACCTGCCTCCAAAGAGTGTCATAATGACAAAATGAGAGAAAGTAGATAAAGACTTTGGCACCCAGTAAGCACTCAATAAATGGCAGTATTGCTGAAACATTATCACTGTTTCTCTAAGCCCTTGTAGGAGGGCAGTTTTATCTGGCACCTTCTTTTATGGAGCTCTGTTCCCTTCATTTAAAGGACATCTTTCACTGCAAAGAATGTGGATGGACCTAGAGTCTGTTATACTGAATGAAGTAAGTCAGAAAGAGAAAAACAAATATTGTATATCAATGCATATGTATGGAATCTAGATAAATGGTACAGATGAACCTATTTGCAGGGAGGAATAGAGATACAGATGTAGAGAACGGACATGTGGATACACAGGGGAAAGAGGAGGGTATGACGAATTGGGAGAGTAGCGTATATAGCTAGTGGGAACCTGCTATATAGTGCAGAGAGCTCAGCTCGGTGCCCTGTGATAACCTTGAGGGGTGGGATGGAGAGATTGGGAGGTTCAACAGGGAGGGGATATATGTATACATATAGGAGCTTCCCAGGCAGCACTAGTGGTAAAGAATCTGCCTACCATGCAGGAGACATAAGAGACACAGGTTTGATCCCTGGGTCAGGGAAGATCCCCTGGAGGAGGGCATGGCAGCCCTCTCCAGTACTCTTGCCTGGAGAATCCCACAAACAGAGGAGACTGGCAGTGTATGTAGTCCATAGTGTGGCAAAGAGGTGGACACGACTAAAGTCAGTCTCTCCCATCAGGAAGCTTCCATAAGCCTCTTATCATTATCCATTAGAGAGTAGACAGAATGAAAACCACAATCACAGAAAACTAATCAAACTGATCACATGGACCACAGACTTGTCTAACTCAATGAAACTATGAGTCACGCCGTGTAGGGCCACCCAAGACGGATGGGTCATGGTGGAGAATTCTGACAAAACATGGTCCACTGGAGAAGGGGACAGCAAACCACTTCAGTATTCTTGCCTTGAGAACCCCATGAACAGTATGAAAAGGCAAAAAGATAGGACACTGAAAGAGGAACTCCCCAGGTCGGTATGTGCCCAATACACTACTGGAGATCAGTGGAGAAAAAACTCCAGAAAGAATGAAGGGATGGAGCCAAAGCAAAAACAACACCCAGTTGTGGATGTGACTGGTGATGGAAGTAAAGTCTGATCCTGTAAAGAATATTGCATAAGAGACTGGAATGTTAGGTCCACAAATTAAGGTCAATTGGAAGTGATCAAATAGGATATGGCAAGAGTGAACATCAACATTTTAGGAATCAGTGAACTAAAATGGAGTGGGTGAATGTAACTCGGATGACCATTATATCTACTACTGTGGACAAAAATCCCTTAGATGAAATGGAGTAGCCCTCATAGTCAACAAAAGGATCCAAAATGCAGTACTTGGATGCAATCTCAAAAATGACAGAATGATCTCTGTTTGTTTCCAAGGCAAATCATTCAGTATCACAGTAATCCAAGTCTATGCCCCAACCAGTAATGCTGAAGAAGCTGAAGTTGAATGGCTCTATGAAGACCTACAAGACCTTCTAGAACACACACCCAAAAAAGATGTCCTTTTCATTATATGTGACTGGAATGCAAAAGTAGGAAGTCAAGAGATACCTGGAGTAACAGGCAAATTTGGCCTTGGAGTACAAAATGAAGCAGGGCACAGGCTAATAGAGTTTTGCCAAGAGAACGCACTGGTCATAGCAAACACCCTCTTCCAACAACACAAGAGAAGATTCTACACATGGACATCACCAGATGGTCAATATTGAAATCAGATTGATTATATTCTTTGCAGCCAAAGATGGAGAAGCTCTATACAGTCAGCAAAAACAAGACTGGGAGCTGACTGTGACTCAGATCATGAACTCCTTATTGCCAAATTTGGACTTAAATTGAAGAAAGTAGGGAAAACCACTAGACCACTCAGGTATGACCTAAATCAAATCCCTTAGGATGATACAGTGGAAGTGAGAAATAGATTCAAGGGATTAGATCTGATAGACAGAGTGCCGAAGAACTAAGGACAGAGGTTTGAGACATTGTATAGGAGGCAGGGATCAAGACCATCCCCAAGAAAAAGAAACGCAGAAAGGCAAAATGGTTGTCTGACAAGGCCTTACAAATAGCTGTGAAAAGAAGAGAAGCTAAAGGCAAAGGAGAAAAGGGAAGATATTCCCATCTGAATGTAGAGTTCCAAAGAATGGCAATGAGAGATAAGAAAGCCTTCCTCAGCGATCAGTGCAAAGAAACAGAGGGAAACAACAGAATGGGAAAGACCAGAGATCTCTTCAAGAAAATTAGAGATACCAAGGGAACGTTTCATGCAAAGATGGGCACAATAAAGGACAGAAATGGTATGGACCTAACAGAAGCAGAAGATATTAAGAAGTGGTGGCAAAAATACACAGAAGAACTATATGAAGAAGATCTTAATGATCCAGATAACCATGATGACGTGATCACTCACCTAGAGCCAGACATCCTGGAATGCAAAGTCAAGGGGGCCTTAGGAAGCATCAGTATCAACAAAGCTAGTGGAGGTGATGGAATTCCAGTTGAGCTATTTCAAATCTTGGAAGATGATGCTGTGAAAGTGCTGCACTCAATATGCAGCAAATTTGGAAAACTCAGCAGTGGCCCCAGGACTGGAAAACGTCAGTTTTCATTCCAATCCCAAAGAAAGGCAATGCCAAAGAATGTTCAAACTACCACACATTTGCACTGATCTCACATGCTGGCAAAGTAATGCTAAAAATTCTTCAAGCCAGGCTTCAATAGTATATGAACCATGAACTTCCAGATGTTCAAGCTGGACTTAGGCAGAGGAACCAGAGATTAAATTGCGAACATCTGCTGGATCATTGAAAAAGCAAGAGTTCCAGAAAAACATCTGCTTTATTGACTATGCCAAAGCCTTTGACTGTGTGGATCACAACAAACTGTAGAAAATTCTGAAAGAGATGGGAATACCAGACCACCTTACCTGCCTCCTGAGAAACCTGTATGCAGGTCAAGAAGCAGTAGTTAGAACTGGACATGAAACAATAGACTGGTTCCAAATCAGGAAAGGAATACATCAAGGCTGTATATTGTCACCCTGCTTATTTAACTTATGTGCAGAGTACATCATGAGAAATACTGGGCTGGATGAAGCACAAGCTGGAGTCAAGATTGCCAGGAGAAATATCAATAACCTCAGATATGCAGATGATACCACCCTTATGGCGGAAAGCGAAGAACGGAGGAGCCTCTTGATGAAAATGAAAGAGGAGAGTGAAAAAGTTGGCTTAAAGCTCAGCATTCAGAAAACTAAGATCATGGCATCCAGTCCCATCACCTCATGGCAAATATATGGGGAAACAATCAAAACAGTGACAGACTTTACTTTTGAGGGCTCCAAAATCACTGCAGATGGGTGACTGCAGCCATGAAATTAAAAGACGCTTGCTCCTTTGAAGAAAAGTTATGACCAACCTAGACAGCATACTAAAAAGCAGAGTCATTACTTTGCCAACAAAGGTCTGCCTAGTCAAAGTTATGGTTTTTCCAGTAGTCATGTATGGATGTGAGAGTTTTACCATAGAGAAAGCTGAGCACCGAAGAATTGATGCTTTTGAACTGTGGTGTTGGAGAAGATTCTTGAGAGCTCCTTGGACTACAAGGAGATCAAACCAGTCAATCCTAAAGGAAATCAGTCCTGAATATGCATTGGAAGGATTGATGGTGAAACTGAAACTCCAATCCTTTGGCCACCTGATGCGAAGAGCTGATTCCTTGGAAAAGACCCTGATGCTGGGAACAATTGAAGGCGGGAGGAGAAGGGGATGACAGAGGATGAGATGGTTGGATGCCATCACTGACTCGACGAACATGAGTTTGAGCAAACTCTGGGAGCTTGTGATAGACAGGGAAGCCTGGCGTGCTGTAGTCCATGGGGTCGCAAAGAATCTGACATGACTGAGCAACTGAACCAAAAGTGACTTAGCACACACAGTTGATTCACGTTGGTTATAGTAGAATCTAACATAACATTATAAAGCAATTATACTCCAATTAAAAAATAAATAAAGGACATCTTTCTTCTGAACCCTTGGAGCTTCCACTGGATAGGCTCAGAGGTCCCCACGTATGTGGATTTGTGAGTCTCCTTTGCATGACACCTACACCATTGGGCGTCTTCAACACTCTGGGAGCTTCAGACCTCAAGATACATCTAGCCCGCAGTCTAGTCTTTCTGACATTGAGTTCACTTGTAAACCCCATCCTAAGGGACCATTTATCCACCAACTCTGTCTTGTCAGCCCACATCTCCTCATGGGTTGGGAAATTGGGTCAAAACAAAAGAACATGCAGGGTTAGAACTTACAGGATGAATTTAGTCCAGATCCCTACTACCTCTCACTTGCAAGATTGGGACACCAATGAGCTGTCTTTCTGGTTTCATTACCATATGTTTTTACTGTCACTAGCTGTCTTTATGGAGCCAACTGATTTAGTGATTTTTGTGGTCACTGAATATTTCTCCAGCTGTGAGATATTTTATGGGAACATGTAGTGCAATAATATATATTTTTCCTTTGGAAAACGAAAGAGTAGCTCAGTAAGTTGAATTTGAGCAATTTGGACAGTTGCATGGTCAGGCCTGCACTCGTTTCAAGTATTGCAAATGCTGAATAGTTCTATGGCTTCCTTCCCTGACCTTTGCGCCCTATGGCCTTCACTAGTTACCTCATACTATTTACACAGCTTTAGTTTTGGGTTTGCAATCAACCCTATTTTCTTACATCTTACATTGGATTAAAAAGCTGTGGACATCTATCCTCCCCAGTGGACTTAAAAGATGGTTAAAATCGATAAGAAATCCATTTGCAACTCTGTGCACACTCCATGGTATCCACAGGACATCGTGATCTGCCCTAGGTCTTGGGAAGACTGAGGTTCCTCCAACCCAGCCCCCATCCTCAGTTCGGTTCTGCTCTTTACTCTCTGTGCATCCCTGGGCAAATGACTCCATTCTAAAAACTGTAAGTTCACACACACTACAGAGATCACCATTTCCAACACTAAAGCTGGCCTTGTGGCTGGTGGTGTTTTTATCTTGTGGAAAGGCTAGACTGTTGTGCACATTACAGTTTATTGAATGTGCAAATAGCGATAAGGCTTAAGTAGTGACTCTGAGCTGGAGCTTGCACACTTGGGTTAGGTTAAAGTTAAGTTTAGGTTAGGTTAAGACATGGCTCTTAACTTCCTCTATTGTCCTCTTCTTTCCAGTTTCTTACCATCATTCTCCCTCCCCTTTGGCTTCCTTTTCACTTGTTCTTTCTATAGAAGTAAGATTTTCTCTTTGCAGAATATCTAGAAAGTCTATAAAATATTAAGCTGAGAAAATGCATAATTCTATCCCCTTGAGGCAACTCCTACACTATTCTCTATTTTCTTTCTTTTGTTGTTGTTATTACTGTTTTTAAGCTATGCATTTAAAAAACATCATTGAGTCTATTATTTATGAAATTTTGGTATCCTGATCTTTCTTACTTCTACTGTAGTAGAACCTTGATAATCTTTAGGAATGGATCTCAGGAACTTCTTTTTTATTTTTATTTTTATAATTTATTTATTTATTTTTTCAGTGGGTTTTGTCATACATTGACATGAATCAGCAATAGATTTACACGTATTCCCCATCCCGATCCCCCCCTCCCACCTCCCTCTCCACCTGATTCCTCTGGGTCTTCCCAGTGCACCAGGCCCGAGCACTTGTCTCATGCATCCCACCTGGGCTGGTGACCTGTTTCACCATAGATAATATACATGCTGTTCTTTCGCAACATCCCACCCTCACCTTCTCCCACAGAGTTCAAAAGTCTGTTCTGTACTTCTGTGTCTCTTTTTCTGTTTTGCATATAGGGTTGTTGTTACCATCTTTCTAAATTCCATATATATGTGTTAGTATGCTGTAATGTTCTTTATCTTTCTCGCTTACTTCACTCTGTATAATGGGCTCCAGTTTCATCCATCTCATTAGAACTGGTTCAAATGAATTCTTTTTAATGGCTGAGTAATTTCCATGGTGTATATGTACCACAGCTTCCTTTATCCATTCATCTGCTGATGGGCATCTAGGTTGCTTCCATGTCCTGGCTATTATAAACAGTGCTGTGATGAACATTGGGGTGCACGTGTCTCTTTCAGATCTGGTTTCCTCAGTGTGTATGCCCAGGAGTGGTATTGCTGGGTCATATGGCAGTTCTATTTCCAGTTTTTTAAGAAATCTCCACACTGTTCTCCATAGCGGCTGTACTAGTTTGCATTCCCACCAACAGTGTAAGAGGGTTCCCTTTTCTCCACACCCTCTCCAGCATTTATTGCTTGTAGACTTTTGGATAGCAGCCATCCTGACTGGTGTGTAATGGTACCTCATTGAGGCTTTTGTGAATTGCCGGCTTGAACTGTGGGAGAGCAGGGAAGAGAGAGAAAATTGACCGGCCCGAACTCGCTGCCGGCCGTTCGCGGAACGGGGGGAACCGAGAGAGTCCGGAGAGGGGCTCGCAGACTGTGGGCTGGCCCGGACCCGCCGGAGGCGGGAGCAGGTAGCGGCGAGACACAGCGCGCAGGCACCCGATCGACGCGGGAGGGGACTGGGGCTGGGGACGCAGAGGGCAGAGAAGGAACTTCTTTTTTAAAAGATATTTACTTATTTATTTATTTGGCTATGCTGGGTCTTAGTTATGGTAGGCAAACTCTTAGTTAGCATGTGGAACCTTGTTCTCAGACCAGGGATTGAACCCAGATCATCTGCATTGGGAACAGAGAGTCTTAGCCACTGGACTACCAAAGAAGTCCCCCACACCTTCTTGAATCCCCATTTTGATAATACTTGCATAGAATATGATTTCCCCAATAATGATAAGAGTAGTATCTGACTCTTTGCAATCCCATGGACTGTAGCCCTCCAGACTCCTCTGTCCATGGACTTCTCTAGGCAAGAATACTGAAGTGAGTAGCCATTCCCTTCTTCAGGAGATCATCCCCACTCAGGGATTAAACCCAGGTCTCCCACATTGTAGGCAAATTCTTTACCATCTGAGCCCCCAGGGAGGCCCTATTCACTTTCACCTTTTAAATAAAACTTCTCTATTTCACCAGCAATTGACTCTCTGTTTAAGGCACTTTCTACAACTTGTCATTAACTAGTACACACGTGACAATAAACTGCATTGCACTGTGACCTGTTGATGGGGCTCCACCACTAACTATGGAATCAGATCCTACAACCTAGTCCCGCACAACTTGAAACTCAATTCACATGACTAGAAAGAGCAAATGACTCCATGTCTTGGACTTTCAGGATCACTTGTGAATAGTTTCAACCTCAAATATTCCTCTGTGTCAAGGGTGCCCCCATCCCCACACCACTGAGTAGGAGAGGGGCAGTACCAGATTCTGTTTCTCATCTCTCAGGTGGAGTTTGGGGAATTGGAGCCTTGGAGAATCACCTCACTTAGCCTCATAGCCATCCAGGGAGTGGGGGAGCACACATCTTTATTTTCCAGCTGGTGAAAGGGGTTGAGGTGGGGATAACAGCACTGTGACTGTAAACTACATGCTTGAATCTTTCATCAGGGTCCAGGAGAGGGTCCCTATCAAATGGCCACTGGAAAAATTGCAAATATCAACCTCTCCCCTGTGCCCCTGAGCTTATCCTGAGCAGGGATCAGAATTCTTTCCTTCGCATCACTCAAGCCCATGACTTCGCGCCAGGGCCTCCTTCTCTGAATACACTGAAACCATTATCCTGCTGGGCAATCCCTGTTTTTCTACATTTATGGTTTCAAGGGAGCTGATGGCGTCATCCCCATTGTCCCAGGCCTTTCGGAGCCCGTATTAAGTAACTCCTAGGTGGCCCTTAGAGGCGGCTTACACATTGCAAGTGAGAGAATGACCAGAAAGTGGCTTTTGGGAAAAAGAACAAAGTCAAGTCGGCAAGTTTGCGCTTGGGTTTCAGCTGTGCCTGTACTGCCAAGGGGGCTGTAGCTTCCACTGCTTTCCTTTGATTGTAGCCTACTGGTTTAATTAAAGGGAGGGAGGCAGCTTCATCCTTCAGAAAAGGAGAGTCTAGGGATGGCCAGCTTTTCAAAGATCTTTCTGCGGGACAATGCCAATCATTTTCTTGCTCAAACATATTTAATGGTTCCTTGTGAATTTCCAGGATCAAATAAAATCCCCAGATATCAATATTAAGGTCCCTCCTTGACCTCCCTTACCTTATGCTTCTGGTTTTATTTCCTTCTTTTCCATCCCTCTTAATAAATTAATCACAGTTCCTCCATTGTGTACCATGGACTAATAACCCCCCAACTCTTGCTCAAGTGTTTCCACTCTGTTGATAGTTGTTCCCTATTTTCTTTCCAGGGTCACTTCCCACTACTTACCTAATCTGTAACTATTTACAGAAGAGCATTCCCTAGATCAGAGGTCATGAGCAGGCAGGCCATTGGCCGATTTAGCCAGCAGGTGATATGACTTGTTTGGCTCTCATAGGGCTTTATGAATTTGAGCCCACATTTTAAAATAAGAATTCACATAACAACTTAATTTTAATTTGCAATACAGTGCCCAGAGTGGTAGTGGTGCACAGAAGTGTGGTTGCAGAGATGCCCCTGCCCCCTGTTGACAGGTCACAGGCTCTTCAGTTGTCACTGCCACTCACTGAGAGTCTCTACCTGTGCTTCCACTTGCTTCTGCCTCTCACATTTCTATTTCCCGTCTCGACTCTGAAGGCATTTGTGTTTGCAACTCCTGCTTTAAGTGAAATGATAAAAATTTGAAAATAACATATAACTAAGACACACTCTGTCCATGGAGTTCTCCAGACAAGAATACTGAAGTAGGTAGCCATTCCCTTCTTCAGGGGATCTTCCCACCCCAGGGATTGGACCTGGTCTCTTGCATTGGAGGCAAATTCTTTACCATCTGAGCCACCAAGGAAACCCAAGACACTCAGGATATCTTCTAAAGAATTACTAAACACCTAGAACATGATTTTGCAGACTTGGAGGAGATGTCTGGGTTGAGATCTGGGGAAAGCCTGAATCTTCCCATTCTGGCCAGGGCCCATCAGTACTTACGTGGGCAGACTATGTGGGATGAGATGAGGAGTATGAAAGGCAGAGAGGACTCCAACTCTAGGAGGTTGCCCAGTGTGGACAAGATTTGTCTAGCCTAGAAAGAGACCTAATGAAAGGTCCCAGGTTCTATGGTCTGTTGCAACATGGGAAAAGGCTGCACTTCAATGAGGGAGGCACTGGAAATTCATTGAAAGTAACTGTTATACCATGTCCCGCCCAAAAAGAAATCAAGTTGATGACTGGAGGCTTTTCTTGGTCAAAAGACAAATGGAACTAAAAGGGAAGGAACTGAACAAGGTGCTCCATTGTTTTTTTCAGCCCTCTTGGCAACAGCAGAGAAGGCAGATAAGCTTGATCTCTAGCCACCAATGCCAGTATTGGCTGTATAGAAAGCTGTGTTGAGAAAGATTCTCAGATTAGTAGAGGCAACATTTGGATGAAGTGCTGTGACTGATTAGTGATGTCTACTATAAGAACTGCATTGGAAGTAATGAAATGCAGGACACACATTTGTATTGTTGGGTGAGTGAGTGTATTTGGTTGTCAGCAAACTATATCATGACCTCAATGGAGACAGAACACTTTACTGCAGAATGTGTTGACTGTCACTCTGCAGTTTTTTTGTATTCCTGCCTTTTATGTTTTTCCTTAGTATTCCAAAGGTTTTTATTTGTTTTCTTTTTAAGTGAAAATGCCACATATTTTGACTGTGCTGAAAGGAACTAAAGAGAACCAAGACTTTTATGACCACTCTGGGCCTGAGTGTTAAAAGGGTTTTCCTGGTGCTCAGATGATAAAGAATCTGCCCACAATGCAAGAGACCTGGGTTCAATCCCTGGGTCAGGAAGATCCCCCAGAGGAGAAAATGGAAACCCACTCTAGTATTCTTGCCTGGAGAATTCCGTGGACAGAGGACCCTGGAGGGCTACAGTCCATGGGATCACAAAGAGTCAGACACAACTGAGTAACTTATACACACACACCTGCTGGTTCTCAGGGCAGGGGTGACACAGGAGTTGGGAACCCAGCGCCATGGTCAAGGTTGCTTGCATTGTGAGGCCTTCCTTCCTTGCTCTTGTTCCAGCCAGGAGTTTCTGGTTTTCATTTAAGGGAAGTCATTTCCTTCTTGTGCCTTGTATCCAACCAGTGTCAGCCAATAGCTGTCACCATTTTGGGGGTCTCAACCCTTCACCTTCCTCTGCCTCCTCTTCCCAACCCATCTTCATAGAAGCTCAAACCCAGAAGCTCCAGGTCTTGACGTCTCAGAGTCAGCTTTGCTCAGAGGCCTGAACAAGGGGCTTCATTCAGAGGCTGGAGGTACATTAGCCTGTGATTTGGCTCATGGGTTTGCCAACCTTTAAGAGGTCTTAGGACACATCTTTCGGGCATACTCCTGGGTGAACTTTTCTGGTGGCTTTGTTCACCAGATGCCTTCAGAGAGCATCTGGGGGAGTGGGGGAGAAGGAGGAAGGGGTTGAGGAATCAGGCTTACTGTGGATTCTCACCAGAGTGGCTGGAGGAGGGGGGTTTTATGTATTGGAACCATGGGGGCAACTTTATCTCTCCACCTCGGGAGGTTTGGAGGGGATGGAGTGGGAGGAGTGAGAAAGCAGACTTTCTTTGGAAGAGCCCCTAGCCTAGATCATTCTGGTGAAAACCCTCTTAATTACTTTCTGTCTGTCAGAGTCTAAAAGTTTCCCCCTAGTGCCATTCCTTAGCAGTAACTCCCATGCTTACCCTTTAAAAGACACTAGGGTTCATAGGGCAGGTTTCTTCTCAAATGCCCGGGATCAGAGAGAGATTGCTGGATTGAATTTTGACTCTGCCCACAGGCAATCTGAGTCCTCCCTTGGATTTCCGTTCCCTCACTTGTGCAGTGGGAGGATGGCGCTCAGAGATCCTGGCCCCACCTTCCCTTCCCTCTGCGTAAAATTAATTCTGAACCCTCCTATTTAGGGCAACAGGGGAAATCTCCATGCACCTTCCTCTTCTCCTCCCGCCACCAGCTTCCAGCACTTTCCACAGCAGAAGGTCCATGAAAATATCACTGCCAGCCTCTCGAAGGAGGAACACGTCACAGAAAGTCAGCATGGCCCCCTCCCCCCTGCCGAGTGGGTTGTGGACGTGACTGTTTGAGGCTGGAGGCAGGAGTGCAGTGTTTGACGTAGGAAGAACCGAGGCCTGGTGAAGTGGTAAAGAACAGGCTGTGTTAAGACTGCAGGGCTTGAAGACCTAAAGATCTTGTGTCACCTCGTCCTATTTGCAATTCAAATATAAATACTAAACAGCAAAATAGACATCAAGAATCCAACGCAGTTTTGAATTTTTAGTGTTCTTTTGGAAATACATTTTTTTAAAAAAAGCAAATTCTTTCAAAACTCTCTCCGGGGGTGGTGAGATGGCGGAGGAGGCGTGTGCATTGCCAAGGTCACTGTCACAGCCCTGGCCTCCTCCACAATTGCTGAGGAGTCCCCTCCCTCCTTGGCCACCACGTCCACATCTGACCCTGAAACAAGGCACATCTCCTGGTGTCTCCATGAGCAAAACAAGGAATTTGGAATAAGGTTTCTCTAAAAACACTTGATAGAGTCGATGTTTTATTATTTTACAAATAAATCTGGTGCTTTGGCTTGGTTTTAAAAGTCTACCGAGGGAGGAGGAGTCTGCCTTAAAACGAACATATGCAAAAAAAACCCAAAATGCCTGGCAGTGTTTTGTATGAGAAGCAGTCTGGTTTTCTGCAAGCCTATCCTATCTGCCCACTTGGGGAGGAGCTGAGGACCAGGAAGTGTGGTGAAGAATACTACAATACTACTCTTGGGTGTTTTTCTTTTTTTTTTCTTGCAAATGGATACACTTTGTGGGGCAGGGTGGAGGGGAAATGTGTGAGAACATATGGAACATTCCAGTCTGGTTTCACCTGGCTCCTGTCCCAATATTATGAGAGGGATCTGGTAACAGTTAAAGCGTTGTTCCAAAAGGCTTTCTGTTTTCTTCTGCCTTTCAAAAAGCCCCCTTTTAACCTCCCAAAGTGGTGGGAGAAAGAGAGGGTCCTGAGGGAGAAGCTGACTGGTTTGGCCTGTTCCCTTGTCCCAGTGTGACCACCCCCTCCTCCTCTGTCCCAAGGCCAAAATAGAGAAAGGTGTGCATTGGCTTCCAAAAGAAAAACTCTTCTCAGGGTTGGGTGGGAGGGCAGGGGAGCTTTGGGGTAAAAGTGGCCATCTTCCAACTTCTGAAACAGCCTCCTGTGTTAGAAGAAAACATGAGAAACTGGAAGGAAGGAAAATGCGATTTTTATCCGATTTGTAAAAGCGCTAGAGGGTGAGTGAGGGTGGTGTAGATGCGGGGGCTGGGGGAACACGGTGAGCATTTCCTCTTGGCTGGTTGCAGGGCCTCCTCTACACTGGCTGCTTCCACTTTTTCAGGAAGGTTGTGAGTGACTGAAACATGCAGGGAAATGGTGAGTTGGTTCAGCAACTGTGGTGCTGTCCTCCGGGAAAGCGCCATTGGAAGCTGAGTGTTATGCCTTCTCATTTCTTACAGATGTCATTTTCCTAAGGAGCCATCTGGGTAAAGTCCTCGGGCCTCGAGGAAGGTGGTCACCTCCCTGGGATGGTCAATTTTGGGGCTCAAAAATATCTAAGGAGCAGCATCTCTGTCTCTTACTAGTTAGAAATAAAACCAAATCTTTTTTATTTTTTTCCTGAAAGCAGATTGGATATTTCTGGAGACCTTTGAGAAGGCAGAATATTTACATGGAAAAGTGCTCATAATTCAATGCTTAGTGAAAAAGTAGGTTATAAAACATTAGGTATAGTATGATTACAAATTTAGATTGTACATACACATATATGTTATATATACACATATGTATATTGTATATGTATACACTATATAAAATGCTAACAGCTGTTATCTCTGGGAGAAGAGATTGTTATGGACTATATATGTTCCCCTAAAATTCCTATGTTGAAATCCTAACCCCTCCAGTGTGTTGGTATTAGGAGGTGGGCCCTTTGGGAGATGACTGGGTCATGAGGATTCAGTCCTCAGTGCCCAGAGAACTCTCTCCCCTTCCACCACATGAGGACACAGCAGAAAGATAGCCTTCTATGAACCAGGAAGTCACCCATCACCTGACATCAAATCTGCTAGTGCCTTGATCTTGGACTTCCCAGCCTCTCAAACTGTTAGAAATAAGTTTCTATTGTTGTAACCTACCCTGTCTCTGGTAGGACTTCCCTGGGGGTTCAGTGGTTAAGAATCCGCCTGCCAGTGCAGGAGACGTGGGTTTGATCTCTGGGTCAGGAAGACCTCCTGGAGAAGGAAACAGCAACCCTCTCCAGTTTTCTTGCCTGGAAAATCCCGTGGACAGAGAAGCCTGGTGGGCTACAGTCCATGGGGCCGCAAAAGAGTCAGACACTACTTAGCAACTGAACAACAGTCTTTGGTATTCTGATATAGCAGCTTAAACTGACTAAAACAGGGGTTGTGGGTGACTTTTACTTCTTTCCTATACTTTCCCATACTTCCCAATTGTACATAATAAAATGAATTGCTTTCCTATACTTCCCAGTTGTAAAACGAATTGCTTTCAAAATGTAAGCAGTGCCTAGAAATGGTAGGACTTCTGTCATCCTTGATGCTTAGTTGACTTGTGAGCTTTCTTTCCATGACAACATTTATAGCTTCTGGGTTTCCTTTCACACACTGTAAGAAGGATGGACCCATTCCCTACCTGCCTTCAACATCATAAAGGCACCTGCCTCAGGCTGTGGGATGTCCACGAAAGCACATCCAGGGCACAGAATGGAAATGTTCCCTTAGGATCCTACAGGCTGGTGCCAGGAGCATTTAATTTGTCAGCTGTCCCTGCTTTGGTTGCCTTTAGAGCTAATTCTTTTCAAGGTGAACTCAAATCTCCCCTCACCCCTACTCCCCACCTCCACCACCAGCTTTATATTTTAACGAATCTGTTTGCTTTTAGTAAGCTCTGACAGTCTCAGGCAGGCCTGGACCTGACAGAGATATGCAACCACAGGAGATTTGAGGGAGATTGTTCTGTCTTGTGTTTTTCAAATTTTCTCCCTCACAGTGGAATACGTGCATGGATTATGCCTCCTCCCCAGTCTTAAACAGCCGTAAAAACTTTTGACACTGTATTATGTCTCTGTGTGTTTTCTTTTTTCTTTTTTTTTTTCTTTTTTTTCATTGATATGAATCAGCCATGGATTTAAAAGCAAAACTAAGGTTTTATATAGCCACTTTAGAAACTTAGCATGAAAAATTAAAGTTGAAAAATAAATTAGAATAAAACTGGTATCTCAGGAGGATGAGTTGCTTGCCCTGTGCCTTTGGGTGTCCTCAGCTCCTGCCATATTCCTGCAAGGATACTGGTCCCTTAATTTGAGAAATGAGGGTTTGTAGCTACTTAATTCTATCTGTAGGGTGTGGAAAGTCTAGACAGTGTGTTCCCTTTGTGGGCGCTAGAGGGCTGAAGGCAGACCTTTCCTCTCCTTCAGGGAGAAATAGCTGTAAAGAAGATTCACTTAAAAATATTGGCCCGTTTTCAAGTAGCAAATCTTTGTTGTACCATTTTGCTGACAGGGTTTCTGTCTCTTTCCCCCATTTTAAGAAAGACTCTTCCCAAAGTAACTGGGAGCCATGCTAGAGGCAGGAGGTGAGGGAGGCCAACATATGTCTTCTTATCTTGATCTAATTTAACTTTCTCATCTTGATGACTGTGAAACTGAGGTCCAGAGAGGGGAATAGGAGGAGACAGGCACCAAAATTCATTTCTGTGGGCTGAGCACAGGACTGTGTAGTCATTTCCACACCAGTCTTGGTTACTCCTCACAATCCTATGAGTAAGGCGCCATCATTGCCATTTTTCAGATGAAAAAACCAGAGAAGTCACTTAACTTCCTGAAGTCACACAGCCCCAACATCAAACCTGAAACCTGAGATGTGCTCTCCTAGTGACCTGACTATACAGTCACAGTCTCTCCACCCACACACATTGTGATTCTTTAGCTCTGAATGCTCACAGTCTGCTGGAGGGATATCATATGAGTTTGTAACACACACTCACCCACGCACTTGCATCTGGAAACAATTAACTTTTAAATTAAATTGGGAGGAAGTTCTGTTGCTCACCTGCTCATATCCTTTCTTGGATAGGAACAAAAGGAAGGACAGAAGTGGGTGAGAAGCATAGAGACCTGGAAGGATGCAGGTGTGTGGTGTCATAAAGACTGTTCTGGAACATATTGTTAATGCATGCAGAGTGAGTGGGAATTATTGTCATATTTTACTTTCCTATACATTAAAAAAAAATACCTGTTTTCCAATGGGAAAGTCATCTGTCATTTGGCTGTGGCAGAATACAGGTTCAGTTCAGTTCAGTTCAGTCGCTCAGTCGTGTCCAACTCTTTGCAACCCCATGAATTGCAGCACGCCAGGCCTCCCTGTCCATCACAAACTTCTGGAGTTTACTCAAACTCATGTCCATTGAGTCAGTGATGCCATCCAGCCATCTCATCTTCTGTCGTCCCCTTCTCCTCCTGCCCCCAATCCCTCCCAGAATCAGGGTCTTTTCCAGTGAGTCAGCTCTTCACATCAGCTTGGAGTTTCAGCTTCAGCATCAGTCCTTCCAATGAACGCCCAGGACTGATCTCCTTTAGGATGGACTGGTTGGATCTCCTTGCAGTCCAAGGGACTCTCAAGAGTCTTCTCCAACACCACAGTTCAAAAGCATCAATTTTTCGGTGCTCAGCTTTTCTCACAGTCCAACTCTCACATCCATACATGACCACTGGAAAAACCATAGCCTTGACTAGATGGACCTTTGTTGGCAAAGTAATGTCTCTGCTTTTTAATATGCTATCTAGGTTGGTCATAACTTCCAAGGAGTAAATGTCTTTTAATTTCATGGCTGCAATCACCATCTGCAGTGATTTTGGAGCCCAAAAAATAAAGTCTGACACTGTTTCCACTGTCTCCCCATCTATTTCCCATGAAGTGATGGGACCAGATGGCATGATCTTAGTTTTCTGAATGTTGAGCATTAAGCCAACTTTTTCACTCTCTTCTTTCACTTTCATCAAGAGGCTTTTTAGTTCCTCTTCACTCTCTGCCATAAGTGTGGTGTCATCTGCATATCTGAGGTTATTGAGATTTCTCCCAGCAATCTTGATTCCAACTTGTGCTTCTTCCAGCCCAACATTTCTCATGATGTACCCTGCATATAAGTTAAATAAGCAGGGTGACAATATACAGCCTTGACATACTCCTTTTCCTATTTGGAACCAGTCTGTTGTTCCATGTCCAGTTCTAACTATTGCTTCCTGACCTGCATACAGGTTTCTCAAGAGGCAGGTCAGGTGGTCTGGTATTCCCATGTCTTTCAGAATTTTCCACAGTTTGTTGTGATCCACACAGTCAAAGGCTTTGGCATAGTCAATAAAGCAGAAATAGATGTTTCTGGAACTCTCTTGCTTTTTCGATAATCCAGCGGATGTTGGCAATTTGATCTCTGGTTCCTCTGCCTTTTCTAAAACCAGCTTGAACATCTGGAAGTTCACGGTTCATGTATTGCTGAAGCCTGGTTTGGAGAATGTTGAGCATTACTTTGCTAGAGTGTGAGATGAGTGCAATTGTGTAGTAGTTTGAGCATTCTTTGGGACTGCCTTTCTTTGGGCTTGAAACAAAAACTGACCTTTCCCAGTCCTGTGGCCACTGCTGAGTTTTCCAAATTTGCTGGCATATTGAGTGCAGCACTTTCACAGCATCATCTTTGAGGATTTGAAATAGCTCAACTGGAATTCCATCACCTCCACTAGCTTTGTTCGTAGTGATGCTTTCTAAGACCCACTTGACTTCACATTCCAGGATGTCTGGCTCTAGGTGAGCCATCACACTATTGTGATTATCTGGGTTAAGAACTGCCATTAATCACCTTGCTTTCAAGGATTTACCTTTGGCCACTCTGACTGATTAAGCAACAACTTTAATCAGAATTCAGGTTTCCCAGTTTCCAGTCCAAAACTTGTGTAACATTATCACTTTTAAGATTTAGCCTGTGAGTGTTGATTTACATGATACTTGGACAGAGAAAAAGAATTTGGTCACCTAGGAGAACCCCAAAGTCTTTACCTGACACCAGTGAAATAAATAGTCTGTACTTTGCACACTTCTCTTCCTTTAGCTATTAATCCAGGTTGTCATTGTTTAGTTGCTTAGTCATGTCCAACTCTTTGTGATCCCTCCATGCACTTATAGCCACTCCAGGATCCTCTGTCCATAGGGTCTCCCAGGCAAGGATACTGGAGTGGGTTGCCATTTCCTCCTCTAGGGGATCTTACCAAGTCAGGAATAGAATCTGCATCTCCTGCATTGGCAGGCGTGTTCTATATCTCTGAGTCACCTGGGAAGCCCATTAATCCAGGTAGAAAATGGTTATTAAGGAAGTGTTCATTCAGCAGCAGTTAGATGGATGACTGAGCACATTGTACTGTGTGCTTAGGGAGGGGGGTCTTCATCCACTCTGGGAATCTGAGGAAAGCTATAAATTCTTGTGGTAGACAAGTGAACATCCTCAAAAATATTTACAGACATTTTTAAAGGGTTATTAGACCTGCCAAAGTTTGTGCATTGAGGTCATGGATAAGGGCTCAACCTTGAATCAGATGGTTTCAGCTCTCAAGTCACTCTTAACCTGAGTATTTATGGCTTAACTGTGAATTTCAAAGCCCATTTCATCTCAGGATTGACAACAACACTCTAAATGAAGTAAAATGTGCTTCTTATTACAGTTCCCATGGTACTGAGAGGAAAGCTGTTCATTCTCAAGCTTTAAGAAAGAGGTTTTAAGCCAGGTGCCATGGGGGGGGAGGCAAAGATGGACCTCAGACAGTCTCTGCCCCGAGGTGTCCTTGTCTCTGAGAAAGTATGGACAGTGATACTGAAACAGAGCAATTTCAAGGCCAGGTGAGTGGGACAGCTGGTGAGAGGGAGGGTACATGGTGGGCTCAGGTGAGAGGAGGCGAAGTTGATGTCAAATCTTTGCTGTTGGTTCCTGTGATGAGACTCAGAGCAGGGCTCATGTAGGGTAGGTGCTCAAATAATGTAGCTGTTAGACCTCAGCCCTAGGACCCAGCATCCAATATTCAGTTCTGTTCAGTCTCTCAGTCGTGTCCGACTCTTTGCAACCCCATGAACCGCAGCACGCCAGGCCTCCCTGTCCATCACCAACTCCCGGAGTTTACTCAAACTCATGCCCATCGAGTCAGTGATGCCATCCAGCCATCTCATCCTCTGTCATCCCCTTCTCCTCCTGCCCCCAATCCCTCCTAGCATCAGGGTCTTTTCCAGTGAGTCAGCTCTTCATATCAGGTGGCCAAAGTACTGGAGTTTCAGCTTCAGCATCAGTCCTTCCAATGAACACCCAGGACTGATCGGTTGGATCTCCTTGCAGTCCAAGGGAATCTCAAGAGTCTTTTCCAACACCACAGTTCAGAAGCATCAATTCTTCATTGCTCAGCTTACTTCACAGTCCAACTCTCACATCCATACATGATTACTGGAAAAACCACAGCTTTGACTAGAGGGACCTTTGTTGGCAAAGTAATGTCTCTGCTTTTTAATATGCTATCTAGGTTGGTCATAACTTTCCTTCCAAGGAGTAAATGTCTTTTAATTTCATGGCTGTAATCAGCATCTGCAGTGATTTTGGAGCCCAAAAAAATAAAGTCTGACACTGTTTCCCCATCTATTCGCCATGAAGTGACGAGACCAGATGCCATGATCTTAGTTTTCTGAATGTTAAGCTTTAAGCCAACTTTTTCACTCTCTTCTTTCACTTTCATCAAGAGGCTTTTTAGTTCCTCTTCACTTTCTGCCATAAGGGTGGTGTCATCTGCATATCTGAGGTTATTGAGATTTCTCCTGGCAATCTTGATTCCAGCTTGTGATTCTTCCAGCCCAGCGTTTCTCATGATGCACTCTGCATATAAGTTAAATAAGCAGGGTGACAATATACAGCCTCGACATACTCCTTTTCCTATTTGGACCACTCTGTTGTTCCATGTCCAGTTCTGACTGTTGCTTCCTGACATTACTAGAAATAATTACAGAGTGATGGGGGGGGGGGATCATGGAGCCAGGGGGGCCTGGGTGGGAATCCTGACTCCACCACTGCCTGGGTATCCTCAGGGCAGTTCCTTAATTTCTCTGAACCCCTATTTCCTATAAGATCATTTGAAAAATTAGAAATAAGATGTAATACCATAGACATGTGGCTGCCTAACAGGTTAAGGTGTGTTAGTTTTCTCCCCTTAGTAACTCAGGGGCCAGGGTGATGTTAGTTCCTTCAACTTGGCCCAGCTTCCCAGGCAGTCACTCATTCCTTCCAACCCATTTCACCAGACAGCTTTAGAAAGGAGGAAGGAACAGGGCATCTGGAAACTAGAAGTTCACTCCCAGTCTTCACTCACTAGCTTGTGAATAGCTACTTAACACCCCATTCCTCAGTTTCCTCATCTTTAAAATGGGGATATGATATCTGTCTCACAGAGAGCTGTTCTGAAGATTAAATGAGAGACTGCCTGTTGCAAAAAACCAAGCCATTGTGTTGCAGTTGTTCAGTTGCTCCATTGTGTCTGACTTTGCAACCCTATGGACTGCAGCACGCCAGGCCTCCCTGTCCACCACCAACTCCCGGAGCTTGCTCAAACTCATGTCCATCAAGTCGGTGATACCATCCAACCATCTCATCCTCTGTCGCCTCCTTCTCCTCCTGCCCCCAATCCCTTCCAGCATCAGGGTCTTTTACAAGGAGTCAGTTTTTTGCATCAGGTGGCCAAAAGATTGGAGTTTCAGCTTCAACATCAGTCCTTCCAATGAATATTCAGGACTGATTTCCTTTAGAAAGGATTGGTTAGATCTCCTTGCAGTCCAAGGGACTCTCAAGAGTCTTCTCCAACACCACAGTTCAAAAGCATCAATTCTTTGGCACTCAGCTTTCTTTACTGTCCAACTCTCACATCCATACAAGACTACTGGAAAAATCATAGCTTTGACAATATGGACCTTTGGCCGCAAAGTGATGTCTCTGCTTTTTAATATGCTGTCTAGGTTTGTCCAAGGAGCAAGCATCTTTTAACTTCATGGCTGTAATCACCATCTGCAGTGATTTTGGAGCCCCCAAAGATAACGTCTGTCACTGTTTACATTGTTTCCCCATGTATTTGCCATGAAGTGGTGGGACCAGATGTCATTATCTTAGTTTTTTGAATGTTTAGTTTTAAGCCAGCTTTTTCACTCTCCTCTTTCACCTTCATCAAGAGGCACTTGAGTACCTCTTTGCTTTCTGCCATAAGGGTGGTGTCATCTGCATATCTGAGGTTATTGATATTTCTCCCAACAATCTTGATTCCATCCTGTGCTTCAGCCAGCCCAGTATTTCACATGATATACTCTGCATGTAAGTTAAATAAGTATTGTCAGTGATCCACAAAAATGCCTGTTGACATCATGATGGTTTCACTGAGCCCAGGAGGAAATGTACAGACCAAGGCAAACTGGCCTGGCCTGTTATCTCTGAAGAGAAGATGAAAAAGAGATCAGATGGAGGCCAACGTTAATGATCTGGTGTACTCTCTCTTTCCTTGGACTCATCCAAACCAACCATGAGGGGCCCTGAAAGGGAGAGAATGAATGTTTGCCAAGAGCTTGCTCTATATCATGCCCTGAGGGAGGTGCTTTGTGTATATGAGCTTATTTCACCCCAAGAGGTCAGTATGCTTATTGCATTTCAGAGATGATCTACCTGAAGCTCAGGAGACCCTTTCAAGAAACTTGCAATCAAGATTGCCCTTGAGTATGACCGAAGATGGTCTGTTCAGAGGGAAGAGACAGAAAGCAGAGACAGGGCAAGTGGAAGAGGAGAGAAGATGCAATCCTGAATCTTTCTGGCATCCTCTTTACAGAGACTTAGATTTCACAGGAGATTAATAGTTTCAGAGCTAGAAAGGAGCATATGGAGATGATTAAGATTAGATGCTATTTTGTAAGTTGAAGTTCAGAGACTACAGGGGACTTGTGCAAACTCATGGCTATAAAGTATAGGAGGCTAGACTAGAATTTAACCCTCTGGACCCTGAATCCTGCCTTGCTCCATTGCTCCATCATTCCATACTTCTGTGTGTGCCTGCGTGTCTGACTAGGGAAGAAGAATCTGGAGAGGAAAAGCCTCTTTTGAGAGCATCATTCAAGGAGAAGCTCAGAGAGCACTGAAAACATATTAGACTTTTCAACATTGCTGAGATTATTGTTGGTAACCCTTGATGGGTTGTGTTTATGTCTAGGACTTCTTTTTCTGGGTCTGGGGTAAGTAGAGTCAAGTGGGCTCTGGGACAGTTGGCATTCACACGAGCTAAGAATGCTTTACTACAACTACACTTTGCTGCTTGAACATTATTAGTTGTGAAAGATGTTCTCTGGTCTCAGCACCTGAGTTAAACTTGGAACTGATAGTCAGGTCAAGGGAGTGAAATGCAGTATAGATACAGTGAGCTATGGGTGAGACCCACTGATTATTCATTCAGCACGTGTTTGTCAAGCACCTGTATTTACTCTTGCCAAACTCTGATGTAGCCCTTTCTAATGGAGGGAGATGGTTATAAATGAATAAATAAAATATATAATAGTGATACAGAGAAGGTGACAGGAAGTTCAGGAGATGTGGAGTTTAGGGTAGGCCTCACTGAGAAAGGGACATTTGAACAAAGACTTGTGGGAGGCTGGAGAAGGAGCCACATTAGTGACTAGGGAGGAGTTATTTGGTGCAAAGGGAAGAAGCAGCACAAAGTTCTAGAGACAAGAGCCTTCCTGGCAGATGGAGGACTAGAGAGGGCAGTGTGGCTGGGTCAGTGCCTTAGGGACAAGTCACAGGATATGAGGTAAGAGTGGTTGGTACCAGGGGCCATAACATTGCAGGGACTTAGGGCTTGACCAGAGTGATAGCAACTGGGGTGGGAGAGAGAGTCTGATAATGAATGTATTTTAAACTTATCATCCAATGCAATTGTTGTTCAGTTGCTCGGTCATGTCCGACTCTTTGTGATCCCATGGACTGCAGTACACCAGGTTTCCCTGTCCTTCGCTATCTCCTGGAGTTTGCTCAAACTCATGTCTGTTGAGTCGAAGATGCCATCCAACCATCTCATTCTCTGCTGCCCCCTTCTCCTCCTGCCTTCAATCTTTCCCAGCATCAGGGTCTTTTCCAATGTCAGTTCTTCGCATCAGGTGGCCAAAGTATTGGAGCTTCAGCTTTAGTATCAGTCCTTCCAATGAATATTCAGGATTGATTTCCTTAATATTACCCCAAATATTAAATATGTGATGTGTGCTTTTAACATTCAAGATAAATACAGTGCGACTCTGAAGCACTCACCATGAAGATGAAGTGATAAGTTAAAAAACAGCTGCAATATGAGGTTGTGTAAGTTAAGCACCAAGAGGAGCAAATCACTAGGGGGAACCACTCTTGTTCTGGCCAAGGTCAGGATCAGGGACAAGGCTTTACTGAACTATGTAAAACTTTTAGCCCATGAGGAGCCCTGTTCTTAACAGAGGTATCTTAGTTAATTCACTTGGGGCCTGAAGGATGCTGCTTTACCCTCATCTATAGAAGGGTGATCGGAGAAGGCAATGGCACCCCACTCCAGTTCTCTTGCCTGGAAAATCCCATGGATGGAGGAGCCTGATAGGCTGCAGTCCATGGGGTTGCTAAGAGTCAGACACAACTGAGCAACTTCACTTTCACTTTTCGCTTTCATGCATTGGAGAAGGAAATGGCAACCCACTCCAGTGTTCTTGCCTGGAGAATCCCAGGGACGGCGGAGTCTGGTGGGTAGGCGGAGTCTATGGGATTGCACAGAGTCAGACATGACTGAAGCGACTTAGCAGCAGCAGCATAGAAGGGTGATAATAATGACGATGGTTCATTGTTCTCCGAGTTTTCTCTTTTCCTTTCCTTTTTCTTCATTTCTTTCTTTTTGTCTTAAAATAACACAAATTTATTGTCTCACAGTTCTGGAGGCTAGAATTTCAAAAATCAGGCTGTCAGCAGATGTACAGCAGAAATTAACACAGCATTGCAAATCAACTATACTTCAAAAATTAAGAAAAAAAACCTACTTCTTTGATTTTGTGTTAAAAAAAAAAAAAAGATGTCAGCTAACCATACTCTCTCTAAAACCTGTAGGAGAATCCTTTATATTCCCTGCCGCAACACCACCCCTGTTCTCCTCACATACTACCCTCCCTATCTGTCTCCTTCCTTGACTTAGGTTTGCCCCCAGCACATATCATTACTTAACATCTGATGTTCTTCCTAATCATCTGTCTTCCCCACCCTAACATCAGCTACATGAGAACAGATTTTGATCTTTTGAGTTTATTAGTATAGCTCCAGCATCCAGAAGCCTTTATAAGATGTTGTGAAAGTATCTGTTGAATGAATGAATGATGTAGAGGATGGGGAAAGCCTATACTGTCTGGCTTGTCAATATTCACTCTCTACTTTGTGGGCTCAACCCCAGTGGGGATTTCCCAGCCTCTGAGATGCCAGGACACCCCGCCCCCCCTCATCTTTCCCATCCCCAGATCTTTAGATGTCTCATCGTTTCCCTTCACACTAAAATTCAGCTACTTTGAATTTGCATGCCTCACACAAGGAGGTCAGTCAAAAGGGGCCTAGAGTTCAGGAGAAGGCAAACTTTACAAAACCTTTTTTTGTTTCTTCCTGTCTGCGTAAAGGGCAGAGGCCTGAACAGAAGGGCTGATGGCAGTCCCGCCCACAGAAGGTGCTCACAAGCCTGCTGGGGGAGCCCCTAGAAAAGAGGAGTCAGAGGTGTTACCTCAGCTCACAGCTCGCTCTCAGAAGTGAGGTCCCGTTCCAAAGTCATGTTTCAGAATCTGAACACACCCTGTTCCACCTTCTTTCAGATTTTAAAAGCTCATCAAAGAAGGAAGACATAGAATCTGGAGGAACTGGGATGCATGTAGGCAGTGTGAATCCCTGCTCATCCATCTACCTCTCCAGGGCAAACCCTGAAGGGTGTTTATAATGTGCAAGGGAGTCTAGTAGAGATTTTGACACAACACACAGAGGGTGAGAGCTTTGTCATTTTCTCCTGCATGTGGCACTATTGCTTAAACATGCTAAGGCAGGAAGAGGCATAATAACTTAAGATGCTGGGTTGGTTAGGGACCTGAGCAGCAAGCAGTCTAATAAATTGGGACTGGTTTGTTCTAACTCTCTACTCATCTCCAACTTGCTGTGTGACCTTGAATGACATCCCTAGCCTTTCTGAGCCTTAGCATGATCCTCTGTGCAGATCATCCATTTGCAAATTACAATATCACGTGGTTTTCAAAGGCTGGGCTACTGCTTGGTGCCTGTATAAGGAGATGCCTGGGACATACAGGCCTTTGTGTACAGTGTGCCTGAGACCTAAAGCGGAAGTGAGAAGCAGCTGCGTGTCTGGTGTGTAAAGTTCTCAGTAGAGATGTAGACATCTTTTGCAAAAACTTCAGGCTCTGATGCTTCCTGGGGGTGTTGCAGATCTGAATACCCAGCTCAGTTCTCCCTTCTCAGTGGGGACACCTGTGGACTCACGTGAGGAAGCCAGACTCTGTCCTCAACCCTCTTCTCTGTGCTCACGTCTAATCACTGTTTTGAAGCAATTCCCTGTCCTAAATTTCCTCCAAGTCACCTACTTGGCTCCATTTCCCCGGACACTGTAGCCCAACAACCCCCCCATGCCCTGGCTCCTGCAACAGCCCCCTCTCCTGCACTGTTCCTGGTTTGTAGAGCAGTTAGAATGATGGTTGAAGTTAGACTAGGATATTGCCCATCCACCCAATGTCCTGCTGCGTAAGCCCTTCAAAGACTATTCACTGCTGTCCCGTCAAGTTCCAGTTCTTCCCATGACCTTCACCGCCCTCTCTGTTCATGTCTCCAGCCTCTTCTGCCCCCCTGCACTTTATAAACTCAGCTACATGGAATCACTTGCCCCCTTTCCAACTCCTAGTCCTCACAAGGGCCCTGCTTCTAGCTGGGACCACTATCTCTTCCAGCTTCACTTGGGAAACTCCCATCTGATCCTTAGGCCACTCTATTTGGGAGGCACTTTCTCCCCCCAGTTTCCCTGACCCACTGTCTCTGGCTTAGGCTGTGATTTCTCCTCCTGTGCTAACTCTGATTAACTGAAGGCATCCGCCTGGATGCTGGTTTGAGGAGGTTTTGGAGACCACAGTGAATAGAAAAGAGAGCAGTGAAGGGGTAAAGGCTTTTGCAGTGGAGGGAGGGGCATGGGTGCAGCACAGTCTTCACCGTGGGATTGATCTTCCCCTCTCCTGTCACCCCACCCCAGTCATGAAATCCTCTGACTGCTTCTGCTCACATTGATCTCAGTATCTCCAGATGCTTTTGCGTAGAACCAGAGCCACACAATTTGGCCCTAAATTCTTCCATAGTTGTGTTAGGTGTCATTTCTTCCTCCTAAGACTGGATGCTCCTAGGAAATAAGAAACTTTTTATCAAAAGTCTTCTGTGTTCCCATTCAGCAGGGCTGGAAAATAGTCGCTGAGACCTGGATGGCCGCTTGCAACCATTCACTCTGACTCCCCACTACCCTGTTTATGGACGCTTGTCCTCCCCACTATAAGACCCCATGCTCCCAGGACTCTGATCTCACCTCCGGCTGCAGCCTGTCTGTAACATGCTTGAGCTTCTCACGGCTCCCCCATTCCCACTGTTCAAGTTCAATTGAAATATCATCTCCTGAAAGACGCTTTCCTGACCACCCTGCTTCTTTGTGACTCTCTAGAAACTTGCCCTGCTTTATATTCTTATATGGTGTGAATATAGTTCTTTCTATTTCTTATGAAAGCATGTGTTGCTGTGTTTCCTGTTTTCTTATTGTCTGGCCCTCTTCGCCCCTGTGCCCTGCAAACACGAAGTCCCATGTTTTGTTTGTCTTGCTGTTACTGTGTCCCCAGACCAGGCACTGTCGTTGAATGGTCGGATGGAAGAGTGAGTAGATGAAGGAATGAATGAATGCCTGAGGAATGGGCTCTCTGTCATTGAGATGGAGCCAGTGGGGGCAGGACTGTTAATTTCCCAGGCCTTTGGGATTACAGCCTCTGCCTCTGCATATTCAGGAGAGTTGTAGATGGCCTTTTGCTTTCTGGGAGAAAGCAGTAAAGAAAGAGAGAGAACCAGAGAGAGAAGGGGATGGCTGCTGGATTTGAATATGGATGGGGCCATCTGAAGGGCAAAGGAGCTGTCAGCCCTCTTTCTGCTCGCCAGCTTCTCCTGCTCCTGGGAAGAAAGGAGGCTAGGAAAATGTCCCTTCCAGTGGCCATATTGGTTGAAAAACAATCCGCCATGTTTCACAACTGATGCACCAGAAAGGAACAGACATCCCTCTGTCGGGCTCTGAGCCTCGGACTTGAGAATCCCCTGAAGATGTTAAGAGGGTTTAATATTTCTCAGCAGAAAGTGCTTTTGGAAAAAGGAAAAGGGGAGTGAGGGAAGCTTTTTCCTGTATCCTTTTTGGTATAAACAAACCAGGCTTGTTCCTCTGGTGAATGCTTTTTTCTTTTTTTTTTTTTTGGCTGCAATTTTCATTCGCAAAGCCTGTTGTTCAGTGATACGCAAGGCTGTCTTTCCTTCAAGACCAGGCAGCGAACTGCTTAACCTGAGATAGCTGTTTGTTTCTAGTATTTTTTACTGTGATTCTTTTGGAAAATGCAAAAAAGCAGAAAGAAGAAAATTAAAACAATCCATATTCCCAGCATTCAGAGAAATCGCCAGGCTTTCACTTCTCTCATATACATATTATTTACTTCTCTCATATATGCTTAAGAAAATTGGGAACATGTCATATACTGCTTTTTCATTTGACTATGCCATAAACCATCATGAATATTCTTATTTAAGAAATTTTGTTTTGTTTTCTTATTGTAAAATAATAATAATAAAATAACTAGAAAAAATAAAATGAAATAAAAACCCCAGGTAGCACAAAGAAATTTTAAAAATCTGTGGTTTCACAATTCAGAGATAATGACTATAAAATATATACCTAACAATCTTTAAAAAGATACTCCTAAAATATAATTAAGTCTAAAAGTTATTTGTAATAAAAATTCCAGTAAAAATTGGGCCATGTTGCACATTTAGTGAGGCCAGGGAAATAATCTCTTATAATACGACCACTTAAAATTCAGTGTGTTTCATACATAACGTGATTATTATGTGATAGAATATGGAAGATACTATTGGCCCAGTGAAACCTATTTAAATCACCTTCTTCCTTGCTTTTCTCTACTATGGAACCTGGTACATGAAAGCTACTGTTTCCCTTGCTGCTGGGTGTGAAAGTGAAAGTCATTCAGTCATGTCTGACTGTTTGCGACCCCATGGACTATACAGTGCATGGAATTCTCCAGGCCAGAATACTGGAGTTGTTAGCCTTTTCCTTCTCCAGGGGATCTTCCCAACCCAGGGATCGAACCCAGGTCTCCTGCACTGCAGGTGGGTTCTTTACCATCTGAGCCACAGGGGAAGCCTGCTGGGTGTGGTCATGTTATTTATTTTCATCAAGAGAATGAAAGCAGATATCTGAGAAAGGCTCCTCTTCCCAAATAAAAAGAAAATAAAAAGAGAATACTTTTGCTGTTTACACTACCCTTTCTTTTTCCTTCTTGGAATGTGGATGTGATGCCTGGAGTGTAGCAACCATTTTGAAAATACAAGGACACATCTACAAGCAAGTAGAAACTGATGATAAAACATCATGATAACTTCTCCAGCTCTGAGCTGTCTACTTTTGGAATTCTTATCTAGTGAGAACTTGTTTAAATCTTTATTGTGAGTTTTACAGCCATTGTTTATGATTGCCCTCCTAACCGATTTGAAATTCATGTAGAATTCAGTATTAAATAAGTCTGTCCTTTATCTCTCCATGCTCCATGCAAAATTACCAACTCTCATTTTTGAACTTGGTGGGGCCATGTTCACAATAATATGCTTAATCCAGGAAGGTACCTATTCACATGTTCATTTCAGTGGGAGTTCATAACATCTGGCTATTTTCACTCAATGATTTCTATATAGGTTTGTGACTTTTACGTCTTTAAACCCCCTTCAGTGACCAACTCACCATCCCCAAATCAAGAGCTGAACTTTATATTTCCGTGTATCAACTCATAGTACAGTGCTCTGTGAAACATAGATACTCAGTAAATTAGTGGTTTGATTGTCTGATTTTAACTCTCTGATCTCTTGGTTACAGAATGTGTCAGAATTTCTGAGACTGTTGATTTAGAGGTCTTCACAGAATGCATGAACACAAAGCAATGTTTGTTTTCTAAAATGTTAAGCAGAGTGGTCAAAATGACACTACAGTACTCTTTCACTTAAGGAATATTTTCAGCTGCCCATTGTTATTACATCATCTATTGTTATTACATCATCCATTGTTATTACCTCATCTCTCAGTCCAGTGGTAAGATTAACCTTTTGAAAGAAAGGTTTTGTTTGAAAAGATCTGGAAATGATTAGTGAGGAGGCTATGGTTCTGCTCATGTCTGCTAACAGGAGGTGGTCAATTAGTTGAACTATGCTTGGTGATGTGGTCTCTTATAATTGAGAAGCTGGTGTTCTTGCCTGTCTGAGCAGGTAGTGGGTCATCAGGGAGTCTCATGGCAAGGTAGAAAAAGAGGGGAGAGGGTAGTATGGTTGCCCAATAAGTCTTCCAATCACACTGACCTGAACTGTTTGTGGTTCCAAAAGTCACCAAGTGCTTGCCATGTAGTTCTCCTTGGAGTGTCATTGCGCAATGGTTGGGGGTGGGGGTGGGAACCTTGACCTCTGCCTGGCCACCTACAACAGCAGGATGAGAGCCAACTGTTCACTGAATGTCTGCAGTTCATGCCTTGTTTGCCTGGCTCAATCCATGTTCTTCAACCATGGGGAACAGCACAACCAGGAAGAACTCTCTTGAGAAGATTAATCTTAGCTTCCACTTGGTAGGAGACTAGAGGTCTAACAGCCAAGGCCACTTGCTGACTGTAGGAACTGAAGGGGCTTTGACCTCTCAGCCCATCAGGTGAGTCACTTGAGCAAGAGAAGAACAAGGACAGCCAATGACCGGGCTCCAGGAAGAAGTGCCAGAGAGGAGGGTGGAGCAGGAGAGAGGGCTCAGGGGTTAGTTGAAAAGAACAGAATAGAGAAATCAATTCTGTTATGCTCCTTCATCCCCCAAACTAACTTTCCTTAAGAAGTAAAAGTTCATGTTCAAAAGATTCTCCTTTCTTCAAAGACCACATTACATTAACACCTTAAGTCATTTTTCCTATAAGGCATCAGGAAAGGGTCCACAAGAAGTAAAAGAGGAAGATACTGGCTGGGGTAGATAGGATCATAGATGTTGGCACTTAAAGGGATTTGGAGGTCATTTAGGCCACCAATTACCTTTTCTGATATGGAGATGCTCAAGAGAGTGAGTGGTGTACCCAGGGTCATATGGGTTTAGGGTGCAACCTGGATGCCAGGCATGGTGAAACTTCCCCACATCTCTTCCAAGCCTCTTTCTATATTTCCAATGAGAAACAGCCCCCCCCCCCCACCACTTCCCTCCAACCTCTGGGTTCTAATTCCTGTGCTCTGCAAATCCCTTCTCCTTCCCCTCTCATCCTCTGGCCACTGATGGCCTTCCTTAACAAGGAAAAAGGAAATAAATATAGAGCCCAGAGGTGGCTTGGTGCTTGAGGAGTGGTGAGTAAAGAGCATTACAGGGAAGTGAAAATTACCTAAGATTCAGGTTGCTGATGTGGCATCCAAGACAGGAGTGTCTCCATCTGGAGCCTAGACATTTATTTCAACAGGAGGAAGATCTTCTTAGCCTCACTTAAAGAAGAAGAAGAAGAAACTGAAGCACTGTGAGGTAAAATGCTCTGCTCAAGGTCTCCATGGTCACGTGTAACTGAATAGGGAAACTTGATTCACTCTACTGCAGCTTGTGACTTCAGCATAGAAAAGAACAGCTTAGTGCAGTGTGCGATTTATTTAATTTATTTGCATTGATTCTGATGTCCCTGGGAGGTCAATAGCATTTTTCACACATGTATGGAACTGTGAAAGTCCCTGGATATTATCAGAGCTCAGGTACTTTGAATCCTTGGAGAAACCAATGCTAAAGGAATAGATATGCCAGAGATTTATTAGGGGGATGCTTCTGAAGGATAAAGGGGGAAGGAGCAGACATAGGCAAGCCTTGGACCAGGATGCAGGTCTGAGCCCTGTGGCAGGAGAGGGGGAAGGTAATATTCGATAGGAAGAGCCTCGGACCACAGAGCAGCTTTGGAACATCACTGCTGAGCCGGTGAAAGAATGTCATAGCGGGTAGGAAGGGACTGGCTCTAGGGCCCCGCCATGCCCAGCCACTGGCCAGCAGTAGCCCAGCAGAAGTGTGGCATTGGTGGGAACACGGCGTGGTCCAAAGGGGCGGCACCTAGAGGCTGTCAGTCAACCACGCTCCCGCAGCAGGTTCTCCTGACGTCGCAGCTGAGCTGTGCACCTCTGTGGCTGCCATGATATGCAGTGTTTGCCTGCGCCCCCTGTGTCAGGCTCCATGCTCAGCCCGGAGGCTACAGGGATCTGAGGAACGTGGTTCCCATCCCTCGGAGCCCATTGTCTAGCTGGGAGGACCAAACATGCACACCTCAGCGAGGGAATGTGCATGAAATCATGGCCAAGGCAATAACAACAGAAGAGTGATGGAGCAGTGTGAGACTGTGGGGGGATGATGTGTGCTGGTGGTTCAAAGAGGGGTCCTCGGAGGAGAGCCTAGGATGTTCCCATTAAGCAATATGATAGGTGTGTGTGCCAAGTGTTCTGCATCATTTCAGCCTGCCCCACGCCCACGTGTTGCCTCCATCCGTTGACATTCACCGAGTATCTATCAACTACCAGGCTCCATGCCAGGTACAGCAATTAGGTGGATCATCAACAAGCTTACAATATTGAAGGGCCTTGTAGACTGATGAGTCTTTAAAAAAAAAAAACCTATAGAGGCATGTGAGACTGTGTGTGGGGCTCCTAATGACTGGAATCCTGCTAATATACATGGTGGGGTACAAACAATGGACGAAGCTATTCATTTCATTACCATATATCTGTTAAGCTCTGTGAAGCATGAGGTAGTAGTGGGAAGTCTTTCCATTTATCACACACAAAAAATAGGGAAAAAACTACATAGAAAAAACATGAAAAAATAGAATAACATATCATATAATAGATCATCAACACACTCATAACACAGCTTCAACAATTATCAACTCACTGCAAATTCTGTTTCACCTTTAGCCTCATCCAGCTCCCACATCTTGTATTATTTTAGAGCAAATCCCTAACCTCCTATAATTTCACTGGTGAAATCTCTGAAGAATAAGGACACTGTTCTTCTTTTAAAACATATCCACAATACTATCACACATTTAGATTTCCTGAGCCTCAATTTTCTTATCTGTCAAGTGGGCATAATGATATCTATTCTGCAGGGCTGCTAGAGTTTTATATAGAGTGCTTAGCCCAGTAGCTATCTGCAGTCATGTTCATATTATGATGTGGAAGATCTCTGCTAGGCAATGTGGAGGAAAATTGAAGAACGCTAGAGCATGATTTCTGCCCCCATACTTTCCAGTCTAACTAGAAAAATAAGAAATGTATTGGTTGTATGTGTTTTCTGTTTTCACAGAATACACAGGAAATGATATTTCATGCATTTGGTTTTCTACCATGAAATGAAGTGACATTTTCGTATGTTCAGAATCTATTAATATGTCAAGGGAGAAACGCTTGCTTAAATAACTAGGTGACAAAAGACCAAACAGAGTACCAATTCTTGAATTGCCCGATTGTTCCAGAATTAAATTATATCACCTGATTTTTTTTTTAACATGTACACATGTAGTCTTTCTTTCTTGCACAATCTATACATAACATCACACAAACATACAAAATCTGTCTTGCACAGACACAGACCTTGCATCTTTTTTTGCACTTTAGATTTGGAGATGGCGGTAGTTTTTATTAGTTCCAATTATTGGCCTTTTGAGTTGAATTTTGTCAGTCTTTTCAGTTTATATTATTACTAACATTCTTATGTCTCAAGATCTGTATTAATTCCCTCAGCATTTGGCCATTTGTATAAAACTCCCTGGACATCTATTTATCAGCAGGAAGTGTTTTTCTTTTGGTGGCAAACACTATTTCATGCTAATACCCTGATGTCTCAGAGTTTATACAAGTACAAAGAAGGAAAGGCACTGAATTCAATAACTTGGACTTTCTTTTCATTTTCTGTCAGCAGTTTTAAGAAATTGGTTTTTTCCCTGTAAGCTATTTGGAAAACAAGCAGTTTTTGTTTTCCGAATGTTACCAAGCTCCAAATAATATAAATTACAGAGGTCAATGCTTAGGAATCATGATGAGAATTAAACAGCAAATAAGCAAACAACCTGATTTAAAAATGCTTAAAGGGCTTGAATCGACATTTCTCTAAAGAAGATATACAAATGGCCAATAAGTGCATGCCCAGCATCACTAATCATTAGGACAATGCCAATCAAAACCACAATGAGATACCATCTCTCACTAATTAAGATGGATACTATAAAAACAAAACAAACAAAAACTCCAGAAAATAACAAGCGTTGGGGAAAATGTAGAGGAATTGGATCCCTTGAGCACTATTGGTTGGGAATGTAAAATGGTACAGCTACTATGGAAAATAATATGGCAGTTCCTCAGAAATATCAAACACAGAATTGTGACATGATCCAGAAATTCCATTTCTGGGTATAAACCCAAAAGAATTGAAAGAAGGGACTCAGTGAGATATGATATACCCCTGTTCGTAGTAGCATTATTCATAATGGCCAGAGACAGAAGCAATTCAAGAATCCATGGATGGATGAATGCATAAACACAATGTGGTCTATATATACAATATGGTTCAGCCTTAAAATGGAAATTCTGACACATGCTACAACACAAATGAACCCTGAAGACATTAATGCTAAGGGGAATACAGTAGTTGCAAAGGGACAAATACTGCATGATTCCACTTCTGTGAGGTCCCTAGAATAGTCAGACTCATAGAATAGCACGATGAATTCTAGGGCCTGGGAGGAGGGGAGATGAGGCGCTGCTGTTGAATGGGTACAGAGTTTCAGTTTTGCAAGATGAAAAATGGTTCCACGTGGAGAGGATGTGATGATGTTTGCACAATACTGTGAATATACTTAATCCTACTGATCTCACTTAAAAATGATGATGAAGGAGGGAAAGGGGGGGCAATAAAGGTAGGAGATTAAGAAATTGTTGTTCAGTCAGTTGTGTCCAACTCTTTGTGAGCCCATGAACTGCAGCATGCCAGGCTTCCCAGTCCTTCACCATCTCCTGGATGCTCAAACTCATGTCCATCGAGTCAGTGATGCCATCCAACCATCTCATCCTCTGTTGCTCCCTTCTCCTCTTGCCCTCAATCTTTCCCAGCATCAGGGTCTTTTCCAATGAGCCGACTCTTCACATCACATGGCAAAGAGGATTAAGAAGTATAAACTATTATATTTAAAGTAAGCTATAAAGATATATTATACAACATGGGGAATGTAGCCAATATTTTATAATAACAATAACTTGTGAATTAATATATTGTACACCTGTAACTTATATAATATTGTACATCAATGATATTTCAATAAAAAATTTTTAAAATAGAAATGATGCTAACTGATATGCAATAACTATTTTACCACAATTAAAATATTTTAAATTCTACAGTAAAAATAAGAGTCATGACAATAATACTAATATAGACCTTAATATATGCTAGGAGCTGTTTTTAGAACTTTTTATAAGTTAACTCATTTGATCCTCACAGTGATCCTATAAGCACCATTATTATCCCCATTTTACAGATGAGAAAGCTGAGGCACAAAGAGGTAGAGTGGTGACACTGGGATTTGAAGACTGGCCATCTCTCTCCAGAGTCTGTGGTTTCAGGGACCCGATCCCAGGGCGTGGACACACTACCGAGGCACTGAAAAGTTCATATTCAAGGCAGGACTATTCCATCAACTGTTGAAATGATAAGAGGCTAAAATCAGAGTGCAAACTCTCTCCTGTGAACCAAAGCTTTCAGAAGGAGTTGTGAATGGATAAGGAAGCTGTGGTACATATACACCATGGAATATTACTCAGCCATTAAAAAGAATTCATTTGAACCAGTCCTAATGAGATGGATGAAACTGGAGCCCCTTATACAGAGTGAAGTAAGCCAGAAAGATAAAGAACATTACAGCATACTAACGCATATATATGGAATTTAGAAAGATGGTAACGACAACCCTATATGCAAAACAGAAAAAGAGACACAGAAATACAGAACAGACTATTGAACTATGTGGGAGAATGTGAGGGTGGGATATTTCAAAAGAACAGCATGTATACTATCTATGGTGAAACAGATCCCCAGCCCAGGTGGGAAGCATGAGACAAGTGCTCGGGCCTGGTGCACTGGGAAGACCCAGAGGAAATGGGTGGAGAGGGAGGTGGCGGGGGGGGATCGGGATGGGGAATACGTGTAACTCTATGGCTGATTCATGTCAATGTATGACAAAACCCACTGAAATGTTGTGAAGTAATTAGCCTCCAACTAATAAAAAATTAAAAAAAAAAAAAAGAAGGAGTTGTCTGGCCCGACTACTACCAGATGGGTTGGCTTGAGAAGCTGAGAGCCACGGCTTGAAGCTCCATGGGCAGATTTGTCAGGAGTCTCCAGTGGACCTGAGAGGGTACGTTGTCAACATGTATTGTGAGTTTGGCACATGGTGTGCTCTCTTCTAAGAACTTACATATCTTAATGCAGCCAATGCTTACATCAACCCTATGAAGCACCTCTGTTTTAAAGATGAGGAGATAAGGGAATTTCCTGGTGGTCTAGTGGTGAGGACTCTGAGTGTTCACTGCTGTGGGCCGGAGTTTGATCCCTGGTTGGGGAGCTAAGATTCTGAAAGCTGCAGTACCCAACCAAAAAAGAAATAAACAAATAAAGATAGTAGAAGGGTGGAGTGCTTAAGAACTTGCCCAAGATCACATAGCTTGGTGCAGAAGTTAGGAGCCCTGTATCTGAGGTTAGTAGAACCATTTCACTGTGGACCAGTTTCTGCCTTTTGCTGGTTCTAGGTTTGGGCCAGGATTCTCTGATGTTTCCTTGTTTGTTGAAAATTCTGTTTTTGAGAATCTTAAGCCTGAGTGTCAGGTTCAGAAACCCTTAGGAAAGCCCCATCCCAAGACCAGGTCCTCAGACAATGCCTGCAGCAGGGAACCTGCCCTGGTCACAGGAGCCAATTTCTCTGTTCGGCATTGCTGTTGTTCAGTGACTCAGCCGTGTCGGACTCTTTGCAGCCCCATGGACTGCAGCACGCCAGGTCGCCCTGTCCTTCACCAACTCCCAGAGCTTGCTCAAACTCATGTCCATTGCGTCAGTGATGCCATCCAACCATCTCATCCTCTGCCGTCCCCTTGTGCTGCCTTTAATCTTTCCCAGTGTCAGGGTCTTTTCCAACAGCTGACATCCATTCAGGCATCTCAGGACAGACTTATCCACAGCCTCAAGGAAGTTAAAAGAAAAGGCACTTGTTCCCTTCCAGGAAGGCAACGGAACACACATAGCTAAAAGCAAGGAGGCGTACATGTGGATATGTGTACACAGACATATATTCTCACAGATACGTATGAATATGAACTTAGGTGCATATATGTTATATATCACATGCACACAAATGACTTGGGAAGTGCTAGAAAAATCACTGAAGGAAGAAGGGGAATAAGTGGCAGCTTGTCAGAGACAGAAAAAAATGAATCTAAGAAAAGAGTGGTGACAAGAAATAGAAAGATTATGGGCTTTGGAGTCAGATGGACTTAGGCTCAAGTTCCTGCTCTGCCACCCATTGTGTGTGACCTCAAGTGAACTAATTAATCTCTCTGAGCTCTCCTTTTTCATCCTGTCAAAGTGTTTATTCCTCAGTGGTGTCTGACTCTTTGTAACCCCAGGGACTGCCCATGGAATTCTCCAGGCAAAAATACTGGAGTGGGTTGCCATTCCATTCTCCAGTGGATCTTCCCGACTCAGGGATCGAATCCGGGTCTCCTTCATTGCAGGCAGATTCTTTACTATCTGAGCCACCAGGGCAACCCTCTATTCTGTGAAATAAGGATACATATTCCTACCTTATGCATGCGTGTATGCTGAGTCATTAAGTTGTGTCTGACTCTTTGTGACCCCAGGGACTGTAGCCTGCCAGGCTCCTCTGTCCATGGGATTTTCTACGCAAGAATACTGGAGGTGGTGGCCATTTCCTTCCCTGGGGGAATCTTCCTAACCTAGGGAATGCATTGCCTGCATTGGCAGGTGGATTCTTTACCACTGAGTCACCTGGGAAGCCCATTTCCACCCTATAGGTTTTTGTAAAGAGAAAATGTGACAGGGAAAGTGTCTACTGGGACCTGGCCCATGATGCAGACTTTCCAAAGATAGCCCATCATTTTCCAGAAGTGGATCTTGCCGACGGCTCAGAGATTTGAGAGTCCTGTGACTAGTTTAGGTCTGCTTCCTAACCTTAAAGAGATTTTCTAACCCACTTTTCCTGACAGTGGTTTGCCTGCTAGGTACTGAAGTTAAGTGTAAGTAAGTGTTAGTCGCCCAGTCGTGCCCGACTCTTTGCGACCCCATGGACTGCAGCCCACCAGGCTCTTCTGTCCATGAGATTTTCCAGGCAAGGATACTGGAGTGGGTTGCCATTTCCTTCTCCAGGGGATCTTCCAGACCCAGGGATCAAACCCGGATCTCCTGCACTGCAAGCAGATTCTTTACCGACTGAACTAATAGTCCTTTTCTGTGTAATGAGTTCTGCAGGTAATGGGCCCAAGGAAACCAAGTATAGTTGGCATGGTCTTGGTGCAATGAGTCAAGAGCCAGAGCCATGAGATGCCTGGTTGGTTCCAGACCTCTGGCATGCCCACAGCCCTGTCGTTCATGCCGTCATCCCTACGTCACCCCTACTCCCAGGTGAGAAGCACTTTGCATTGGAATCTCCACCTTGGGGGGAGGTGAGCTGTGTCCAGCAATTACCTGTGCTCACCCGGCCTGTTTGACCTCATCTCTCCCCCATAGAGATCTTTGCCCACCTGCTCCTCAGGGAATCCCTCTTGGGTGGTACATGGCTGGGCTCTTTGATTGGGGCTGGACAGGGGATGAGAAGCTGGATGGATTCTCTAGCTCTGTCCCTGGTTGATATTTTTCCCACACTGGTGCACTCAGAACATCTGTTCATATTGTTTATCAAGTGACCGCAAGGGTTTGGATGAAACATTCCTGGCCATGGGACAAGCTGGGAACTTGGCCAGCCTTTCAGCTGGACTCGCTCCACATTCTTTCTGGTTTGCTTTTCTGCTCTTCTCTCCATAGTTGTCTTTTCTCTGCATCTTCAGACTCTCATGTTCTTTTATCCCCTTCTGCACTCCCTTCTGTGTATGGCCTCTTTATCACCCAAGCCCACCCTCACCTGCAGTACTCCCTCCAAAGTTAATCCTTCTTCCCACCTGAATAACCAAGAGCTCTACCACTCTTGGTTAGATGTTAGGAAGAAAAGAAGCTAATCTAGCCTGTGTTTGGAAATCACGTAGCTGCCTTTAAATCAGCGATGGCTGACTCACTAGTTCTGTGCCTTTAGATAAGATATTTAACCTTTCTGAGCCTTAAGTACAAATTTTTTAAATGCAGACGATGACAACTATTTGTTGGCCTAATTTCCACTTTCTCCATAAATAATGCCAAATCTCTTTTTCTTTCATTTCTCTTCTTCTTCCTCTGTACCCCCACACCCTTGAGCTATGCATCTTGGAAGCCAAGTCTGAGTATATAAAAGAAGAATAAAGCCTGTTTTGTGTGAGAAGAGCTGGAGTAGAAAGAACAGAGAACTCAATTCTGGTCCATTTCTTTACTGGGTGACTTTTGGCAAGTTACTCAAATTTTCCTATTCTTTATGATCTTATCTTTAAAATGGCAATAAAAATGAAACCTCCCTCATCCCTAGGATTAGAGAGAGGACTACACCAGAGAGAATTGTGAAAATTCACATGTTGTGAAAATGTACACAGATAGGAGGCTTAGCCACTGCTGTGCTATTCCACCTTCCAGTTAGAGAGATGTCTTTCAAAAGCTAGTTCTCTCACTTGCTTTGTTTCCTTTTATTTCCCTGGTATGAGATTGTGAATTTGAGGGAAAAAAGGGAGTGGAGATGTGAGCATGAATGTCCATAGCAGCGTTATTTGTAACAGCATAAAAAGTGGAAACAATCCAAATGTCCATCAATGGATGAATGGAAAGACAAATTGTCATATATTCTTACAATGGAATATTATTTAGTAATAAAAAGCAATGAAGTGAACCTTGAAAACATCGTGGCAAGTGAAAGAAGCCAGTCACAAAAGCCACATAGTGTATGATTCCATTTATGTGAAACGTCCAGAATAGGCAAATCCACGGGAGACAAAGTGGATTGGTGGTTGCCAAGAGCTGGTGGAGGTGGGAATGGAGGGCAGGGATGGGGAATGACTGCTAATGAGAAAAAATTTCTTTGGTGGGGGTGTGTGTGATGAAATGTTCTAAAACTGATTCTGTACAGCTGTGTGAATATACTAGAAATCATTGAATGATATACTTTAAATGGGCGAATTGCATAGTATGGGAATTATTCTTCATAAGACTGTATATATATGCTGTGCTTAGTCACTTCAGTTGTGTCTGACTTTTTGAGACCCAAAGGACAGTAGCCCGCCAGGCTTCTCTGTCCATGGGGAGTCTCCAGGCAAAAATACTGGAGTGGGTTGCCATGTCCTCCTCCATGGGATCTTCCCAACCCAGGGACTGAACCCAGCTCTCTTGCATTGCAGGTGAATTCTTCACTGTCTGAGCCACCAGGGAAACCCAATATATATAAAACAATCTTTTTTTTTTTTTTTTTTTTAAAGGAGAGAAGATACAATTTTGCTTTTCCTCTTCCCCCCACCCCCCCAGTCTGATATCTGCAGGAAGTTCCCTTGGGGAAGGTTGGGCTGCATGGGGCCCTCTGACTTGAGTCCATTTCCCTTGCACCATTGCTGGTTTCTCCCTTGTTGCCCTGGGAGGGGAGCCGATCCTCTGTGACAAGCCCCCTTTACTGCCCTGCTGTTGGCTCCATGCACTGAGGACTCTATTAAACTCCTGCCTCCTATGCTGTAACATTGTTTCATGAGGGTGGAGAACTCACCCCTGGTGTTCCTCCAGTGATAGATGCTGAATAAATATTGTTGAGTGAATGGCTGATGGGGAGGCTGGGGGAGGGGGAATGACTGCTAGTGGAAAGGGGTTCCTATGGGGGGTGATGAAATGCCCTAAAATCGATGCTTACTAACAAAAGGGTTCTTACTTACTAACAAAAGGCTTCTTGGGACTTCCCTGATGGTCCAATGGTTAGGACTTTGCCTTCCAACACAGGAGGTACGGGTTCAATCCCTGGTGGAGGAGCTAAGATCTGACATCCCTCTAGGTTGAAAAACCAAAACATACAACAGAAACAATACCGTAACAGATTCAGTAAAAACTCTTAAAAACTGGTCCGCATCAAAAAATTAAAACACAACAAAGCCAAAGAGGGTGCTCCTGGAGTTCCTTTAGATATTAACCTCTCATATAACAGTACTACTGAAGGGTTTGTTTATACCTCCTCAGGGCCTGTAAGAACCTCACAGTGGCCTGGAAAAGAGCTGGAGGGCCATTATTCACTCCCAGGCCTGTTAAGTGTCCAGAACCCACCCTCTCTCTATATATACCTCTGTGGCCTAAGCAAGCCCTGATAGCATTGGAAGGGGAGGGTGATTGGGAAGTCTGGAGGATGGAGAAAAGCTCAAAGTCACTGCTAACAAAGGGCCCCTAAGAAATGCCTGTGAAGCATCTCCAACACATGAGGATGAGTCACAGGAGTCTCTACCACCTCTTTGGGTCACGTGAGTTAAATATGCTCACCCCCTGCTGACCCCAGCTGCTCCCCAGCTGCAGGGAGGACTCTCTCGGGCAAGGTGGGAGCACCAGCGTGGGAAGCTGGGTGTCATGTGATCAGGTGGGGTCCTCAGCTGCAGCCCCTTGGCCGGGTGCCTCCACTGAGAGTGAGGTTCCTGAGTTGCAAGCTTCACTTCCTAGTCAGAAAGCCCCGCCAGGCAAAGTCAAGAAGACACCAGTGGCAGCATCATTAAATTATAACAAGCCCTGAAACTCACTCCTGGGTGAGTGAGAAGCCTGGGTCTGTTTGTCCTTGCGGTGGGAAGGAGGTATGTGATTGGCCGGCTGGGCTCGGCCTAGCGGGCCTTATCTCTGGCTGGTTATTATTTGATCAAAGAGGGCTTCCTCCTCCCATGGTGTTTCAAAACTGCATTGGGAGAGTTTGTTGCCGCCTGGGGATTTTTTTTTCCAAGGTTACTACCGAGCACCCAAAGTCCTTCCATTTCTGGCCATACAAACAAGCACCCAGAGGAGATATTCTTTCATCCCTCACCCTGACTGGGGCAGTCTTCTCCAGAGTCTCCATCGGCTTTGCTCATCAGCTGCTTGGAAATAAGTCCTCAATCAGCACAGAGTCAAGGATATAGGTATTTAAACAAACAAAAAAAATTGGTGGCGGGGGAAGGAGGGGATTCTGGTTTCTTAGGAAATGGGACTGAAGTGGGAGGGCTGGGGGCAGGGCTGGGGTGGAGAACTGCCCGGGAAAGGCAAAGGACGTGGAGGAAGGAAGTAGAAGGAAAGAGATGTCAGAATCTTGGGATTCTATGGAAAGGCAGAGCCAAGGCATGAGATGTTTGCACCTGGAGAGGTGTGAGTGTGATGGTTGGCGATGTGCCATTTAGGTCTGTGTGCTTCTGTCCCCATGAAATCCTTCCAGGTCTAGCTGCTCCCTTAGCCTCTTTGTCATCCTCCTCCCTGGCTCCCTGCTGAGAAGGTTTTGCACACTTGCTGAGAAATCCATTTGCTTCAGCTTGAAACATTGTCACATCTAACTTCAGAGGCGTGTCTTGGTGGTACCGATCCTTGGGATGTTGGCATCAGGGAAGGAAGAGTGGGCTGAGTTCCTTGTTTAGGAGAATTTGTTTCCCACTTTGTCTGGGATCTGGGTTTGATGTGCTTTGTCCATTCTTGTCCTCATCATAGTCCCACCTCAGTGGTGTTTTTCAAGCTTGAGATAGGCAGACAGAGCTTGATGTCAAAGAACTTCCTTGCTACAGATGAAAGCAGGGCCCTTGTGGTGTGAGCAGGAACTTAACCAACCATTCTTGGAGTGAAAATGAAAGAGAGTTGAAAGGATGGATTCTGTCTTGTCTAATTGTTAGGTTTATCTAGAGGTGGCTGAGGAGGGGGGATATGATGCAATAAAAACCACAAAAAACAATTTTATTTTGGCATTAAGTGGAAAAGAAGCCTTTTATGGTAGGTAGCTCAGTGGTAATGAATCTGCCTGCAATGCAGGAGACATGGGTTCGATCCTGATATGGGATCAGAAAGACCTCCTGGAGAAGGAAATGGCAACCCACTCCAGTATTTTTGTCTGGGAAATCCCATGAACAGGGGAGCCTGGCTGGCTATAGTCCCTGGGGTCACAAAAGAGTTGGACATGTATTAGCAACTAAACAACAAATGGTAAATGGTTATTCTTAAAATTGATTTTTCCCTACACATTTTTGATGAAGAAATAGCCATGCCAAGAGCATTGCCCTTCTCCTGTCTCGGTGACTGTCTTAATCTCCAGATGTTTCCATCTGTGTTGCCTTAATTCTCAGGCGTTTGTATCCAGTTGTCCCTGCTCTGTTAGCTGCTGTGGGAGGGTGTCAGGGCCTGGTCCCACAAAGCTGCCCCACATGATGACAGTTTTTCTTCCTGCTGACACTTGGTGGTTCCCAGGGAGTTTTCTCTACTGAGCCCGCTGGATTTCTTGAGACTCTTCAGAGTCACTGGTCTGAGAAGTTCATCAAAGTGAATCCTGCTTCTGCCTCATAACTTTCAGGGAAATGTCAAGAGGTAGAGGATGAGCCCAGTGCACAGAGTTATGATTCCTTATCCTGATCTAGCGCCTGACGTGGCAAGACCAGGCACCTACCCGGGGACTCTGGCTTTGAGCTGCTCTCTGTTCTCGAGAGACCCCTCTCCCTCCTCCCACCTCCTCTTCTCCAGCCATCTTGGGCGTCTGGTCCTACAGCATCACAGCCTGAAAAGCCTAAGCCAATGCCCACAGCTTAAGGGCATCTCCCTTGTCTGGTCATCTGGTCATTTTTGTTACAAACATAGTACAGCATGGGGGAAGGGCCATTCAGATCCACGGCCGACATTTGCCTTTTCCACTGACTATTTAAATTGTCTAAGCCCCTGTTTCCTCATCTGTAAAATGGTTCTAAGACTTCTCTCATGCGGTTACCTTGGTAATAAAGAATCTGCTTTCCTTAAACAGTGGTGTGTGCCTCCTGTGTGAGGGGCGTTGGGATGTAGTGGAGAATGAAGCAGAGGAAGCTCCCTGTCCTCAGGGAGGTTACAGTTCAACAGGGTGGGGGATGAGAGGTGGTAAATAAACAAACAAAACAATTACACAAATAAATAGATCGTCCCCATCTGTGATGAGAAAAAAGAACAAAGGACTTGATTCAGATGGGGGTGGAGAGCTAATGAGAAAGTCCTCTTTGATGAGCTGAATGATTCCTGAGACTGAGTTGTTGCACTCTGGTGTCTGACGATTCCTTGACCTGCAGCAGGATTGAGGCAGATGAAACAGGGGCCTCCTGACTCCCTGTCCAGTGCTCTTCTACCTGGCTGCCTCCACTGCTGGAGAGAGGCGGGGCCCAAGCTCAAGGAGGACAGAGGAAGAGCTGGCCGGTCTCCTAGAATCCCTTTTTTCCAGCACCCTCACATCCTACTCCATCGCTGGCGCCCAATGTCCTCTGTCCCCTGGGATTGTTGCTATCAGCTGAAAATCCCTAACCCCTTCCCAGGGATGGCAGGGGTGGCTGGGGGTGCAGAAAACAGGTTCTCAGTGTCTTTCTCCCCCAGGTTCCTACACCTCCATCCTGGATGATTAACCCACCTGGGGCGGTCTTCTCTGGTGGTGAAATTCCAAGCACGGACAGGCTGGGAGGAGAGTGGGTGGGGGCGCGAGTACCTCGGGGTGGGCACATCATCTTCTCTGGCTGCCCCTCTTCCCCACCCGCCCAGCCTCCCAGGAGCACCATGTTCCTTTCCCACTGCACACAGTGTCTTTGTGGGCCCTCTGGCCGGGGCTTCACTGACAGCTCTTGTAAGGAGCTGGTTAGCATTTTTTCCAGACAAAGGCAGAAGTTCCGGGAGGTGACGGGAAGCCTGAGCCTGCAGAGAGTGATGAAAGGAAATGGTCAGTCTCAAGTTCCTGAAAGAACGGTGTCAGCAACTTCAATTCTTTTCCACCTTCCCACTGGGGACCCTGTGCCCATGACCTTCAGAAACAAATCAATTCTCCCTCCATCCCCTCTTCCTTAGCTGGGACTTCATTCTTTTGCCTTCAGTTGTCTTCTAGCCAACTCCCACCTGTTGCTCAATGGTCACAAGGCTTAGTAGGACCTCCCAGGGCCATCAGTGTTTTCGGCAGTGATGGCAGAAGGGAGCAGGCATGGCAGTAGGGAGCAGGCAGTAGGTAGCAGGCAGGAGAATTGATATCTTAAGTCATGTAAGTGAATTCACCAGGATTCAGGACTTCAGACCCTCTTTGGTGGGAGAGTCACGGAAGACTGGATGTTGAGAAAGGAAAAGAGATGCTACGCTGTAAATAATACACTAGACAAAGGCCATTTCCAGCAAGACTTTAAATAGTGAGTGGTACCCCAAGGTCAATTCTCCCCAACAGGTCAAAAGCAGAAAATAGCAGGATGTTTGCAATGGGAAACTCACCTTCACCATTCAGTTCCCAGAACCAACACCTTCACTAATCCCATCAACGTGGAACCTAGTTCTTCAGCCCCTAGGCTGCATTTCAGATGTTTAACAGGGCTCCTGGTTGTTGCACTGAGTCAGCTAATGAAAACGCTCAATCATCACTCCTGGGCTCCTGTGTTGTCTCCCCACCCTATCCTCCCCTTCTCTCAGCACATTTGCTGCCTGAGTTTTGCATCTGGCTTCCATCCAGTGGCCGGTGGGGCTGGCAGGAAGTTCAGCTGAAGTTGGTCCTGTCTATTGAGTTTCAGCGTCCTGCCAGAAATCAGGTTGACTGGAAAAACAAAACAAAACAAAACAAAAAACACTCCCAAAATGAGTCTTGAAAGAAAGCAACATCTATTTCCCTGTGGGCTGGACTTTCTCTGCAGGGAAGGGGAGCTTGTTGTGGAGCTTAACCCTGGGAGCTCCTGGTAACAGTGTCAGTGATGTTTTTCTTTGAGTCAATTCCAGAATGTGACTATGAGGAACAAGGGTCTGGGAGAAGTGAAAACCTTGGAATTGAGAACCCTTCTCAGACTTGGCAGCGGGGAAACAGGAGGATCGAGCAGCAAGTGGGCAGGAGGCTGGCTGCTCCCACTTGTAGTCCTGCTGCTGCCCAAACAGCTTCAGAGACCAAGGATCAGACCTGAGCCATCGCTCAGGGGTCCCCTGGCACCTGACCCCCACCAAGCTCCTCTTGGGCACATTTCAATTCTTTTGTGGGCTGATACTCAGGATGAGTCTGCCAGGTAGGATGGAGGTGGAACCCCTTTCACTCCACCAGGTAGAAACTGCATGCATGACTAGATAATAGAAAATGTGCCCTCCAGATCCTCAGATCACGTGGGTCTTGAAGCAGCACTGTGTGTCCCTTGTGCTTTGCCATTGCTCCTTCCAGTGCCCCCTTGCCTCACGACCACATCTCATTAGCCCTGGGACTTGGGGCAACAAGGCACAGACACTGCTCTCAAGGAGCTCAAAGCCCAGTGGAAGAGACGGGTGATTAAGCAAGCAACGTACTGTGACAGTGCAGCGTGCAGAGGGCCTCCAGAGGGCAGAGCAGCTTATTCTCAGGGAAACTGCTGTCCCCCCGTTTTCACCCCCTCACTCCTCCCTATCCTTGCCCTGGAGTATCTTCTCTGTTTAAGCTGAGTCTCAAGTCTCAAGTCTCAAGCCTTTAAGCTGAGTCTCTTCACACAACTCCAGTGGCTGCTCACAATACCCAGACTCCAGACTGCAGATGGGTGCTGGTCTATGAGGTTTTTCTAGTCTATGATGACATAAGACCTGAGGACAAAGTAGCAGCTCTTTAAGATGTGGCCATGGATATCCAATTTGAGAAACTTCCCATTGTTCTGAGAAGCTGTCGGTCCTGCTTGTTGGGCTGTTAAAACATTTTTCTCTTTTATTACATGATGATGTTTGTAGATTGTCCATTTCTGCTGAGTTGAATTTTAATATTTTGGCTGGGCTGAATAAAAAAGCGATAGTTCAAGGTTTGGGAATCATTGCCCAAGAAGCTGCTCATCACTGAAATTAACACCTATGTCCAAACCCAAGCAGGAGCCCCTGGGCCGTCTGTCTTAGTATCTGATTTTCTAGTCTGCAGCAGAGTGGGAGAGCTGCTGTATTCAAATTCCACTCACTTCCCCAAGACACTTAGCCGCCTGTGGCAGCCCAGTCCTTAAATAGACTCTACTGTTTTCTTGGCGGCCCAGGCTTCTGTATGTTTAATGCCTTGAATATCCAATTTCTGGGTCAAACTCATGAAAATCTAAAAGGGAATTATCCATCTCAGAAAGCACTTGTGATGGAAATAAAAGCCATTAGTACTCACTGTTATCAGGATGTTTAATTTTTCATTAAAATTTCAAGATAAAAGTTGATCTTGCAGAATTGTGTTAACTGAGATCCCCATCTTCCACTGAGATGCAGCTTAGAGACTTACTGGAAAAGATGCTGGTACTCTAGCTCAAAGTTGCCTTTTGGGGGGCCCTCTGCCTACCTTCTTAGGTTAGGGGACCTTGGGGTTCAAGCATCTGCTCTGATAGATGAAGTCCTATATTGCACTTGGTTACCTGCCACTCCAGGTATTATCTAGGGCATTGAAAATCCGCCCCCCACCCCCGCCCCCAAGGCTTGATGCTTAGAAGAGAATTTCCACCAGGCAAACCAAATCCCAGTAATATTATACAAGTGGTAAAGTCCAAATTCTTGGACTGAAGTTGAATGTTAAAAGGTGTTTAAAATGAGTCACTCATACAAGGTTTAGCTAGTTAGCTTTAAGAAGGGCTTTATTTGACCTGTTTTGCAATGTGTGCTTTGCTCTGTGCTGGCAATTGCAAAGGAGACCCTCACATTTGGACTTAATGCTTCTTGGGGTCAAGGATATAACTTCTGTGTGTTTCTGGTGGAGATCCTCTTCTCCTTCTGCCCATCTCTCCCCTGGGTCCCAGCATGTCTCTTGACACATAAGTGGTCTAAAAATTGTTGATGGTGACAATGACAATGCAAATGACTAGTATGTTTTAGAGAGACTCAGTTTCTGGCAATTTCTACTTGACCTAATATGACCACTTAATCATTAATATTTTTAACTTGCCTATTTAATTATTAAAATAAAAAAAATTTTTTTTGACTTGATGATTGTGTTTGGTTTGCAACCCTCAGGAAAGGAAGGAGTGGGAGGATGAAGCTGGTGGGCAGTAAAGGCTTCCAGGTGAATACTCTGTGTTCTGAGTTCTGGTCTCCTAGTTCCAGAACCTCCCTTGCTGCTTATTCAGGGGATGATCCAGACTGAAGAGTTGTGGTCCTTTTGAACTGGTGCGATTATGTTTGGTTTACCTGGGCCATTATGCCAACATGAGCTTTCCTTCCCACTGAACCGGTCTCTCTTACCACAGGCAGCCTTCCGGCTGGTTAGCCTTGAGGTCTGGCAAGAAACAATTGTAGAAGGCTCCAGGGGATGTCATCAACCAGGCATATGATTGATGTATGGCCCTGGATAAGTCTCTTCATCTCTCTGGGTCATGGTTTCCTAGTGAATCATGTTTGGTTGGATTAGATTGTCTCAACCTTGGCACTATTGACGTTAGGGGTCATAATTTTTTGTGGACCCGTCCTGTGCATTGCAGGATGCTAGCAGCATCCTAGTCACTGTATACCAGTAGTACACCTCCACTCTTTTGTGACAACAAGAAGTATCTCCAGATATTTCCAAATATCCCCAGTGGGGAACTATTGGATCAGATGACATCTAAGTTTGAGAAACCACATTAGGAGTTGTTAACTCATCCTATTTTATTGAGATTTTATGTTCTGCACTGTATTAGTTTTTACAGCCTAAATATACTGGTATTCTAGTGCCATCTGCTTCATGAAAATCTGAATTAGAGTAGGAAGGTGTCTACACAGGCACTGAGGTAAAGATTGAAAAAAAAAAAAAGAGCTAGAAGTCCTATTTGGGTTTTTCTTTTCTTTTTTTTTTTTTTTTTAGCTTTTATTGAAACAATGTTCTTTTTTAAAAATGTATTTATTTTTTAAGTGAAAGATAATTGCTTTATAGAATTTTGTTGGTTTCTGCCAAGCATCAACATGAATCAGCTATAGATATACATACGTCCCCTCCCTCTTGAACTCGCCTCCCACCTCCCTCCCATCCCAACCCTCTAGGTTGTTCTAGAGCCCCTGTTTGAGGTCCCTGAGTCATACAAATTCGCATTGTCTATCTTGCTAGCCTCATCTGTCAAATAGAAACTATACATTGTTGTCAAGACCTAATGCTTAGTGTATATAAAAGCACCTGGATCGTATAGACATTCAATAATTAAAATCATTCCTCTTTTCTCTCCTCCACCCCAAGAGTCAGCTCTGCACAAACCAGTAACTTTGCCAGCCTTGCTCTTCTGTTTCTGGGAATCTACCCTTATCCTACCATGTGCCTGCAACCTCCTCCCTGTCAAGTCAACATGGATATGTCATTTCAAAAAAGAAATTTTAACAGTTTGTTTCAAGGAGTGCTTGTATCACTAGACTGTTGACTTGGTCCATCCATAAAGGGACTGCCTCTCTTTAGCAAAGAGAAAAGATTCTCCAATAACCAGAGATCTGTAGATGCCATTGTTTGCTGTTGGTTTAGCACAAAAATGACTCTAAGGCATCGAGGATGACAGCACTTTGTGGGTTATCAGGACTCCTGGGGCCTGGATAAAGTCATGGGTTTTATCATCTTTCCTGGGTTTTAAGCGTCTCAAGACCATGCACTGAACATCCCTGGCAGGTCCAGCACTATCTCCTCCAGGAAAAACACCCTGGTATTTTATAGCCTGAATCAGTGAGAGAAATTGTGGTGCAGTAGTAAAAAGTTAGGCAAGACAGTTTGAATCTGCATTTTTCCTCTCCATTTAGACCCTGACCAGGGGCTCTAAGACTCATGAAGATAGTGCAGTTCTCAAAGAAAAAAGGTTCAGGCTCAAATTCCAACTCTGCCAAATACTCTCCAGTTGACCTTGGGCAATTTATGTTACCTTCCTGAACCTGAGCTGTCATACCGGTGAGTCTGCAATCAGAAGGGTTTCTCCTCATAGGGATGTTGTAGGAATTAAATACGAGAACATATGGAAAGCATATGGCACAATTCTGGTAAATACCAAGTATTCAATAGAAATCAATTTTTATAATAGTAGAAAGGATCTTAAATATGAATATTAATAACAATACATATAGTAGATGTTAAACAGACAAAAAGATGGATGAAAAGGTATAAAATTGACTTGCTATGTTACTGATAAGAAAATAGGCTCAGAAAAAAAAGAGAGTGGGAAGAGGTACCCAGGACATCTTGTTAATGCAGATCTTGCATCTCTAGATTCCCCTTCAGATGCTGGTTCTACCATGCTGGAGGTGCCTTTCTGTGTTAGAAGAAAAAAAAGTATCAACAACACTTGTTCAAGATGGCAAGGCAGGCTTCACTCAAGACCACTGTGATAAATATAGAGACTGCTGTAATGGGATTTTGCAGTAGGGGAGAGAGACTGGGTTTAATTCCAAGTACAGCCTGAGCAAGTGGGGATTTATAGCTAAGGAGCAGTTTGGGGGTCAGTGGGTAGAAAACTGCCAAGAGGAAACATCAAGGATGAGGGGGATTCTGGGTGGACTGACCTAATAGGATTCTTTGCTGAAAGTCTAAGGTGTCAAGTATCACTTGGGGAGATGGCAGAGGATAAGGAACCTAATCAGAGGTCAAAGGTGGGGACTCTGGTTAAACTGACTCAGCAGCATTCTTATGAGAATTGTATTTTACAAGAAAGTACACATGCAGGCCTCGGAGAAGAGAAGGTTCAGGGCCCTGACTAAGGTTTGGATCTTTGTCATTCTTCAAACATTTAAAGCCCATGTTTAGAAAATTGCATACAGACTGAGGAAAATTCACCTATTGGTCTAAGATAAGAATCATATGTTAAAAAAAAAAAAGAATCATATGTTGTTTCCAGAGGGATTCTTTCTTCAGGGTAAGAGAGAAATGAGTATTTTATCCACCGTGTTTCTGATGCCTTAGGGCTGCCCGAGAGGAAAACTGTGCAGTGAGGAGGCTTTGTCCTCCACGGCTCCAGCCCACACCAGCCTTTGCCCACGCACCAGCTAAGCACTACAGAAAGCACCTTTGTTCCTGCCTCCCATCTTCCCAAAGTTCAGCTCTCACCTTTCAACCCGGGCTCAAGGTTCTGGTGAGTTGATCTTTTGCTTTCATGCTGATATTCAGTTTCGAGAGCCACTCTGATTAAACAGCTGGGCACCCAGTATGTTCTCCTCCTCAACGAGGCTTCAAGAGATGTCTCTGGGTTGGCTCCGACCTGTGATTCACGTCTTTCACCTCTTGCCAGTGAACTCAGACATTTGCCTGGGAAGAAGAGACTGAAGTTTTCAGGCTCAGTGGTGGAGAGAGGAAGAGTTTTAGCAATCAGGGTGCCTTGGCTTACTCTGTCCTTCAATCTTGCCTACCTTGGGCCTGCTGGGATGGAGGGTATGTGGGTCTGTTCGCATGTTGGCAGGTGAGATCACCTGTCATTACAACATGAATGGGACCGTGGTTCAAACAGAATACCTTGCTGTTGTTCAGTTGCTCAGTCATGTCTGACTCTGCGACCGCACGGACTGCAGCACGCCAGGCTTCCCTGTCTGCACCAAACTCTCCAGTTATCTTCAGTGATGGTTATAATTCAGCTGAAAAGTTGAATCAGTAGAGTCACAACTCCCACCTGAATTTCATTGTCTATTTTGCCTTTTTTTAAACTTAGTTAATCCACTTGCTGTCTTTCTTATTTGACGAGCACACAGTGTGATGTTTTTATTTTACTCCCCTCCTCCTCTTGTGTTGAATCCCCTTCTAGGAAAGCATAGCTAGAATTATGACATAAAGGAGGGATCTGTGAATCATAGGCCAAACCCTTCCCCCGCTTGTAAACAGAGTTGTGCTGGCACGCTGCCACATGCCCTTGTTTATGTCTGTCATGGTTGTTTTCTACAAGAGTCCAGTAGTTGTGATAGGGACCCTGCAAAACCTTAAATATTTATGATCTGACCCTTTACAGGAAAAAAAAAAAAAAAGCCTACTGATTCCTAATTTAGAGAGTCTGCGTTGGAGCTAAATACACCTTGGTTCAAATCAGGTCTTAGTTACTCACTCGCTTTGACATTGGAAAAGCCTCATCACCTCTCTGATACCTAATCTGTACCATGGGGATAAGAGAGACTCACCTTGGAGAGCCGCTGTGAGAATTCAGTGAGATGGTATTTATAAAAAGTTGCAGCTCTGTGCCTGGCACAGAGGAAGAGCTCAATAAATGTAGCTGTTATGATGATCATTCATTCCTTTAGCCAACAAGTACATGTCTAGTGCCTTCTCTGCACTAAACCTCGGGTGCTGCAGCTGTGACCAAGGCATAGATGATCCCCACGCTCGTGGAGCTTACATTCTAATGGGGAAGACAGACAATATGAAGAAAACAAATCAAGAGGTTATTTCCAGCTAGTGATGAGTGCTATAAATAAAGCAGGTGACAGGGCAGGGGACAGAGTCAGCTCAGTTGCTACCTGAGCTGAGACTTAAACATAAGAATGAGTCAGCCATGCAAATATCTAGAGAAGGAATGTTCCTGGCGGAAACAATAAATACAGAAGCCCTGAGCCAGGGGTGAGCTTGGGAGGGTCCAAGAACAAAGTGATGGCCTTGGGGACGGGGGCACAGTAAGCAGGGGGTGGTGATGGTAGAAGACCAAGGAGCAGAGGTCAGCACAGGTAAGAATATGTCATTGCTTGGAGACCCTGGGAAGACGGCTTTTAGAGGCATGGATGCAATCTAAGATGGTAATGGGGCAGAAATGTAACCGAGTCCTTGGCCTCGTTCTGTGATCTTTGTTGTAAATATATTATTCTTCCTTTTGGGTTTCTGGCATTCATCACTGTTAGAAACAGGAGACGCGTAGGGGCCCTCGTCAGCTGGAGTCAGGGTGGCAAACCCATCTCACCACCCCGGCTGGGCACACCAGCCTCACTCGGGCTTTTCTCCTTACAGTACCCTTGACTCACCCCAGAGGTCTTCTGGCCGATGCTATTACCTCTTCGAAATCATTCTTTATCAGGAGACTTGAATACTTCTCCAGGTGGAGCACTTAAGGTAAAAAACAGTTAGTGTAATTTTAATACCCCCTAACAAATTTCCCACAACTTAAGACAACCAGATAATCATTTGGTCCCTATGGTCACTCAAAATTCACAGCTCAGTTCCCGTAATTAGCATTTCTTTTGTGTCTGAGCCAAGGAACAGGGGTGAAGAGCCCCAGTGATAATATTTTACCTGTTTGAGGTTGAAAAGAAAGCTGTGATACAATCAGATAAACTGCCTTGAGTTGCCAATAATAACAGTCATACAGTCTTTGCCAGTTCAAAGCCCTGCTGCATGTGTGGCTCACGTGAAGGCAGAAGTGTGCATTTAGTTTACCAACCTCGATTCACTTGGGGTGACGCCTCCTCCCTCTCGTGTTCTCTTCTTCATTCTCCTCCTCCTCCATCATCTTCATCCTCATCAAAATCCTTTATTTATTGGCCCCCTTTTCCCCTGGCTAACAGTTTTACAATGTGCAAGTATGTGTTTCTGTCTCATTTTGTTTCAGACATTGTTAAAAGAGCAAGATATGAAGGCGGCTCTCTTCCAAGCCATGCTTTCAAACACTGATTCTTAAAATCTGGGGTCCGTGAATGATCATGGATGGGGGTCATGAGCCCCCTGAAATGTAATAGAAACTTTTTACATATACAATTTTTTAAAAGGAGAAAGTCTAGAGTTTCATCAGACTCTCAAAGTGTTCCCTAATTCTAAGAAGTTACTAACTACTGCTTTAAAGACTTTACTGACTCAATCTGTAGTGTGAGTTTCAAAGGAAAATTCTAGAACTTTTCTAAGTGGAAAAGGGAAATTTGTAGAGTTGGAGCTGGGGAAGCTGGTGATTCTCAAAAATCACATTAATCAAGCCTGATCTGTGAAAGCAAGTGGGATTGATAATTGGATCAAGTGCAGCCTTCCTTCTAGAGGACCTGCACATTTTCCTGGGAATTCTTATTATGACTGCAAACATTATATAGTTCTCATAGACATCGTCCTAGAGCCTTATGGATTTTAACTCTTATTCCTCAGAGTAACTCTATAAAGTCTGTACAGTTATTAGTCTCGTTTTACAGATGAGGGAAATGGAGCAAGCACAGCTTAAAACCATACATTAAGTTTTATATTCAGCATCCCAAGACCCTTCATTGTTCTGGATAATATAGTTTGTCCAGCTTTAATTAATAGCTCAGAATAATTATAATTTTGGATGTGTCTGAATAGTAGCCATGTTGTAACCATGAAGCCCAGGACTCATTAATGACAGTATTTTTAAAGGTGGCAGCTCTGGTTTCATAAATAAAAACAGATTGCAGGTCACGTGCAAAGGTGAGCCAGCTGACTACTCTACTTAATTTGAATTTAGCTGAATCACCATGGTTTATAAAGTGTGGTGACTGACCAAGTAGATAATTTTATTATTGTAGCTATTATTATCACTAAGAAATTTCTGCTGTGTACATAAGGCATACTATCGCCCTGCAGAGCTTAAAGATAGCTAAACCTTATCTTTGGGAGGCTAAAGTTCTTTCATTCCAGGAGTTACTTAGTTGATGGGACTTTAGATATAATTCACCCTTTGCCTAGATTATATTTACTCAAAAATTAATGAGCAGGTGACTTAGAAATTTAGATGGCCCGTTCTTTAAGAAAATCACTTATAAATAATCTATAGGAAAATCAACATTGTGGATATTAAGGTCTGTTTAATCCCACCTGTAGCCTCTAGTGGCTACTAGGAATTCTACAATTCATGTATGTGGGCTAAATTTACACACAGAGGTAAGGTAGGAACACAGGGCTAGAACAGAGACCCTCTGGGAAAAAAATATTTAACATAGTTTCATAAAGGGGGAAATGTTTTGCCATCTTCTAAGCAAAATTTAATATGCAACAGGAAGTCATCTTAATTGAGTGAAGGGTCAGACTTAATCCCACACCAAAACAGCAGAATGACAAAGTGGACCTAGGAGACAGGATTTCAACCCATGACCCTCAATTATGGAAAGCCTGTTGTTTAATACCTTACTTCATGTTGAAGGTCATCCTTGTAACAAATTTCAAATATTTTATGGAGTAATATGATGATGACCAGCAGAAAATATTTGGTTAAAGCCACAGTCAATTGTATTATGCTTATTGGGGTTTCACTTTATATCAGGTAATTTAGATCACTGGAAACTGGGTTGATAACACTCTTTACTTTGGACAGATTTTCTTTTGGGAAAACTGTAAGTTAAAAGAGAAAAAAAAATTCATGAAGAGGACAAGGAGAGACAAAACTACTCTGCATTTATTCTTTTTTTCTAATGAGTTCAAAGTCAGCTAGAAACTTATTAAGTCTAATTAGAGGAAAGATCAATTGTAGTTCAACTAAGGCTCATTTTTAGAACACTTTTAAATAAATTTACTTTCATTAGTTTTGGGGACATAGATGTTCTAAGATTTTCTTTTGGGAAAGTTATTCTCCTGGGTATTTTCCTTTTTGACAAAGACTGATTCTAGGAGAAGAAAAATAAAAATAAGTCTGTCTCCAGTCATGTCTAGCTTTCCCTTTCAAGTGTTTTCCAGTCCCTTCCTTCAAGCGTATTGGGCACTTGCGCACTTTGCCTCTCTCTCAGCTGTGGCGTTCTCATCCATGGTGGACCACCTCCCCTGTGTTGCTGGTTACCCGAGGATCTGGGCCTCTGTTCCCCCTTGCATTATGTTGTTCCCACTACTATCGCTCAGGAAGTGGGTGTAGGAGAGGAATGGGAAATCTGCTTCCTACCTTCCTGTCAGACTTGGGTATATGCCTTCCCCAAGACACATGAGTCCTGAGCCCCCAAAACTCTAGGTTCATATATCTCTCCTGGAATACTTCTGTCCCTGGAGCTATCTGTGTCCAGGACTCTTTACCATTGTAATAGCCATTCACACCCTCTTTATTAATTGTTGATTAATTGTGTCTTGTATTTAGACATTTAACAAATAGATCTTAAGCATCTGTTTTGTATAAGGCACTATTAGGTGCTAGGGATAAAAAGGAAGGGGATGGGAGATGTTAAGATAGACATTTAAGAGGGAAAGATGATGGCTAATTATATGTGGCTAATTCTACAATTAATTAATATTCATTAAAACTGTGATAAGTTCCCTAGAGAAGAAGTGTATGACAGGGGACCTGCCTTAGTCTGAGGGTCAAAAAGTTTTTCATGAGGAGGTGAGATTTGAACTATGTTATATGAAGGATGAGTGGGAGGAAAAAGAGGGCTGTGGGGGAGACCACTGCTGGCAGAGAAGGTAGTTTGTGCAAAGAGAGGGCTGAGTCCCTTTTTCTTAGGAACTGAAAGAAAGTCATGGTGACTGAAGTCAGAGAAAAAGAGGGCAAGTGGGAGGAGATGAGGGTGGTGAGATTAACAAGGGTGGAATGTGCCAGGCACTAGCAGTTCTAAAGGAATAGTTGAAAAGATTTTCGTCAGTTGGAGTGGGGATCAGGTAGAGAAATGGAGGTGTTTGACACTGTCTGTGTTGTCTGTGTTGTCTACATTGTTTCAAATGTACATCCTGGTTGATGTGTGGCATGTTCCGGAGGGTGATGGGTAGAAAGCAGACATGAGGTATCCTAGTTGTTAGCTGTTATGCTTCCAGGGAAGGTGGTGAGGTCCTCAAATAACACAGTTCAGGTAGAGAGGAAAATAAAAGGAGATGAGTTTGAAAGCTGAGATAAAATTGTCAGATGTTAGTATCAGATCGAATGTGGGAAGAAATTAAGAACAACTCCTAGGTTCCTGGTCTGCTAAGGACAGAGTGTGAAATGAGAATGAAGAAGGGCCTTGAACTAGCAAAAGATGCCAAGAAAACATATTCAGGTGGGTAGAAAGCAATCCAGCAGGACATGGGGTTGGTTGTGAAAGCAGAGAAAAGGCTTACACCGAGAGCTTGAGCTTGCTCAACAAGCCATCACTATTCAAGAATCTGGCAGCAGGTTATGCAACAGTAGAAAGGTCCTGGCTAAGTCTGGGCAAGCACAATCTAGCCCAATTAGGATCCCTCTTTCAGAAGACAAGCTGCTTTGTTTTCAGTCAGCAACTCAGCTCCACAAACCATCTTGGATCATATGTTCCAACAACCAACAGTGGTTTTCAGAGAAGTGGTCTTTAGCAATATTTAGGAAGAAAAGGTTTTCCTAAAAGACATAATGTCTTCAGAGGTGCAATTCTAAGCACAACGAAGACAAACTTTTAGAAAAAATAGTAGAGGTGAACTTATTTGCAAAGCAGAAATAGAGACACAGATGTAGAGAAAGAATGTATGGACACCAACAGGGAAAAGAAGGGGGATAAATTAGGAGATTGGGATTAACATGTACACATGGCTATGCATAAAATAGATTTCTAATGAGAACCTACTGTATAGCAGAGGGGGGAAGAAAAAACCTAATTGTAGGGTATACGTTAAGTCAACCTAAAAACTGCATTCTAATACACAGTAGGTACAGACAAATACTGTTTGATTCCACTTATATGAGGTACCTAGAATAGTCAAATTCATAAAGTTAGAAAGTACACTGGTAGATGCCAGGGACTGGTGTGGGGGAGTAGGGGGTGGGAAGGGGGAATGGGGACTTTGTGTTTAATGGGGACAGAGTTTCAGTTTAGGAAGGTAAAAAATTTGGGAGATGGATGATGGTGAGAGTTGTACAACACTGTGAATGGACTCATTGCCGCTGAAATGTCCTGTTAAATATGGTTAAAATAGTTTTATGTTCTGTGACCACAACAAAAACATTTCTCAAAAAAGACAAACTTTTATTATGTCATATAGGGTAGTTCTGGCCTGTTAAAGGCTCCTGAATCTTTTCATTCCAGACTGGGGCCTTTGCTTTATCCAGCCCAATCAAAAGCTTCACTGAGATTGTTCTGATAGCCACTAGCATTGTTCATAAATGTTTAGTTACCTTGTTTTGGGCACACGGTGGGATTACAATTCTTCACTCTCTTGCTTACATATGACGCTTTATCTAACAAAATGGGAACAGAAGTGATGTCAATTAAGACCTAGTGCATGGTTCACTACACTCTCTGGTCCCAGCCTCAGCAATCCAGGAAGCACGTGTCAAGTTGGAGCCTCCTTCAGTGACTTTATAAGCCCCTGTAATAACCCACAGTTTCCATGTAGCATAGGCAGATAATCTTTGGTGTCTCAGGACTCTGAGACATTTGTTACTAAATTGCAACCTATCCCATCCTGACCAATACCATGATGTTCTCCCCAGAACAAAGTAACCTTAATGGCTCAAATGAGTTTGGAAGCTTTCAGGACAAATATTTGCAGGATTTAGGCTCAAAGGAATAGGATATCTCTTTTGTCTCTGGAATCTATGCAAGAGGAGACCAACAACAATCATAATAATAGCTACTATCTAGTAAATCTCACCACTTGGCAGGCAATATGCTAATTATCTGTATACATTATTTCATTTTACCTCAAAGTAACCCAGTAAGTAAGGGAATGTTAGCAAATCCACTTAAAATTTTTTTTAAAAATTTATTTCGAATTGAAGGATAGTTGCTTTACAATATTGGTTTCATTTCTGCCATGCAGCAACATGAATTAGCCATAGGTTGATATGTACATAGTCATATGTAGCAAATCCACTTTTTAAATGAGAGAATAGGGGCTCAGAGAGGTTAAATAACTTTCCCAGGTTCACACAGCTGGGAAATGGCAGAACTCTGACTGGAACCTAGTAGCTCAGTTGGTACAGAATCCGCCTGCAATGCAGGGGACCCTGGTTCGATTCCTGGGTTGGGAAGATCCGCTGGAGAAGGGAAAGGCTACCCACTCCAGTATTCATGGGCTTCCCTTGTGGCTTAGCTGGTAAAGAATCAGCCTGCAGTGTGGGAGACCTGGGTTTAATCCCTGGGTTGGGAAGACCCTGGAGAAGGGAAAGGCTACTCACTCCAGTATTCTGGCCCGGAGAATTCCGGGGACTATATAGTCCATGGGGTCACAAAAAGTCGGACATGACTGAGTGACTTTCACTTCACTTTCATGACTAGAACCTAGGTGGCCTGTCTTCCAAGTCCTGGCATAACTCTCAGACATTCTGCTGGCAGGACTTGGGGTTAGTCCACTGATATCCCGACTGGCAGCAGCTCAGTTTTTAGGCCAAACCCCTCTGAGTATCACTATCCTCAGCTCCTTCATGGAGTGGGGTTTAACATGAAGATATGCTTTTCAGACCTGGGATCTGGTGGCCCAGTCCTAACTCCTAAGCTCTCATCTACACTGACTGAATAACATATCAGTTATACGTTTGAGCTCTAGAATTGGAGGGATCTGATTTCAAATTGGGGTTCTTCCACATACCAGATTTACCTCTCCCCTCAGTTTTCCCATATGGAAAGTGGGGATTTATAGTTCCTAGCTCATGGGGCTGCCAGGAGGATGGGCACCTTATTTGCCTGTTTGCTTTCAGATCCAATTGCCACCCTTCTCGACTCTACTCATTGTCTGGGGAGAGGCTGGGGGAGTGAGTGGGGTAGGCAGCCCCTGCACCTTCATTCCTTAGACTCCCTTGCAGTTTACTTCAGCCAATAGGAGCACTGGCAGGTGATGGGAAGCCAGAAAGGGGTAAAAGCCAGGGAGAGTGGCCCCCTCTTTCTCCAGGGACATCTCCAGTGTGATTTCGGCTCCTCTCAGGCAGCCTGTCTCTCCTTGGTCCCAGCTGTTGCCTAGTTGGTTCTGGTTCCTGGCTCTGTTAGCACCTGGCTTTGTCACTCTAGCCCCAGGGAAGGTAGTGATCTTCTACTGCTACGGGCTGCCTCACTGTCCCCTTTGGTCCTTTCAGTTCTTCTAAGAACTTTCTGAGCAGAACTCTATTCAAGTTTGTTAGTGGCTGTCTGGCACGGGCTCTTTTCCACACTGCACTGTGACTGATACAAAGAATTGATTGAGGTCATGCCTATGAAGTACTGAAAACAGTGCGTGGCATGTAATAATTGGCCAGTGAGTGGCAGCTTACAAAATGTACTGACTTACCTCTTACCTAGATGCTCTGAGGCCAATTTGCACCAGGCAGGCCCCTGCTTACCCCAAAGTTCCTGAATCAAGGCACATTTCTCTCTCCAGGCTGTCTGAGTCCAGAGATCCTGTTTTGATGCATTCTTCTCTAATCTTGATAGAGTAAAGGGCATGTGGATTCCTCCTCAACATGTGTGACACGTCATCGCTTTCTTTCTAATTTTCCAAACTTCTGACTATGGCTTAAAAAGCCCTATTCTATCTGGCCCCTTCTGTCTTCCCAACCCCTCCCTCCACCACCTTCCCCCTCACTCCCTCCAGCCCGCACTGGCTTTTGTCCAGTCCTCTCTGCCAAGCTCTGTCTTCCTTCGGGGCTTTGGCAGGTGTAGTCCCCTCTTCTTGGAAAGATCTCTTCTGGTCTTCTTTCCCATCCTTCTCACACCCTCCCCTCAGCGTAGCTGCTCCTCACGTAGAGCGGCCCTTCCCATTACTTTATCTAATATTGGTCTCCGGTGACCAGGTGCTGTTGGAGCTTCACTGCAGCCTCCATGCCCTCCCCCCACCCCCACTCAAGACAAACCTCTCCCTCTCACCCAATCTAGCTTGATTGCACAGGGGGATCAAAGGGCCCTTCAGATTTTGTCTTCTTTCAGGAACAAAATGACCGCTAGTGGCACTGACTTAGGCTCCTTCAACAGAACTTTGGGACTTAAACCACAGAGCCTGGCTACACTCCTGAAGAAGGAGAAATAATTTTCCTTTCTTAAGAATGAGCTAACAGTTATAAACTGGGGGGGGGGGGGGGAACCTAACTGGGAAGCTAATTCCTTAATTACCCAGCTCTAGCAGTTACTGATCCAGTGTCCCACTTCCAACTTTAGAGCTGATGTCCCGCCCTGAGGCCCTACATCCACAGTCACTCAGTCATGTCCGACTCTTTGCGACCCTTTGGACTGTAGCCCGTTGGTCTCCTCTGTCCATAGGATTTTTCAGGCAAGAATACTGGAGTGGCTAGCCATGTCCTACTCCAGGAGATCTTACCAGCCCAGGGATCCAACCTGCATCTCCTGTGTCTCCTGCATTGCAGGAGGATTCTTTATCTGCTGAGCCGTCAGGGCCTGAGGCCCTGCTAGTGACCAAAAGCCTGGAATCCTACCTAGTTTCTGCCTGCCTTCCTTCCTGGGGTGGGGGTGGGCCATCAGCCCTGTCAAGCAGAAGCTTGAAGGCTTCTGCCAAGCTTGAAGGAAGCTGCCAAGGAAACTCTCCCAGAAGCTAGACTGCCTCCTGCCTGGCTTATTTGAAGTTTTTAGCTGTCTATTGTGAAGCCATTTTCTGTCAAACTGAAGTACTGGTTCTGTCATAAATGTGGTAAATGTGAATCGGGGAGGGGGGAGGGCTCCCATTCTTTTTTTTGTTGTTGTTGTTTTAAATTGATATTTTCTTTTTTTTTTATTTTTCTTTTTTCTTTTTTTTTTTTTATTATTAGTTGGAGGCTAATTACTTCACAACATTTCAGTGGGTTTTGTCATACATTGATATGAATCAGCCATAGATTTACACGTATTCCCCATCCCGATCCCCCCTCCCACCTCCCTCTCCACCCGATTCCTCTGGGTCTTCCCAGTGCACCAGGCCCGAGCACTTGTCTCATGCATCCCACCTGGGCTGGTTTTCTGTTTCACCATAGATAATACACATGCTGTTCTTTCGAAACATCCCACCCTCACCTTCTCCCACAGAGTTCAAAAGTCTGTTCTGTACTTCTGTGTCTCTTTTTCTGTTTTGCATATAGGGTTATCGTTACCATCTTTCTAAATTCCATATATATGTGTTAGTATGCTGTAATGTTCTTTATCTTTCTGGCTTACTTCACTCTGTATAAGGGGCTCCAGTTTCATCCATCTCATTAGAACTGATTCAAATGAATTCTTTTTAATGGCTGAGTAATATTCCATGGTGTATATGTACCACAGCTTCCTTATCCATTCATCTGCTGATGGGCATTTAGGTTGCTTCCATGTCCTGGCTATTATAAACAGTGCTGTGATGAACATTGGGGTGCACGTGTCTCTTTCAGATCTGGTTCCTCAGTGTGTATGCCCAGAAGTGGGATTGCTGGGTCATATGGCAGTTCTATTTCCAGTTTTTTAAGAAATCTCCACACTGTTTTCCATAGTGGCTGTACTAGTTTGCATTCCCACCAACAGTGTAAGAGGGTTCCCTTTTCTCCACACCCTCTCCAATAAATGCTGGAGAGGGTGTGGAGAAAAGGGAACCCTCTTACACAAAGGAAACTATAAGTAAGGTGAAAAGACAGCCCTCAGATTGGGAGGAAATAATAGCAAATGAAGAAACAGACAAAGGATTAATCTCAAAAATATACAAGCAACTCCTGAAGCTCAATTCCAGAAAAATAAATGACCCAATCAAAAAATGGGCCAAAGAACTAAATAGACATTTCTCCAAAGAAGACATACAGATGGCTAACAAACACATGAAAAGATGCTCAACATCACTCATTATTAGAGAAATGCAAATCAAAACCACAATGAGGTACCATTACACACCAGTCAGGATGGCTGTTATCCAAAAGTCTACAAGGGCTCCCATTCTCTTCTGGCCTAAGGTACTTTCTAAATGGCAGGCTCCAAGGTCACATCCATTGCCATTCCCCAGGGTGATACACTAGCAGGAACTATCTGTCATCACTCTTTCCCTTCCACATACCTGAGTTATTCTAGCAGCCAGGACTGTGCTTAAAAATTAAAGATGAGTCAGGAATGCAATTTGTTGCGAAGATCCCCTGGAGTGGGAAATGGCAACCCACTCTGGTATTCTTGCCTGGAAAATTCCATGGACAGAGGAGCTGGTGGGTGACAGTCCATGGGGTCGCAAAGAGTAAGACATGAATGAGCGACAGAACATGCAACAGAAAACAAGATTTAAGTGGCTTAAAAACCAGTCTTGTGTGATTGGTAGTATGGGGTTTGGATATTAAGTTGCAGAGAAAATAGGGAAAAGATTGAAAAAGAAACATGCCAACTCTATTGGTTACCTTTTACCAGGAAAGAAACGCTTTTCCAGAAATCCTCAAGTTTGATTTTCTCTTAGGTGTCATTGCCCAAAACTGGATCACAAGACCACCTTGGCTGCAGGAACAGTCAGAATATTAGAAAGCAAGATTATCATCATTCACTATTTTCTCAGGGCTGGACAAAAGATCACCCTGAATAAAATCAGGCTTCTAATAGCTGGGAACCTGCAAGGAATAGATAGCAGACAGACAGGTCTCAGTATTTGCCCCAAATCAACAGAGTTCTAGAGGCCACAGTCTACTGAACTTGATGCTGAGTTTTGAATCTTTTGGGACACAACAATCAAACAGGAGTTTGTCTTCTAGACGGTCTCATCTTTGCTGCCTGGCAGGCAGTAGGAGTTCTATACATATTTATAAAAAAAGAAAATGAATCTAGAGGAAACCAGATGATGAGAACAGCATGGATTCAGTAAGAGTAAGACAGGACAAACTTTATTTCCTTTAAAAGTTTCTGATAGAGTAACTGTTATATCTGAGATCATGGAATGTCATATATGTTTTATAACTGAATTTTGGCAAGTCAGTCGACATTGCTTCTCATAATACTCTCGCAGAGGAAAAAAAGCACGTGGTATAATTTGACAGATGGAGCTGAAGCAATACTTAGTGAAACATTTATAGCAGTAAAATATCTGTCTTAGAGGAGAAGACAGGTCTCAACTCCAACCACTGATCTCAAGGTGGTATTTCAAGGAGTGAGTCCCAGCCTTTATAAGGGGTGTTCTCATCATCATTCAGTTCAGACTACTTTCTAATTTTCATTCTTATTTGTTCAAACCATGGGGGGTTTTTTGGTCTGCTTTTGTTTTTTTAAAACATGTTAGTTTCCAAATATTTGGGAATTTTCCAGGTATGTCTAAATTAATGATTTCTAATTCCCACTGTGGTCATATTATGTTCCATGTGATTTAAATCCTTATAAATCTATTGAGTCTTGTTTTATGGCAAGTTTTACTAAAACACGTTCTGTATTCACTTGAAAAAATGATATTCTGTTGATGGATGTAGTGGTCTATAAATGTCAACTAGGTCAAGTTGGTCGATGGTATTGTACAAGCCTTGAACATCTTTACTGATTTTCTGCCTACTTGCTCGGTTATGGAGAGAGAGGTTGAACTGCTGTTTATAGTCATGAATTTTTCTATTTCTCCTTGCAAGACTGTTAGTTTTTGATTCATATATTTGGAAGCTCTGTATTAGATGCATAAATATTTAAAATCATTTTACCCCTTGTTGGATTGATTCCTTTATCATTATGACATGATCCTCTTTGTTTCTGGTAATATTCTGTGTATTGAAATGTATTTTTTATGATAGTAATATAGCTACCCATATTCTTTTGATTAGCATTAGCATGGTACATTATTTTTCAATTGTTTAACCAATTTGTCTTTACATCTAAAGTGATTTTAATAGATGACATACAATTGGTTCTTTCTTTCTTCTCCATTCTGACAATCTTTGCCTTTTAACTGAGGTGATTACTTACATGCATAAATTTAAATCTACCATCTTGCTATGTGTTTTCTCTTTATCAATACATTTTTTCCCCTTTCTACTCACTTACAGCCTTCTTTTGGATTCGTTGAGTGACTTGTTAAAAATGATTCTCCTTTATTTTCTTCATTGATGTACTAGCTACAACTCTTTATTTTGCTTTTATGGCAGTTGTTTTAAGAGTTGGAGTATACATCTTTAACTTATCACAGTTTACCTTCAAGAGTTGGGTTGGCCACAAAGTTCGCTTGGGTCTTTTTAGGTTTTCCACATCTACTGAACACATTCAATATTTCCTCTACTTTCTTGGACTTACAGAATATAGTTGTAGGTATTTTTTTAGTGTCTGTATTTACCAATTCTATCACCTCTGTCATTTCTGGGATTCTTTCAATTTATTAACTTTTCTGCTCACTGTGGTTCATTGCTTCCTGCTTCATTTTGTATGCCTGATGACTTTTGATTGGAAGGACAACATTGTGAATTTTACCTTGTTGGGTGCTAAATACTTCTGACTTCCTATAAGTATTCTTGTGCTTTGTTTTGGAACATTTTGTCTTTGGAAAGTTTGATCCTTTGGGGACTGCCTTTTATTTGTTAGGTAGGACCAGAGCAGTGTTTATTCTAGGATTGATTTTACCCCACTACTGAGGCAAGGGGCTTCCCAGGTGGCTCAGTGGTAAAGAATCTGCCTACCAATGCAGGAGATAAAGGAGACACGGGTTGAATCCCTGGGTCAGGAAGATCCCCTGGAGGAGGGCATGGCAACCCACTCCAATATTCTTGCCTGGAAAATTCCATGGGCAGAGGAGCCTGGCGGGCTACAGTCCATGGGGTCACAAAGAGTCAGGCGCAACTGAGAACTGAGGCAAGACTTTCTGAGTTGCAAATTATGAGATTTTCCAGTCTAGGGGCCAGGATCAAGCCCTGTATTCTGGTCCCGTAGGTTTACCGGGCATCTTTTCACTCTGCTTTGTGGGAACAAGAACACCTCTCCGGTATTCTCCCAACTCCAACTGTTTTGGTCTTCCTGGTCTCCTGGTTCTAGCTCCTCAACTCAGAAAGTCTGCCTAGCTCTTCCTGGATAGCTCTGTCTGCACTATAGCCTGGCAACTCTTTCTGGGCAGTAAGCTGAGGTGATCACAGTGCTTAACTTTGTTCGTTTCCTTTCCCTTATGGAGCACTGCCCTGCACAGCCGCCTTTTTAATGTATTTTGCTTGTTTTGTTTTTGCTGTTGTTGGGTTAGCAGGAGAGTAAATTCATTTCTTGTTGCTCTGCCTTGGCTGGCTAGACTGCATCTGGGTTACTATAAATTATTGCTGCTCTATTGATGAAAGACTGCCAAGGTTGTCACCTGTTTCCAAAACAATCCTCATTAAGTAATCTGTGCTTCACAATCCACATCTCCTTTCGGTGCAGTAAACTCTTGTGCAACGGGTGTTACAGAATAGTTGCATACAAATGAAGTCTATGTAAGACAACTAATTTTCCCCTCTAGCTTACATTTTCATTCCTGTGATGCTCTACTTCATTTCACATTACTTTAACAGTGACTTCAAATCCTGTGACTTTCCTCTATTTTCTTCCCTCCTTTTCTTTCTTTCACATCAGAGGCCAGTAATCTGTACACAAATTTCATGATATTTGGGGATGAGAGTTTATCTTATTCTAGTCAACACTGGTCTTGAATACTTAGGTGTGTGCTTGGGGCGAAGGTGTGTGTGTGTGTGTCTGTGTGTGTGTGTGTAGGGGAGTTGAATAAAAACAGGGCCCTTGACTTTAAGAAGTTCAAAATCTTTTTTTAAATGAATAATCACTCCTGCTGTTTTGAATTGTTTTGGGATGGATTTATAATCAGTAGAAAGTGCAAGGGAAGTGATGCTTCTTTTACTTCTTGTTCCTCAGCTTCAACGAGTATTTACTGAGTGTTTCTTATAAGAATACATTGTAGTGTTACCTGAGAAACAAGCACTGATGATGAGCTCATAATCTTGTGGAGAAATGACAGAAACTGATAGAGACCCAAGGTGTGGCACCACAGTAAATATGTGAGATGGAACTTGGCGGTGTGAGTATACAGGGTGGACGAGATGAGGGAAGGCTTGGAGACTGAGATCAGCAAAGAACTGTCAAACTTAGGGGAGAGTGGTGTGAGCACAGTTAGGAGTACCAGTGCCCAGGGCTTGATGAGGGAAAATCAGAGAGGCTAAAGGAAGGGGCTCCTGATGGAGAACGGTGGGGAAAGAAGAGGCTTTTCTGTGAAAGTCTTAGATGCTAGGCTTAGTTATTTGGACTGTGGGGAGCTCTGCATGGTTTTTGATGGGTGGACAGAGACAGAGATTGTCTGGCAGAGAGGGTTAGGGTTCATGCATGTAGAGGAGGTGGGGACTGATAGCAGAGGCGCCAGGACAGAGATTAGGCCTTAATCATCTTTGTATCTCCATCTGCTGCCCATGTGGGTGCTCAGTACAGTCCCACTCTTTTGCTACATTGTGGACTGTTGCCCACCAGGCTCCTCTGTTCATGGGATTTTTCCAGGCAAGAATACTGGAGTGGGCTGCTATTCCCCACTCCAGGGTATCTTCCTGACCCAGGGATTGAACCCATGTGTCCTGCAATGAAGGCGGATTCTTTACCTGTGAGCCATCAAGGAAGCCCATCACCCCTCCCCATCTGCTAGTTCATACTTCATGCCTGTTGCTGAAGTGCAGGTAAAAGGTTATCTTTTACCTTTTATCAATAAATTATTAATCTCTTTATAACCACTGTCCTTGTCAATGGCAAGACAAATATTGTGGAAAAAAAAAAAAAACAAACACTTCATGCTCTTTGCTATTTTGTTTCAAGGACTAAAGGCCGGGAAATGTGGAGTCAGGTTCTTCCAAGCCTTATTTGTTTCTATTTGAATTCCTCATTTTCTTTCTTTAGGGAAAAGGCACTAAATCCCTGTTCGGAAAATTACACAAAAGGGCCATTTCAGTCCCCACCTCTCTCATGCCCAGTAAGTTCTGCAGTCTTACAAATCTCACAAAAAAGACGGCCCACACCTATACAAGTAAACTCAGCCGACCCACGTGCGTGCTCCCAGGAGAGCCGGGCGGAGGTGCAAACTTTCAGAGGAGCAGCGTTCACGCGACGCGGACAGGAGCACACATACTCACGTGACTCCGCGCCCAGGCGGAATCGCTGCGCGACTAGGCAGCACACGCCTGGCCACACACAACACAGACACGCTTGCGAGCACCCCTGCTACTCTCAGATCCTCACCGCCCCCACCTCGGTGCGGTGCACTACGCCCGAGTCGCGCGCACCTTAGGTCCCCAGCCCTCGCCGCCCGGAACTGGCCAGCTGTGGGCTGCGCCCGTCACTCTCGTGCTCCCCCACCCCCCGTTGCGTCATCAGGGCGCGACGCCGCAGCAGCGCCGGCTGAGGCTTGAAATGCTGGCAGCTGCAGAGCTATAGCCGGCGGAGCTGCGGGTGCGAGCGGCCAGGGCGGGAACGGGCTGCGGGAGGCTGCTGGGGCCGGGAGCGCCTGGACAGGTGTGTGGTCGCCCTCTCGCCGGACCCAGCGCGGCTCCTGCCAGCTGTCCGGCGGCCCGCTCGCCTCGGCGCTCTCTCTCTCGAGCTCCCGCCGGGTCTCCCCCTGAGCGGTGGGCCCGGCTCGTGCAGGCGTGGGGGTCGAGCTCGTTCTCTCCCGGGGACCCCGGGTTGCGGCAGGGCTTCCCCCGGGCGGGAGGTCCCTCTGGGCTCAGTCCCTCCGCACACCCGAAGGGGACGTGGAGACATTGACTTTGGCGTTGAGGCTGCAGGGGTACGCCGAAAGCAGCTGGTGAGGGGACAGTCCCTGACAGATGACCACTGATTGAGCTGAGCACTGACTGGGCGTCAGACACAGTGCCAGGCGCCCTAGGGTATTATGCAGAACTCCCGCAACCCAGGAGGTAAGATTTATCATATCATGCCCATTTGCCAGGTGGGGAAACCAAGACATGGGAATTAACCAACTTGTCTAAGTTGTTGTTAACCCATCTTGGTTGGTGACCACAGATGGTGAACAGAGGGGGATTCGAACTCGGATGTATTTGGCTTCAGAGTCGGCCGTCCTGTCTCTCTCGCTTTCAAAACCCACAGTTGGCTCCCCTCAGCGCATAGCCTGGCTTTTCTTTTTGCGTGGGGTGGGGTCGGGGCACTTTTCAACCTTGCACAAACGTGTGGAGGGAGGAGCGAAGTGTGGGCTTCTTATTGGCACAGGACTGTTTCCCGCTCTCGTCCTCCTCTCATCGCTGGGACCAGCCAAATCTTCCTTTTCCCAGGCAGCCACCGGCTCCCCCTGTCGTAGCTACATTCTGCACCTGAAACTGAATAGCTGAGTTTTATTTTATAATACAGAAGAGCTTTCATGCCAAGTGCATTGATTTACTCTTCCTTCCCCTCGCCTATTTGTTAGATTGTTACTTAGGTAAAATTGTTATAGTGTAAAGTTACTTAGGTAAAATTGTTATAGAATGTGTATAGTTATCCCGAGAATTACAGTTACCACTATAAATCCAAATGGGGATTGTAAAGAAATGGGAATCTGCCCTTCAAGGAACTCTGTTAACCTGGACATGAGTTTTTAAGGTTTTAAAGAACTGATTTAAAGCCAGGTGAGAAATAATCAAAAGCTGAAATAATTTGAGGATTAGGTTAGAAAATTCTTATATTTTAATATCTTTTTTTTTTTTAGCAGTTCACTGTCAGTGAACGTTTTTTCTGAGGGCGAGAAAAGGCTTATTGCAAAGATATGAAAACTTATAAATCAGATATTTTAGAACAGTGTCGTCTTGTTTTAGAGCTTTGTAGGTGTATTAAAAGTGCAAATACCATTTCATTTAAGGCAGCAAAAGAAAATAAAAAGCTTGATTCGGTTTAAGTGAGAAACGTTAGAGGTGCACTCATTACCTTTGTCTATTTTACATTGCATGCTATATATGACCCAAAATTCCCAGCACATAATTTTTCAAAAATTATCTTTTGTGTGCATACATGTAACTTTAAGTTAATAAATGCATATTTTCATCCTTCTAGGAACTATTCAGTTAACACAAAGGAAATAATTATTTTTCACATACCTGAAATAGGGTGATAATTACCCTCGTGAATTCATAGCTGTTTTGTTCATGAAGTCTAAAGATACAAATGTTTTTTTAAAATCCAAATTACTTAACTGAGTTCATATATATATACATCAAAGTCCAGTTTTATACAATGACTAAGAAGTCCTCCTTAGTTCATTTGACATCCTACCCTGAAGCAAAATAACATAGAAATCAGAATTTTGAGTTCTGCTATTTACTGTCTGGATCCCTCATTAATTTAAATGGTATACATTTTTTATAGCACATGATTCGGGAGTTACGTTGTGTGACATGGATGAATCTGCATTGACCCTTGGCACAATAGATGTATCTTATTTGTCAAATTCATCTGAATACAGTATTGGTCGGTGTAAGCATGCCACCGAGGAATGGGTAAGTTTAAGATACAGATTAAAAGCATTCAGCCTAAAGATGTTCTTCTCAGTGTTAATGAAGGTAGATATACTGGAAGCATAAATTCAAATAGACATTAAGAGCTACAGAAACTGCTTCCACCTCTTTGAAGGTTAGTTTATGAAGTCTAATATTTTAAAATTCTTATGGTATTATGTTATTGGGAAGAAAAAAATGGGTAAGAAGTATAAAGACAGTGATTATGTTAAAAGCAAAACACTTTTGCAGAGGAAAAAATGCCTGTTTGTTCTTTTGGGTGGTGTAATTTTTTTTTTTTTTTTTTTATTCTTTGAATCAGCCATGGATTTACATGTATTCCCAATCCCGATCCCCCCTCCCACCTCCCTCTCCACCCGATTCCTCTGGGTCTTCCCAGTGCACCAGGCCCGAGCACTTGTCTCATGCATCCCACCTGGGCTGGTGATCTGTTTCACCATAGATAGTATACATGCTGTTCTTTTGAAATATCCCACCCTCACCTTCTCCCACAGAGTTCAAAAGTCTGTTCTGTATTTCTGTGTCTCTTTTTCTGTTTTGCATATAGGGTTATTGTTATCACCTTTCTAAATTCCATATATATGTGTTAGTATGGGTGGTGTAATTTAACCAGATTTTTTTTTTTATTCTGTATCTGTTTTCCATATTTACATTTCAGAAGTGTGAATTTTGTAGTGGAAATAAAGTTTATTTAAATAATTGAAAATAGGAAATTTCAGTATGAATCCCAATCCAAAAGGCATTTTTTGGTGTTTTTTTTTGTTTTTTTTTTTTTGTTGTTGTTGTTCTTATATTGTTTTCTTTATGTCAGTATAACATGGCATGTTTTCAATATTTCTTCAGATATTTCTTCAGTCTGCTTCAGAAAGTGTTTTTTTGGGGGGTTGGAGTTTTGGGTGGTCTTTGGGTTTCTTTTTGAGAATGTTATATCACTGGATTTGAGCAACTGATGAATTCAAAGTTAAGAGAAAATTATTTAGACAGAAGAGCAGAATTTGACCCTAATTGGATAGTGTGGCTGTAATTTCAATTTCAGACTTTAAACTCTCTTGTTAGGATAAAGGAATATTATATAAGTTGACCTTGTTTTTCATTTAAAGTGAATTATTTTAAGCTATATTATAACAAAATTGCTTACTCTTAAGTAAGGCTTTTATAGTTCATTTGTAGGAGTGTGTGATTTAAGAGGGACGGAGATGAACTGTTAGCGTAGGGCTCCAGGGGTCTGACTTTATTCCTCCTGTTACTGTCAGAAGGCTGTCTGACCTTTTACAACTTAATGTTTAAACCTTTGAATGCTGTTTTGAGTGTTGCCAGCTATTGCTATTCTTAGGTGCTCAGCTTTTGCTTATGGTCCAAGCTCTGTTCCAGGTGTCGGTCATGGACAGAGTCCTTGGAATGAAAAACAGAAGCGCAGGCTACCAAAAGGAAAATGTGTCAGAAATTTCTCTTCTGTCTCAAACAGCTGAGTTTTAAGAGATTTTAGAGTTGTGAGATCAAGTAGACAAGTAGAATTTTCTTGCCATTCACACACTGTTTTTCCTTAATATTTATTAGGGTGAGTGTGGTTTCAGGCCGACTGTCTTCAGATCTGCAACCTTGAAGTGGAAAGAAAGCCTAATGAGCCGGAAGAGGCCCTTTGTGGGAAGATGTTGTTATTCATGTACCCCTCAGAGCTGGGTAAGAATGTTACCTCTAATGCCTTTGTTGACCTTTAATAACAGAGTCTGTCCATGGAATTCTCCAGGCGAGAATACTGGAATGGGTTGCCATTCCCTTCTCCAAGAGATCTTCACAACCCAGGGATGCACTGTAGTCAGATTCTTCACCACCTGAGCTACCAGGGAAGCCCCCCCAAAACAGTGTGAAATATGTGACATAAATTTCCAACTTTGTGTAAACTTTATTTTTGCTTAATCTTAATGGACTTAATGCATTTTTAGAACTTAGGTCCACGTTTATAAACCAAATATCCCAAGTAAAAATGTTGACTTAATTTTTCTTTTCATTTGTTTATTCAGTAAAAACTGGTCTAATAGATGGTGCCAGGCAAAATTTTGTTTTGTTTTGTTTTTGTCTTAGTATGACTTTAGGGGGAGAGTAGATCTTACTTTCAGATAACTCTTCCAAAGAGTTAGTGGGATCCTTCATGTAACTTCAAGACATTGAAATGTAGCACTGAACTTTAAAATACTAGCAAGATGAACGAGAAAGAGAAAAAGAAAGTGAGCGTGCATACACATATGCACATACACACGCATGTGAATGTGAGTGGGACAGAAAAAGAAATGAAAACTATGGCTTTACCATTTTGCTAAGCGTCTATTCCCACAGTGGAGGGGGGTACAAGGGGGTTTCTTTTGATTCTGTGATAATGAAGGATGGTGACTAAAATGTGAGCATGAAGATTTAAGAAAGGGTGTGATGGGTTTGTTGTTTGTATTTTGGTGGAAAAAGCCATGCAAAATCTTCCACATTACAGTATAGTATCTGAGTTGATTGGATAAGTATGCATCTGAGGGCATTTTACCAGAAGTATGAGCTGGTACAGGAATGTAGACGCTAATATGGCTGTGATCTCCTGCAGCAGAGTCATCTGGATGGTAAACTGTCTCTGGGATGCGCTAGTTATTAGAACGTTTAAGTGCTGTTTATTAACCCTGCCATTTATTGAGGTTGCTTATGACCTGTGTGAATAACTACTGGTGCTGTGTGAGTTTTCCACTTAGGGTTGGCTGGGCAGGAAGTAGAATTTCTAGCCTGGCATAAGGAGTTTGTTAATCTGGGAGAGATTTGTTTAACAAGCAGTTTATGTTAAATATTCAGGTCTGCTCAAGAACATCACAACAGAAATAGTGTTCCTCTTAAATCACATGTATCTTGTTGAAATAGTTTGGTGGACGTGAAGGATCATGGAAACTTCTAGTCTAGAAGTAAGGCCAGTTCTGATTAATAGGCCAATGGAAATAAAGATTTAAGTAGAAGGTCATGTGGCTTTTCTTTTTAGATCTGGCATCTCATCTAATTCTAATTTTGAATGGTTAAAAGATCAAAACAATACTTTAATGTGTTCTTCAGTCAGAAATTATTTGGTGATGGTAATGGTTTGGGGTGGGGAGAGATGAGTGGTAAAATAGATAAATGATTTTTGCTTCAATGTAGTACCTGATGATGCTGAACTTGATCGTAAGTTCTTCCATGGCCTGTTTATATAGAATAATTTTGTTTGATAGTATTTTTATAGTGATCTTCCGCTACCTTTTCTCTGAAGTCCTATTTCTCTAAAGAGATAGCACTTAAGTATTTTGACATCTTCTTTTGTGGGTACATTATGCTTTCTCAGCATTTATTTGTGGAAGGTTTACCTTTTTTGCCTACATTGTTAAAGTTATGGACTTATCTTTTTAGTGGAACTGTTTCTGGATTATCTTCCAAGATTACTCACAAAAAGGGTGACCTTTAGTCATACATTTTCTCATTAAGTAGACAATAATTTTAGGGGACTAGAAAGACCACATACTTTAAAGCAAGATCTGGGGTTGACAACTAAGCTTCTGCCAGCCTCAATTTCCTCCTATAAAATGGGGATATGGGTTACCCTGAGGATGAATGAGATAATGTATGTTATAGTCCTCAAGAATTACTGTTATTAGAGTAAATGATTTGTCCTTGCCAGGTCATTAATATATAAAAGAAATATATGTGTGTACATGCTGAGTTGCTTCAGTCCTGTCCAACTGTTTGTGACCCCATGGACTGTAGCCTGCCAGGCTCCCCTGTGCATGGGATTCTCTCAGCAAGAATACTGGAGTGGGTTGCCATGCCCTTCTCTAGGGGATCTTCCTGACACAGGGATTGAACCTGCATCTTTTACATCTCCTGCATTGGCAGGTGGATTTTTTTACCACTATAACCACCCGGGAAGCCCAAAGAAACATATATAAATATATAAAAATAGACAAGTAATATTAAAAGTAAAAACTGTTCTTATATTCACAAAAGTCCAATTATTATAATTCTCCTTATTCAGATGAGGGAATTGAGGAAAAGCTTGCTGAAGGTCATGTAGCTGATCAGTGGCATAATTGGGATTCATCTCCCTCCTCCACAGCTAGTCTGATTATGATGGAATGTGAAGATATTTGCTTATGATTTTTCCATTCTTCCAATTGTACCTTTTCATATACTTCATAAAGCCTTTTACTACATTAAGAAAAGTTTCAAAATCATGCTCCTCTTAATCTCTAAATAAACTTAAGAATATATTAGCAATTATGAGCAGAAGTCATTTCTCTGACAGCCACAGATAAGATGTTGATTTAGAATACATTATTATCCACTCAGCTAGTAAAGTGAGTAAATTAAAACCAAAATTGGCTGCAAAGAGAGTTCCTTAAAAGAGACTTCTAATGTCTTTTAATATTAAAATACCATTAAACTGAGAAAGGCAAAAAAAAAAATGAGGATAATAATTCTTATGTGTCAGGATTATTGCAAGATTCAGTAATCTCAAAATAATACATGGTACTTAGCATAGACTGAGCAACTTTCACTACTACTACTTAGCATAGTATTTTTGTATTTTGAAAACAATGAAATCTCCAGTATTCCTTTCAGTGACAAGCCATCATGACTTTAACTCTTTCTGATTGAGGGTGGGGGTACTTGGAAAAGGGAGAGGCACCATTTCCTTTACAAGATGCTGAAGAGTAGTTTTGAGTTTGTGACCTTTGAAAGCTAAAATGTACTTTTCAATAAAACATTTTTTCTTCATCTCAGATTTTTGAAAGTCCTCAAGAACTAGTAATTTGAGTCCTTCACCAACAATCCAGTTGTATATTTATGTCTATATTTATTTTGTTTTATATAGGATAAATTTTTCAACCCCAGTATCCCGTCTTTGGGTTTGCGGAATGTTATTTATATCAATGAAACGCACACAAGGTAAAAATAAATTTCTTATACTTCTAATGCATGTCAAGAGAAAGACTCCATAATAACCAACCAATGCCCTTTAAGATGAATCTCTTTTTCTTTTTTTCAAGAGTTAATAGGGTATTAACTTCTAACATATGATACTTTATCTAAAAATTGAAACCTGAGAGACCTACTACTATTCCACTGCTGTATTATATAATATTTTCATGAGACTGTAGATATTACTTATAGGTTTCTTTAACTTATTCATATATTGATGTTGCTGCTGAAATGTGTCAAAATGTGATAGAGATTTGTTGGAGGAGAGATGTAGGTTTGAATGTCTTATGATAAATTATTATTTTATACCTAAAAATGTAACTTTCTGAAATCTACCTAATCTATAGAGTTTTGGAAGGTATTTTCTTCTATTGAGTGAATATTCTTTGATTTATTACTGGTTTAAGTCTTAGAATTCTTACTTCCAAATCCCAGGCATTAGAGTGAGAGAAAAAGAGGCTTTATTCTCAGTGGATTTAGCCTTGGGGATGAGGAAAGAGAGTGAATGTCTGCAAGACAAGAGCAGAGCGGGAGCCAAAACCACTACCAGTCCTTGTAGTTCCAAGAGTAAATGCCTGGAGGCTCAGGAGATGAGGAATACATGAAATTTCGAGAAAAAACTGGTCCAAGAAGTCAAATACTTAAATTTTAAGTCTTTCTCATGTTACTGCTCATATTTTAATGATGTTTTTATAAATGAGTATATACTTGCATAGATGTTAGCTAAGTTTTTTGTTTTTTAATAGAACTAAAATCAAAAGATGTGGTTTTGCCAATTGTGTGCTGCCCTTCCTTTCCTCTCTCTCTCTTGTTTTCTTAAGTTAAAAGGAAAGAGCAATTTTTTTTCCCCTTTGGTTGACATGATTAAAATCCTAAGCAAAAGAATCCCATTCAGTCTCTTCTTTATGTAAGTAGATATTTTACATACAAAACTGAGGAGTTCATTTGTTGTCTTCACTTGGAGGCAGGTAAGGAAAAAAAAAACCATGAGAAACACACACACTTTTTAGTATGTTATATTGACTAGGCAATATGAAACTATTCCGTGTAATAAGCTACCTGTACAGGTGGATTGGCTATTTAGCCCTTCTCTGTGTTGTAGGGAGCAAAGCCTAAACAGTTTTCTGCACACACACACACTGCTTTCAGTCTGTTGCAAAGGGATTTCATCAAGAGTGTGGACTTTGTACATTCCAGTAATAATTTTGAAACTGTTTACTGAAAGATTTTAGAGTTAAACACTTAACATATTGTGCCAAGTTGTTCAGAGAACTGAGACAAAGGAAAGGAGGAAGAAAAAGAATGCCAGGCAGGAGAGTTGAAGGAACATGTGATTCATAAATAATTCTCCCCCAATTTACTTTCCCTTGATTGAAGACTTTTTGTATATTTTCAGAATTAATTTGTAATTGAAATCTTCTACTGTCTGTATGGATATCTTTATGGAGGAAATGATAATAAGGAATTATATTATCATTACAAATGGTTTCAAATCATCGCATAATGAAATCTTATAGCATTCTTATTCCGAGATCCCTGTCTTTAACCCCCATTCAGATAACACATAGTCATTGTCACTGCTGGAAGTTTGTCCTGTTTCTTAAGTATGTTGAATGTGTTTTATAAAAAAGCCAAAAAGAAAAACACAGCAAGAAAACTCTTGCTTCTGGCTTCGTAAGACCAGAGTACAAGTATTCAGACTGTTGTCTAGTTAACCTTGACTTCTGTCAACTTATCAGCCTTATCAATTCGAGAGTCAGCGATCACCTTAGAAGAATTATTGTAATGACAGCAAAAAGAATATTAGCCCTTTTTGGTAGGAAAAGATTCCCAAGTTATTTTTTATAGCCCGTAGCTATAAGCTATATAGCTTGTATATAAAACATTGTATATAAAAATATAAAAATATATATAAAACATATAGCTTGTATATAAAACATTCAACATATTTGGTTTTTTAAGTGATATTAATAAAGTAAGATGCTTACATTTCTTTTGTTTTTATATTTGGATTATTAGTTTGCAGAGCAATACTATTCAAGCATTGACACACAAATTCCAAGTTTAAATTTTAGCTGAGAGTACATGAAAGAAAAGAAATAAAACTGTCTTCATAGCGTCCTGAACTACTTACTAAGGAGAATTTGCAACAGGAAAACCCTAAATCTCTGGAACAGGTGAAATGAGGATTTGTTTTTACAAAAGGGAAGCCTCTGTATAATAGGTATTCCTAGAGTCCTTCTCTGCTAAACTCTTTGCGTGTTGCAGGCACCGAGGGTGGCTGGCAAGACGTCTTTCTTATGTGCTTTTCGTTCAAGAGCGGGACGTCCATAAAGGCATGTTTGCCACCAACGTAACTGAAAACGTGCTCAACAGCCGTCGGTAAGGGCGGAATGCTGTTGTAAAGGGGAAGGGCAGGGATGGGTGGTGGGAGTGGGGAGGGGATTTCCTTTATTAACCTTTAGTTTCTCTGGGACTCTGTCCCAAGAGGAGTTTGTGTTTCCAAACATTAAATGCTCAAGCTCCAGAAGAAAGCAAGGAAAAGCAAGAGAACAGATGGTTTTGGTGCCATGTGGGAAGAGCAGCCTGGTTCTATGCATGAATAATTGAATGGGGTTCTAATATGAAAGGCGAGTTGGAGCTCAGATAGGCAAATATTTCCAGAGTTCTCTGTTAAGTATTTTGTAATGTGAATATTGGGGACAATGCATTTCCTACTTTACAGCCAGAAGAGAAGCTCATTTCATATTTCTGTCAAATAATTGTTAAGCACATAGGCACAGATTCTTTTATTAGAAAGTCATTATTAGAAATTTTAAGAGAATAAGGTAATTGTCCTTGCCCTCAGAGGATCTTGATTAAAAACTGGAGAGACCTACTTGAACTCTGATGGAGTGGGGAAATCATTACAAAGTTTAGCCATTAAACTGTGGGAGTTTGGGTGAAGGTTGATCTCTGTTCCACCTCATTGTTGTGGCCCATGTTAGATACCTTTCTGGATTTGGGGAGGTGGAGATGAGAGTGGATTGAAAAATGCTTAGAGATGCAAGCCCTGTGGTACAGTTGTTACGGGCTGAGCAGTAGTGGCATGTAGTAGGTACTTTGATAGTTATAGAATGAACGAGTGAATAGTTGCTCATGGTGGTGTAATAACTACGTGAATTACTTGTGAAAGCATTCCTGGCCATATTGGTATAAATGCTGTTCAAGGATAGACTTAGGGATGGTGTATCAGTGTGCTGTGGAATTGGTCTTTTTGTAGTAATGATGTAGATCTAATGTAGAATGATGGGGAGTTTTGCTATACATTATTCTAAAATGAGCAGCAGTGTGAGGAAAAAAACACTTGTTTGAGAAATTCCTTTGGATTATTCTATATTCTGTTTTCTAGGTAAAGCCTGTCAAGTGTGTTTCATTTCATCCAGATGTTTTGACTCGTAACTAGGATGTTAGAAGTTATTTTTAGGAGGTTGAAACCTCATGAATTCTTCCCTAAGTTTGTGGAAGATTTACAAGACTGGATTAAGTCTTCCCTTTTACCTTATAGCTTACTGGTTTGTGCTGTTTAAATCTAAAGCTGTGCCTTTTATTTTTTTTTTCCTTTATTTTTATTAGTTGGAGGCTAATTACTTTACAATATTGATTCATGTCAATGTATGGTAAAGCTGTGCCTTTTAAAATTACTGACTTGATTTGAAAAACACTTGTGACTATTTTTGTTCACCTTCAGTCCCTCCTAGAGAGTTTTACAGATATCCCACTCATAAAGCCACAATGTAAATGAATAATAAGTAAAAGAAAAAATCATGTTACTTTGGCAGTGGGTTTGGGGTACCTCTGAATTATATGTCTAGAAGGATGATCTTTCTTTTCTTCCCTTCTGCCAGAGTGTAACTGTGTGTCCCTCACAGCATAACCGGAACATTCAAATTAACATAGTTGTTACCTAGTGAATTTGAATTAAAGTTTTAAATCTGCCTTCAAGCTTCCTCAGAGAGTCATTGATTTAGGAATATAATATACTTAATATTTAATAAACAGCCAAAGAAAGCACTTCTAACTTGAGTTTATTCTCTTTAAATGTGTTATCACATTTAAAAGAGAAAGTATATTTTGCTTTGTGATTTGTATCTGTAGTTTAGAAGATAATACAGACTGTAGCATAGAGCCAGTTACATTGTCTGTCTTTCCATTTTGAAATCAGAGTACAAGAGGCAATTGCAGAAGTGGCTGCCGAATTAAACCCTGATGGTTCTGCTCAGCAGCAGTCAAAAGCTGTGAATAAAGTGAAAAAGAAAGCCAGAAAGATCCTTCAAGAAATGGTTGCCACCGTTTCACCGGCAATGATCAGGTATTAAAAGGCAAAAGCAAAAAACTATAATCAGGGGTCATCTGGTTTTGAGCAGACAGGACTGAACCATTGGACTTGCCTAGTATAATGCTCTTGGTCCAAAAGAGGTTTTTAACATATTCTGATGTTAAAAACCGACTCCTCTTTATATTCTCATTTAACTCTCAGGAGGAGTAGCGCTTGGGATGCTTCAAGGTACCTCAGTCTCTGTCCATTGACAGCAGCCATTGTATTACTGCTGCTGCCTTCTATACTAGTTGTGAGTTAGGTTTCACATGCTCATGTCTTTTTATTTTCTTTTAGTTTCATTGAGATATAACTGAAAGACAGCACTGTGTAAGTTGAAAGTATACAGCATAATGATTTGACTCACATCCACTATGAAAGCCACAATGAGTTTACTGAACATTTATCATCTCATACTGATACAAAGTTAAAGATATAGAATGAAATTTTTTTTCCTTGTGATGAGAACTCTTAGGATTATTCTCAACAATTTTCATGTATAACACACAGCAGTGTTAATTAATATTATTGTGTTGTATATTATATCCCTAGTACTTATTTATCTTATAGCTGGAAGTTTGTACCTTTTGACTGCCTTCATCCAATTCCTCCTCCCCCCACCACCTTTGGTAACCACAAATCTGCTTTCTTTTTCTGAGTTTGCTTTGGATGTATAACTGGTCTACCACATCATGCTAGTTCCTGTCACACAACATAGTAGGTCAGTAATTCTGTACATTTCAAAATGATCACCACTATGAGCTTAGTTATGATTTGTCAACATACAGATACTATATAGTTATTGACTAAATTCCCCACACTGTACATTTCATACTTGTGACTCATTTATTTTATAGTTGAAGTTTGTACCTCTTAATCTCCCTCACCTATGTCTTACTTCCCCACCCGCCTCTCCTTTAGCAACCACCTGTTTTTTTTCTGTATCTGTCTTGTTATGTTTATAGTTTGTCTTGATGTTTAGTTTCCACATGTAAGTGAAATCATACAGTATTTGTCTTTCTCTGTCTGACTTTTTTGACTTAGCAGAAGTCCAGCCATATTGTCACAAATGGCAAAATTTCATTCTTTTTTATGTCTGAGTAATAATCCATTGTGTGTTTTTTGAGTGTGTGTACATACCACATCTTTTTTATCCATTTATCTATTGATGGGCACTTAGGTTGCTTCCACATCTTAGATATTATAAATAATGCTGCAGTGAGTATTAGAGTGTATATATGGCTTCTAATTAGTGTTTTTGTTTTCTTCAGATAAATATCCAATAGTGGGATTGCTGGGTTATGATAGTTCTATTTTTCATTTTTTGAGAAATCTCCATGTTGTCTTCCATAGTGGCTGCCCCAGTTTAAATTCCTACCAGCCATATACAAGGGTTCCTTTTTCTCTACATTCTCCCCAACACTTGTTATTTATTGTCTTTTTGATAACAGCCATTTTGACGGGTGAGGTGATAACTCATTATTGTTTTGATTTGTATACTCCCAATGATTTGTACTGTTGAGCATCTTTTCATGTGCCTGTTGGCCATCTGTGTATCTTTGGAAAAATGTCTATTCAGATCCTCTGCCCATTTTTTAAGTGGATTGTTTTTTGTTGTTGTCTTGTTTGAGATTTTTGTATATTTAGGTATTAACCCCTTATCAGATATATCTTTTGCAATTATCTTCGCCCATTAATAGGTGGGCTTTTTGTTTTGCTGAGAGTTTTTTCACTCTGCAAAAGATTTTTAATTTGATGTAATCCCATTTCTTTATTTTTGCTTTTGTTTCCCTTGCTTGAAGAGACGTATCCAGAAAAATATTACTAAGACTGATTGTAAAGTGTATATTGCTTATATTTTCTTCTAGAAGTTTTATGGTTTCAGGTCTTAGATTTCAGCCTTTAATCCATTTTGAATTTATTTTTGAGCGTGGTGTCAGAGAGTAGTCCAGTTTGATTTTTTTTTTGCATGTAGTTGTCCAGTTTTCCCAGCACCATTTATTATAGAGACTCTTTCCCCCATTGTACATACTTGCCTCCATTGTTATAGATTGGTTGCCCATAGAAGTTTGAGTTTCTTTCTGAGTTCTTTGTTCCATTGATCTATCTATCTGTTTTTGTGCCAGTACATGCTATCTATCTTTATTGCCGTAACTTTGTGGGATAGTTTGAAATCAGGGAGTGTGATGCTTTCACTTTCATTTTTCTTACGATTGTTTTGGCTATTTCAGATGTGTTTCCATACAAATTTTAGAATTGTTTATTCTAGTTCTGTGAAAAATGCCTTTGGCATTTTGATAGGGATTTCATTGAATCTGTAGATTGCCTTGGATATATGGTCATTTTAACAATATTAATTCTTTCAATCCACAAACACAGTATATCTTTCCATCTACTTGTGTCATACTCAATTTCTTTCATGAGGGTCTTAACGTATTTCCAAGTATGGTATTTTACTTGTTTAGTTAGATTTATTCCTAGGTATTTTATTCTTTCTGATGCATTTGTAAGTGAGATTGTCTTCTTAATTTCCATTCAGATAGTCTGTTGTTAGTGTATAGAAATGCACCTGATTTCTGTATATTAATTTTGTATTCTGCAGTTTTACCAAATTCATTGATGAGTTCTGGTAGTTTTTGGATGGCTTTAGGATTTCCCTAGTGTCTTGTCATCTGTACACAGTAATGGTTTTACTTCTTCCTTTTCACTTTTGTTGTTGTTCACTTGCTCAGTTGTGTCCCACTCTTCGTGACCCCATGGACTAGAGCATGCAGGCTTCCCTGTTCTTCATTATCTCCCAGGGTTTGTTCAAACTGTCCATTGAGCCCCAGCCATTCAACCATCTCATCCTCTATCACCCCTTCTGTTCCTGCCTTCGATCTTTCCCAGCATCAGGGCTTTTACCATTGAGTTTGCTCTTCACATCAGGTGGCCAAAGTATTTTTCAGCTTCAGCTTCAGCATCAGTCCTTCCAATGAATACTCAGGGTTGATCTCCTTTAGGATTGACAGATTTGATCTCCTTGCAGTCCAAGGGACTCTCAAAAATATTCTCCAGCATCACAGTTTGAAACCATCGATTCTTCAGCACCCAGCCTTCTTTATGGTCCAACTCTCACATCCATACATGACTACTGGAAAAATCATATCTTTGACTATATGGATCTTTGTCGGCAAAGTGATGTCTCTGCTTTTTAATATGATGTCTAGGTTGGTCACAGCTTTTCTTCTAAGGAGCAAGCATCTTAATTTCATGGCTGTAGTCACCATCTGCAGTGATTTTGGAGCCCAGAAAAATAAAGTCTGTCACTGTTTCCATTGTTTCCCCTTCTATTTGCCATGAAGTGTTGGGACCAGATGCCATGATCTTTGTTTTCTGATTGTTGAGTTTTAATCCAGCTTTTTCACTCTTCTCTTTCACTTTCATCAAGAGGCTCTTTAATTCCTCTTCGCTTTCTGCCATAAGGATGGTATCTTCTGCATATCTTGAGGTTATTGAGATTTCTCCTGGCAATCTTGATTTCAGCTTGTGCTTCATCCAGCCTGGCATTTCACATGAGGTACTCTGCATATAAATTAAATAAGCAAGGTGACAGTATACAGCCTTGACGTACTCCTTTCCCAATTTGGAATCAGTCTGTTGTTCCATGTCCTTTTCTAACTGTTGCTTCTTGACCTGTATACAGATTTCTCAGGAGTCAGGTAAGGAGGTCTAGTGTTCCCATCTCTTGAAGAATTTTCCACAGTTTGTTGTGATCCACGCAGTCAAAGGCCTAATATAGTCAGTGAAGCAGAAGAAGATATTTTTCTGGAGCTCTCTTACTCTTTCTACGACACAGTGGATGTGGGCAATTTGATCTCTTTCCCTCTGGCTCTGGGCTTCCCTGGTAGCTCAGATGGTAAAGAATCCTCCTGCAATGCAGGAGACTGAGGTCCAGTCCCTGGGTCAGGAAGATCACCTGGAGAAGGGAATGGCCATCCACTCTGGTATTCTTGCCTCGAGAATTCCATGGATAGAGGTCCCTGTCGGGCTACAGTCCATGGGGTCACAAAGAGTCAGACATGACTGAATGACTTTCACTTTCCTCTGCCTTTTCTACATCCAGCTTGAACATCTGAAAGTTCTCGGTTCACATACTGTTGAAGCTTCGCTTGAAGAATATTGAGCATTACTTTGCTAGCATGTGAAATAGTGCAGTTGTTCTATAGTTTGAACATTCTTTGGCATTGCCTTTCTTTGGGATTGGAATGAAAACTGACTTTTTCCAGTCCTGGGGCCACTGCTGAGGTTTCCAAATTTGCTGGCATATTGAGTTCAGCACTTTTCACAGCATCATCTTTTAGGATTTGAAATAGCTCATCTGGAATTCCATCACCTCCACTAGCTTTGTTCATAGTGATGCTTCCTAAGGCCCACTTGACTTTGCATTCCAGGCTGTCTGGCTCTAGGTGAGAGATCACACCATTGTGGTTATCTGGGTCATGAAGATTGTTTTTGTATAGTTCTTCTATGTATTCTTTGGAGAAGGAAATGGCAACCCACTCCAGTACTCTTGCTTGGAAAATCCCATGGATGGAGGAGCCTGGTAGGCTACAGTCCATGGGGTCACAAAGAGTCGGACATGACTGAGCGACTTCACTTTCACTTTCTTTATGTATTCTTACCACCACTTCTTAATATCTTCTGCTTCCGTTAGGTCCATATCATTTCTGTCCTTTATTGTGCCCATCTTTGTATGAAATGTTCCCTTGGTATCTCTAATTTTCTTGAAGAGATCTCTAGTCTTTCCCACTCTATTGTTTTCCTCTATTGCTTTGCATTGATCACTGAGGAAGACTTTCTTTCTTATCTCTCCTTGCTATTCTTTTGAACTCTGCATTCATATGGGTATATCTTTCCTTTTCTCCTTTGCCTTTAGCCTCTCTTCTTTTCACAGCTATTTGTAAGGCTTCGTCAGACAACCGTTTTGTCTTTCTGCATTTCATTTTCTTGGGGATGGTCTTGATCCCTGTCTCCTGTACAATGTCATGAGCCTCCATCCTTAGTTCTTCAGACACTCCGTCTATCAGATCTGATCCCTTAAATCTATTTCTCACTTCCACTGTATCATTGTAAGGGATTTGATTTAGGTCATACCTGCATGGTCTAGTGGTTTTCCCTACTTTCTTCAATTTAAGTCTGAATTGGGCAATAAGGAGTTCATGATCTGAGCCACAGTCAGCTCCTGGTCCAGTTCACTGACTACTAAAATGTTGATGCTCACTCTTGCCATCTCCCGTTTGAGCACTCCCAAGTTACCTTGACTCACGGACCTAATGTTCCAGGCTCCTGTGCAGTGTCTTCTCTACAGCATCGGACTTTACTTCCACCACCAGTCACACCCACAGCTGGGTGGTGTTGTTGCCTTGGTTCAGCCTCTTCATTCTTTCTGGAGCTATTTCTCCACTCTTCTCCTGTAGCATGTTGAGCACCAACTGAACTGGGGAGTTCATCTTTCAGTGTCATATTTTTTTGCCTTTTGATACTGTTCATTGACTAGATGGACCTTTGTTAGCGAAGTGATGTTTCTTCTTTTTAATATGATGTCTATGTTGCTCTTAGCTTTTCTTCCAAGGAGCAAGCATCTTTTAATTTCATGGCTGCAGTCACCATCTGCAGTGATTTTGGAGCCCAAGAAAATTAAGTCTGTCGCTGTTTTGATTGTTTTCCCATCTATTTGCCATAAAGTGATGGGACCAGATGCTGTGATCTTCGTTTTTTGATTGTTGAGTTTTAAGCCAGCTTTTTCACTCTCTTCTTCCACCTTCATCAAGGGTCTCTTATCACTCTGGATTTCTTTTGATGAATTTGTGGGGGAGAAAGTGGTCTCCCTGTCCTATTCCTCTACCGTCTTAGCTCCCTCCTCCTTGGATTTCTTTCATACTGTTTTCTTTTGTGATTGCTATGGCCAGGACTTTCAATACTGTGTTGAATTAAAGTGGCAGGGAACTGCATTCTTGTTATGTTCCTGATCTTAGAGAAAATGCTTTCAGCTTTTCACTGTTGAGTCTGATGTAAGCCATGGGCTTGTCATTTATGGCCTTTCTTATATTTAGGTATGTTCCCTCTGTATTCACTTTGTTGAAAGTTTTAAATTACAAATGCATGTTGGATTTTGTCAGGAACTTTTTCTGCATCTGTTTAGATGATCATATAGTTTTTTTAATTCTTCAATTTGTTAATGTGATGTACCACATTAATTCTACAGATGTTGAATCATTCTTGCATCCTGGGATAAATTCTGCTTTTCATGGTATATGATGCTTTTAATGTACTGTATTGTTGAATTGGTTTGCTAATATTTTGTTGTGGATTTTTGCATCTAGTTCATCAGTGATACTGGCCTGTGATTTTCTTTTTTTGTGATGTCTTTGGTGTTGGTATCAGGGTGATGCTGTCCTCTTAGGATGGGAAGAATCAGAAGTGTTCCTTCCTCTGCAATTTTTTGGCATGGTTTGGGAAAGATTTGTGTTAACTCTTCTACAAATGTTTGGCAGAATTCACCTGTGAAGCCACCTGGTCCTGGACTTTTGTTTGCTGGAAATTTTTTTTTATTACTGACTATGTTTCATTACTGGTAGTTGGTCTGTTCATATTTTCTATTTCTTCCTGGTTCAGTCTTGGGAGATTGTACATTTCTAGGAGTTTGTCCATTTCTTCTAGGTTGTCCATTTTGTCAGTATTTGGATATAATTGTTTGTAGTGATCTCATATGACCTTTGTATTTCTGTAGTGTTGATTGTAACTTCTCCTTTTTTATTTCTAATTTTATTTATTTGAGCCCACACTCTTTTTTTCTTGATGAATCTGCACATGCTTATGTCTTAAAGGGAGTGATTTGTATTCAGTAATGGGATCACTCTGCTTACCTAACTATTTGCTTGACTGTATAGCTTCTGAAGTTTAAAGTGTGCAAGTAGAGTAAAATATGAGATTTTAGTACATGATAAATGGATGCGTCTATGAGTAGTGCATATGTAAAATCAGTTCTTTAAGTCCACAATTCAGATGTACACATTCACACATATACACGCACATGTGCTCATAACATGAAGTCAGTTACAATCAGTCTTAGGTTTTAGGTTCAAAAGTTTAGGTAGATAGCTGTCAAACTATGTATGTGTATATATATAAATATGTGTATACATTAAAAACTTTTTAAACTTCCTTTCAGACTGACTGGATGGGTGCTGCTGAAACTGTTCAACAGCTTCTTTTGGAATATTCAGATTCACAAGGGTCAACTTGAGATGGTTAAAGCTGCAACTGAGGCAAGAATTATGTGAACCTGTCATTCTTTCTTCTCTACATTTTGCAGAGTGATTTTGGAATTCTTTGGGGAATGTTTTTTTGTATACTCTTGTCCAGTCCCACACATTTGCAAGTTTTCTCCATGTGAGATAACTACAGTAGCTTTGTATTTGGGGGGACAGGTGGCGTAAAGAAGGACCTATCAGCAATATGCAGGATTCCTTCTGTAAGTTACCTTGCAATAATTCTGAAAATCAAATAGAACAATCCTTATTTTATGAATGAGGAAATAAAGGCATGTATAGATTAAAAAACTGTCCCAAGTTATGGCCAATAGGTCATTTCTCTAGAATTTCAAACAACCTTGTGTCCAAAACCTACATTCTTTTTATATAATTAGGGCTTCTTCTCAGAAGATATATGACGGTGTCACCTTGAACTCTAGATTGCTCTCTTCCTTCCCTGATTATTTTTCGTTGTTGCAGTTGTTGTTAGCTAGGTAATAAATAATTGAAATATTAATTGCCACTCTTATTTACTGAAAAATGTTTTTATAGAATGAGTCGCTAATTAGCTAGTGTTTGAATGATTCTAACCAAATGTTCGAACTGTGATTCAACTTTTCATTTGAATTTTAAATTTGGCATTTTTCCTTTTGCTAGATGAATTTGCCGCTTATATTTCTGCCAGTTCATAGATCACACATTGACTATCTCCTGCTCACTTTCATTCTCTTCTGCCATAACATCAAAGCGCCGTACATTGCTTCAGGCAATAACCTCAACATCCCCATCTTCAGGTAAGATTACCTTATTTTGGAAGTTAAGGTATGAAGATTATGTTTTGAATTTTTATTTTTTTATTATAACTTTAGATACATTTTATTGTAACGAGGACACTAGGAATTTTAGCTTTGTTTTAAAAGAATGCATATTTATTGTGGAAAATTTGGAAAGTACAAAAAAGACTCAGCAACTAACACTTAGATCAATTCTGACTGTGTCAGTTCAGATAAAAGATGATGAAGGCTTAAAGAAAGGTATAATAGTTCTCTCAGAGAAGCGGTTGTAGATTTGAGAAGTGTTTAGTCTCAAACTTCAGAGCACAAAGCATCGCTCAGGTCAGCTGTGTGAGGAATAGAGTGAGAAGGATGAGTGTGGAGAGTGACCCGAGGGGAGGAGGCTGGCGGGTCGTTCAGGCAGGGCCTCGCAAGGGGGCGGTCACTGCTTTGCATGCCAGGGAGTCTGATCCTCAGCCGCACAGTCCAGGGAGTTCCTTCCTAATCCCTCGGTTCAGAGTTCTGTAGCTAATCTGACTCACGTGACTGAAGAGAAGCCATTCATACATGCAGTCAGCCAATACTTGCCCACATGTGCTCCAGGCAAGGGTGAACAAGACACATAGTTCTTGCTTTCAAATAGTTCATATGAAATAGCGGGGAATATAGACAAACAGCTAACTCTAATTCACTGTGAAATGATGCTACAGACTTTTCCAAATATCATGCTTTTCCAAAGATCAGAATTTCTATGCTTTTTCTCATGGGTACCTCTTCCCAGTATCAAGGAACCTGGAAAGCTGGATTAGAAAGTCATCAAAAAAAATGTTTCTTTTTTGAAAGGGAGCTTCCCTGATAACTCAGTTGGTAAAGAATCTGCTTGCAATGCAGGAGACCTTGGTTTGATTCCTGGGTTGGGAAGATCCACCGGAGAAGGGTTTGACTACCCATTCCAGTATTCTGGGTCTTCCCTTATGGCTTAGCTGGTCAAGAATCGGCCTGCGATGCGGGAGACCTGGGTTCGATCCCTGGGTTGGGAAGATCCCCTGGAGAAAGGAAAGGCTACCCACTCCAGTATTCTGGCCTGGAGAATTCCATGGACTGTATAGTCCATGGGGTCACAAAGAGTTGGATATGATTGAGCGAATTTCACTCACTTTTTCGAAAATGTGTTTAGGCATAGACTGAGCATGAAGAGGGCTGTTTCACCTGGGCTCTAGAGAAGCCTTGCCCATAATAGTTTGCCTCTTCTATAATCAGAACAACTTATGTACTCATTCCCTCCATGTTGGATTGGTTCTCAAGGGCGATCTCTGGGAATTGCTTAATAAACACTGATAATTTCTTCCCTTTTCATGACCTCTGTGCCAGTTAGCTTACCATTCCTTCAGCTATGACAGACTCTAAATAATCCGACCTGTTTATTTGCAGTGTTCTTTTGTTACATGTCAGCCTGTACAGTCACAAACCACTTTTCAGGATGGGTTATTTTTGTGGATGGTTCATCTCCTTAAGAATTTGTTCTGCAAAGTTTAACTTTCAGAGAGTTAAGTTAACTGTCAAAGATGTTAAGTTCCAGGGATATCTTACTGTCTTCCTTATGCTGACTATAGAAGGTGCCCAAAACTGTGTATTAATACTTATATTAATATCACACTATTTGAACAGAGGAGGAGGATCTGAGATTGGAAAGGTTGACAAGTATTGGAAAATTTCAGCCTACTATCAAAATAATTAATCAATTTTGTAGGCAGAGATGTGGGGTTGTAAGAATTGTTTATTCTATGTATGCATAAATGAAGCAAATTTTTATTTCATGCTTTGAGAGGATGGTTATGCTTGGTTCTAGTTTGATAAACTTATCGTTATCTCACTGGGATACTCTCTAAGAAATAACTTACTTGAGAAAATTTCCCCAAAGGAGCTTTTGTAATATCACATTCATCTTGAAGTGAATGTACCGTAGGAAAATTTGGGAATGTCTATGAGTTGACTCATTGAAAAAGACCCTGATGCTGGGAGGGATTGGGGGCAGGAGGAGAAGGGGACGACAGAGGATGAGATGGCTGGATGGCATCACCAACTCGATGGACATGAGTTTGAGTAAACTCTGGGAGTTGGTGATGGACAGGGAGGCCTGGAGTGCTGCGATTTATGGGGTCACAAAGAGTCGGACACAACTGAGCAACTGAACTGAACTGAACTGAAAGATCAGTGTCTTGAGACCCTGGACAGGGTTTTAAAATTGAGCAGTATTTTATAATCCTCTTAAAATCTGTACCAGCACCTCTGCAGGGTAATGTATCATGGAAACTCCTTTTGGCATATAACAGATAAAACAGAGCGTCATTATACACAGTGACATTCTGAAAGCTCATGCATAATGTAAATGATAGAAATTGGTCATCTATATGGATAATGTCCATATTTTCATAATCAGCAGCTCAAAGAATACCTGTGGCTTATATCCATGCTGGAATTTGAGTCTTCTTTTTACATTATTTTTAAATTAATGCATTCTTCAATTTATAGTACTTTGATCCGTAAGCTTGGAGGCTTCTTCATACGACGGAGGCTAGATGAGACACCAGATGGACGGAAAGATATTCTCTATAGAGCTTTGCTCCATGGGGTATGTGTGATCTCTAATTATCCTTCAAGTTGTTATGGTAGCGATTACAGTAGAAGAAAGAGAGATTTGATTGAGATTTTAAAAAAACCGTTGTCTGAGTAATTATTTCAGTGATTATGGCTTGGGTATGAGTTTGCTAATTACTTTTTGTTATCATCAAAATATAACATTGTAGGTGCTCTTTTGCTATTATTTGTGTAAAATATTTGGTCTGCAGTGAAGTTTTAAGGATTTGTTGTTTTTAAGATTTAACTTTGCTGAACTTACTCTAAGTTCATGAGTTCGTATTTTCCTTTCTTCTTACATTCCAGCATATAGTTGAACTACTTCGACAGCAGCAGTTCTTGGAGATTTTTCTTGAAGGCACACGCTCGAGGAGTGGAAAAATCTCCTGTGCTCGGGCAGGGCTTTTGTCAGTTGTGGTAGATACTCTGTCTACCAACACCATCCCAGACATCTTGATAATACCTGTTGGGATCTCCTACGATCGTATTATTGAGGGTCATTACAATGGTGAACAACTGGTAAGAAGACCACCTGCACAAAAGTCATCTTGGCTTTTTTAGCCTTTTGCTTTTAGATAAGTGCTTTTCGAATTAGTTGAGAATATTCTTGGTACTCTCTAATTTTATAACGCATGGTAGGCTGGGCTTTCATCTCCTACAGCAGCCTGATTGGTAGTGCTAACGTGTCTTCCTGCACTTGGAGGAATTGCCATGATTAGATTAATCAACACCAGCCTTAGTCATAGAGTTGGGAAATGAAAGAATACTTGATACTGAGTTACCATCTTTGCCCTGGGAAGGGTATATGTGGCTTGGTCTAGTCAGGGCTTATTGCTTATGTGTAGAGTTTTAAGTTAAACCTGAAGAATTGGTGGGATCATGTTGGCAAAGCAGCTACAAGTTATTTTGATAAGTGGCAGCAATTTTTTAATTGAACTTTCTATTGAACAGTTACGAAAAGAATGCATCCATCATACACATGTAGCTTGAATTAGCACAAAGTGAACACACCTACATAATCGCACTGAAGTTGAGGACCCTAGAAACCCTCCTTATCCATTCTCTCATTGCTGTCCCCTCATGGGTAGCCGGTTATCTTTACTTCTTACAGAATAGATTGGCTTGCCTGTTTTTGATCATTATATAAATGGAGCTATGTAGCATGTGGACTTTTTGTCTCTGGTTTCCTTTGCTCAAGCAACAACTTAGTAGGATAGTTAGAATTTGTTCATTGTCATAGCTGTGTAATATTGCAGTGTATGAGTATACAATTTGTCTATTCTACTGTTGAAAAAAAAGTTTGGTTTTCCGGTTTGGGCTGTGATCATTCTTAAACCTTTCTCTTGATGACCATATGTATGCATTTTGTTGAGTATATACCCAGGAGTGGAATTGATGGATCATAAAGCATAGGTACATTCAGTTTTGTAGATGCTGCCAAACAGTTTTCCAGAATGGTTTTACCAACTTACTGTTCTTCCCAGCAGTGTGCAAGTTCCAGAGGGATTTAGTTTTGTTCTTATTTAGTGTGGAAGTCCTGGTCATGGTACTTATTTCAAGCTTATTGTTCAAAACATACTGGAAACTCAAGTACTCCTAATAAATAATAAAGAGATAGACGTGGATAATTATCTGTATCTCTCTTGTGAGACCCCCTTCTGTGTTGCCTGTGTCCATCCTGAACATATGCTCCCTCACCCTGATGGGGTCTCCTGATGTCATATCTGAGTCCCATGTCCATTCTACAGTTGTCATTGTGTCTTATGCATGTTAAATATTCAGGAAACACTCACTGAATGAACAGTTGGCTTACAGGCCAGGGCTGAATTTGGTGTTTGGTTGCTTAATGTTATATATTTGGACCATCATGATCATCAGATCACAATAGGGTGGCCTCTTTGTTTTTATCTGAGAACCGCAGAACAGATTTTCAGGCTATTATGTCATCTTTATCTTTCAGTAGTTTGCAGTTGTATTTTTGTAAATGAGGTAAACAATGCATTAAAAGAAGTTAAATGTTTCCTTTTTCATTGGCCAAATTACCTTCCCAGTGATATCATTACATCTTTTAGCATCTTTGAGTGCTCAATATTTTCTGGCAGGTCTCAGCAAATGGATATCTATTTTCCTTCTTCATTCATTATTTTTCCAGACAAACCTTCAGTTTCCATAAAAAAAAATTCATAAACTTTATCTTTGGATAATAATATTTGTGTATTTGTTAGCTTTACTGCTTACCATACTATTCTTTCAAAATTGCAAACTAGGGAAAACCCAAGAAGAATGAGAGCCTCTGGAGCATAGCGAGAGGCGTTATCAGAATGTTACGAAAAAACTACGGCTGTGTCAGAGTGGATTTTGCACAACCATTTTCCTTAAAGGTGAGTGTCAGTTGAGATGAAGCTGTGTGGCAGCATTGGTCTAGCTCAGTGTCGGAAGATCTGGACTCCAGACCAGCCTCTGATACCCCTTCTCCATGTGACTTACAGCCTCAGTTTCTTCTTTTGTAGGACAAGACTCTGACAAGAGTAGTATTTCCTGAATTTTTCCACCGAAATATGCCTGTTGACAAAGGAGACTAAATGTCTGTCTTTGGGAAATACCAGTTTCATAATTTTTTGCTGCCTTTTATAATTCATGAGAATTTTGCATATTGCTTTATATATATCAATATTTTGTATGTTATGTTTTAAAATTGCCTCTAGGAGACATTTTTAAAAACATGCCTCACAGCTGGGTAACACTGATGGTCCAGGGTGATGCTCTGTTCTACTGAGTGGAGTCTAATGCCCACATATTCAGAGCCAGAGTGCCATCCTCACGGAGAGGCCTGGGACTGGTGGGTCTCTGAGGTTCTGTAGTTTTAAATTCTTCAGATTTTCAAATTGGCAAAGGAGAAAGAGAAGGATGGGGAGTTGGGAACTCAACGATAAGGCACAGAGATCCTGCCTCTCCTTCTGTTCCGCTTCTTGGTTTTATTTTAAGGAAGTCTGACTGCTATGCTATTTGCTTTCTGGTTAGGGACCTTGTCATTTCTTACCACTTTTTTTTTTTTTTTTAATACTGCAGAACTTCTCTTGTTTTTGCTTTTAAATTGAGATTCTTTTGAATATAATATGACCTTCGGGTTGTCAGATTGCCTTTAAAAGGGTATGGTTGGTCAATTATCACTGTTAATAATATTGGCAATGCCAACTAATTTCATGAAGATGTGAGAAAAGTTAAATTTTGCCCTTAATTTTTAAATGATTTTGCTTAACTGTCATCCTGTCTTTGGAGCTTCAGTTCTTAGATTTCATGCTTAACAACATTCTATGAGTCATTCTGCACTTCTGAAGATAGTTTAGGCTATAGAAAGTATTTCTCATGTTATATATCAATAGTATGGCTCATTTTATTAAAAACTCCCTTTTTACTTTTTGAAGATGAAATTACATTTTATACATGTTTATGGAAGTGAGACAGTGGGAGTAAATGATTGTATTTGATTTTTCCAGGAATATTTAGAAACCCAAAGTCAGAAACCTGTTTCTGCTCCACTTTCTTTGGAGCAAGCACTGTTGCCAGCTATACTTCCCTCAAGGTAAGATTTATCACCAGATGGTCAATACCAAAATTAGATTGATTATATTCTTTGCAGCCAAAGATGGAGAAGCTCTATACAGTCAGCAAAAACAAGACTGGGAGCTGACTGTGGCTGAGATCATGAACTCCTTATTGGCAAATTCAGACTTAAATTGAAGAAAGTAGGGAAAACCACTAGACCATTCAGGTATGACCTAAATCAAATCCCTTATGATGATACAGTGGAAGTGAGAAATAGATTCAAGGAACTACATCTGATAGAGTACCTGATGAACTATGGATGGAGGTTTGTGACATCGTACAGGAGACAGGGATCAAGACCATCCCCAAGAAAAAGAAATGCAGAAAGGCAAAATGGTTGTCTGATGAGGCCTTACAAATAGCTGTGAAAAGAAGAGAAACTAAAGGCAAAGGAGAAAAGGAAAGATATACCCATTTGAATGCAGAGTTCCAAAGAATAGCAAGGAGAGATAAGAAAGCCTTCCTCAGTGATCAATGCAAAGAAACAGAGGAAAACAATAGAGTGGGAAAGACTAGAGATCTCTTCAAGAAAATTAGAGATACCAAGGGAATATTTCATGCAAAGATGGGCACAATAAAGGACAGAAATGATATGGACCTAACGGAAGCAGAAGATTTTAAGAAGTGGTGGCAAGAATACACAGAAAAACTATACAAACAAGATCTTCATGACCCAGATAATTATGATGGTGTGATCAGTCACCTAGAGCCAGATATACTGGAATGTGAAGTCAAGTGGACCTTAGGAAGCAGCACTATGAACAAAGCTAGTGGAGGTGATGGAATTCCAGCTGAGCTATTTCAAATCCTAAAAGATGATGCTGTGAAAGTGCTACACCCAATATGCCAGCAAATTTGGAAAACTCAGCAGTGGCCTCAGGACTGGAAAAGGTCAGTTTTCATTCCAATCCCAAAGAAAGGCAATGACAAAGAATGCTCAAACTACCACATAATTGCACTCATCTCACACACTAGTAAAGTAATGCTCAAAATTCTCCAAGCCAGGCTTCTATAGTACGTGAACCATGAACTTCCAGATGTACAAGCTGGATTTAGAAAAGGCAGAGGAGCCAGAGATCAAATTGCCAACATCCGCCGGATCATTGAAAAAGCAAGAGAGTTCCAGAAAAACATCTATTTCTGCTTTGTTGACTCTGCCAAAGCCTTGACTGTGTGGATCACAACAAACTATAGAAAATTCTGAAAGAGATGGGAATACCAGACCACCTGACCTGCCTCTTGAGAAATCTGTATGCAGGTCAGGAAGCAACAGTTAGAACTGGACATGGAACAACAAACTGGTTCCAAATAGGGAAAGGAGTACATTAAAGGCTGTATATTGTCAACCGTGCTTATTTAACTTATATGCAGAGTACACCATGAGAAACGCTGGGCTGGAAGAAGCACAAGCTGGAATCAAGATTGCTGGGAGAAATCTCAATAACCTCAGGTATGCAGATGACACCACCCTTATGGCAGAAAGTGAAGAGGAACTAAAAAGCCTCTGATGAAAGTGAAAGAGGAGAGTGAAAAAGTTGGCTTAGAGCTCAACATTCAGAAAACTAAGATCATGGCATCTGGTCCCATCACTTCATGGCAAATAGATGGGGAAACAGTGGAAACAGTGTCAGACTTTATTTTCTTGGACTCCAAAATCACTGCAGATGGTGATTGCAGCCATGAAATTAAAAGACGCTTACTCCTTGGAAGAAAAGTAATGACCAACATAGACAGCCTTTTAAAAAGCAGAGACATTACTTTGACAAGAAAGGTCCATCTAGTCAAGGCTATGGTTTTTCCAGTGGTCATGTATGGATGTGAGAGTTGGACTATAAAGAAAGCTGAGCACTGAAGAGTTGATGCTTTTGAACTGTGGTTTTGGAGAAGACTCTTGAGAGCTCCTTGGACTGCAAGGAGATCCAACCAGTCCATCCTAAAGGAAATCAGTCCTGAATATTCATTGAAAGGACTGATGCAGAAACTGAAACTCCAATACTTTGGCCACTTGATTCGAAGAGCTGACTCATTTTGAAAATACCCTGATGCTAGGAAAGACTGAAGGCGGGAGAAGGGGACAACAGAAGATGAGATGGTTGGATGGCATCACTGACTCATTGGACATGAGTTTGAGTAAACTCCCTGAGTTGTGATGGACAGGGAGGCCTGGCACACTGCATTTCATGGGGTCGCAAAGAGTCGGACACGACTGAGTGACTGAACCGAACTGAACTGAAGATTTATAGAAGTTTTTTATACTGATTATCTGTTATTTATTATATCGGGCTTCCCAGGTGGAGCCAATGGTAAAGAGCCTGCCTGCCAATGCAGGAGACTTAAGAGATACTGGTTCCATCCCTGGGTCAGGAAGATCCCCTGGAAAGGAGCACAGCAGCCCACTCCTGTATTCTTGCCTGGAGAATCCCAGGACAGAGGAGCCTGGCAGGCTGCAACGTCCACAGGGTCGCAGTGAGGTCGGACATGACCGAAGTGACTCAGCACACACGGATTTCTTATATTGCATGGAAAAAATTGGCTAGCTTTGTTAAGGACATTCATATTCTTGTTTTTACTTCCTCACTTGAGGAATTTTTCTCTTGGTCTAGTAAAGGATCTTGAAATAATGTGTTTGTGTTTTAGTTTGAAGGTTTTTGATTATTTGGATCTTAAAATCTTTTTGATTTTGTGACTCACATATGAGTTCTTATTTGATTTCTGCTTTTGAATACTTGAAATGTTCTTTTTGGTATTAGTTTAGCCTATGCATATTGCACATTCATGTAACATGTAAGAGTTTCTTATGTGAATTTTCCAGAATTCAAATCAAATGGTCACTTAGAGAAATATTAAGCCTTTCTTTTTATATGTTCAGATGTTGAATTTTTGAAATGGTTTTAAAATGGAGCATCATGTTTTATGCATTCTTTCTGCCAGTGAGTTCTGAAAGTGATGTACCAACAGATTACTTAGTTATAAATAAATAACATGTTGTGTTCAGGAGAGTGTCTTAAATATAATGAGGTATGTGTGTGCTAGTTACTCAGTCGTGTCCAACTCTTTGTGACCCCATGGACTGTAGCCCACCAGGCTCCTCTGTCCATGAAATTCTCCAGGCAAGAATACTGGAGTGGGTAGCCATTCCCTTCTCCAGGGGAGCTTCCTGACCCAGGGATTGAATGAACCCGGATCTCCTGCATTGCAGGCAGATTCTTTACCATCTGAGCCACCAGGGAAGCCCATAATGAAGTATATTTTGGAGTAAAACAACTCATAGAAATAATCTATTTGAGGTTTAAATTTAGAATATGTAGTAATTTAAAGTATCTAATACATTTGTATCTCATGTCACTTGCTTTGTGAAAGATTGGGGTTATAGAAGTCTAATTAAAAAAAAAAAAACAAAAAACTTTTTAGACCCAGTGATGCTGCTGATGAAGGCACAGACATGTCCGTTAACGAATCCAGAAATGCAACAGATGAATCCTGCCGAAGGAGACTGATTGCACATCTGGCTGACCACATTCTCTTCAGTAAGTAGAATTCCACTCTTTCATTCCAAAATTCAGATTCAGTGTGATGCAGTGCGAACCATACAGGTTTTGGAATCTGCCAAAGTTAGATTCTACTTCTGGTTCTAGAACTAACACGCAGTGGGTACTAAGTAAGTTATGAGAAGGAAGATCATGCTGAGAGGATTTGAGATAACTGAATGAAACATCTCACATCTCACACAGTGCCTAATAATTAATAGATGCTCATGAATTAGTCTCTTTGAACCCATTTGTGGTACAGCTTCTAGGTTTATGGTTGCACGTCCCTTTCCCTTGTGACCTCGTGATCCTTTTTATTTGGTAAATATTGTGTGTCTTTTGCATGTAAAGCTTTATTCTGGCTGTGGGGACTACACATTGAGTCATTGGCTCTGTACCTAAAGAGGTTCTGCTCTTCTCAGTGGGGCGGTTGTACACTAATAATGCAAGTGGGAGTGAATCAGAGTGGAGCGAGTTACATGCAGAGTTAGCCATCCTTAAGTTGCAAATGGCAGCATTGTTATTATGTTGTAGAGGCTGCTTTAAGATCGGAAGCACAATAGCTTGGGATTTCTTTGCCCTTCCCTCTGTCTCCTCCCCATCAGATTAGGCCCTCCGCACTTCCTGTCAGTGTGAGGGCATCCTCACCTCATCTTGCTCCTTTCTGTCTAGCTGCTGCTGCTACTGCTTTATGCTGGGCCAAGATCTTCTTTTCTGACCATGTCTGATGGAGTCTCTGTTTAAATCCTGGATGCTGAAAATAATACATCCTTAAATGTTGAAAAACTGGAAAGTAAAGATAAAACCCGCTACCCAGATGACCAGATGGGTTGCTGTCTAGTCTATAAAAATATTTTTCTTTTGCAGTTTTGTGCTGTTTTCCATTTATAAAACAAGTATTATGAAAGCTTTTTAAATATTCTTTTCAAAGGCCAAATATGTACGGTACTGGGGACTTTTTTGTTTCTTAAACACTGGAGATAACTTTAATTATAAGTGAAGTATTCCTGAATTCATTATCATCTCAGAAAACCCACAAATGATGTCTTGTCTTAGATTATTCCATAGATGTTCTCATATTTGATTTATATGATTGTAAATTTCTGCAAGTTTGGAATATTGAGTTATGGACTCTAGTCATTCTCAGATGTATGTTTGTCCCCTTCCTTCGTGTCTCTGACCTGCCTCTGGGCCAGGTTGGAAAGAGGAAGTTAAAAATCGAATTCTGGGTTGAGGGTAGACCTATCTTAGACTGAATTCTGTTATGTGAACAACGATCTCTAATGAGTTTCCACTGGTCCAGAGCAGATTGTGATTTCCCTTTGGTGAATCAGGTATAAGAAATACAGTAGAGGACTTTTGTAGTTTTAAATGCTCCTAATTAAGATACTTTTTTTTGTTTGTTTTTTAAAGATTTAGGTACTTTTAAAAAAGTTTCAGCTATATTTAAAAAGTGCAACTAAAGATTTGTGTTTGCCTTCCAGCTGCTAGCAAGTCCTGTGCTATTATGTCAACACACATCGTGGCCTGTCTGCTCCTCTACAGACACAGGCAGGTATGTCTGCGGTGTCGCTGGAGTTCAACAGAAAGCAGGGAGATGCTTTGGCAGCTTTTCAGATGCTTCTTCACTGATAGATTTGGTTCCCTTCCAGCTAGTCCTGTGAGTGACAGTGGCTCAGTCGTGGCCAACTCTTTGCAGCCCCATGGACTGTAGCCTGCCAGGCTCCTCTGTCCATGGGATTCTCCAGGCAAGAATACTGGAGTGGGTAGCCATTCCCTTCTCCAGGGGAATCTTCCCAACCCAGGGATCAAACCCAGGTCTCCCGCATTGCAAGCAGATTCTTTTCCGTCTGAGCCACCAGGGAAGCCCAGTCCTGTGAGGTGAACAGTAAAATAATCTGAGGACTCTGCCCACAGGGGCTTAGAACCCAGTGGAGGAAGACATCTATATGAAAAAAGCCTCAGGGACTGTTTTATCAGACATTAAGGCATTCTTTGAGGAATACAGTTAACGGAAATAAGGCATGTCTATCGACACATAGAAAGTATTCTGATTGCTAATGGTTTCCAAGCTATTTGACTTGTATTTAGGACTTGCGCTCTGCCTTCCTACAATACACTTGTCTAAGCCCTGTGATGGGAAAGACTGTCTCTGTCACAGTCATGTTCTGAACACCAAATGTAGTGCCAATATATAAATACCAGTTAAGAAATTTGAGAAATTCTTGCTAAAAAATAAGTACTGCTTCTTTTCAGAAGGTGGCTGCTTCCATTTGAGATCTTACATGCTCACATCATGTTTTGTGGCTAGAGTATGCTCTGGACATGAAATACCTTGGCGTTCCTGGGGGACAGTTTTTAACCACTTTTCTAACTTTTTTTACACTGGTGTTCTCACTTTTTTTTTTTTTTTCCCCTGACAGCAGACTTCAGGAAAGCCAAGGCAAGGGGGAAAAAAAAAATCCTTGGGGCAGTCTCTCTGTCTTTTGAGAAGTGGGTTTTGTGTTCTCATGAGACCACTTCTGTCTGTTTTTATAGGGAATTGACCTCTCCACATTGGTGGAAGACTTCTTTGTGATGAAGGAGGAAGTGCTGGCTCGTGATTTTGACTTGGGTTTCTCAGGAAATTCAGAAGATGTAGTCATGCATGCCATACAGCTGCTGGGAAATTGTATCACAATCACCCACACCAGCAAGAACGATGAGTTTTTTATTACTCCTAGCACAACTATCCCATCAGTCTTTGAACTCAACTTCTACAGCAATGGGGTGCTCCACGTCTTTATCATGGAGGCCATCATAGGTATGTCAGGCCCTGAAGTATTTTCATGGCCAATCAAGTGGCCAAAAGCACGTGATGGTGTCTACTTCAGTTTGGATGATCGTCCCTTGTTTCAAGGAATGTGTTACTATAGATTTAGTTTTGAAATAAAAGTGTCATCTGCTATTTCACTGATTATAGCTTATTTTTATATTTACTACTCAATGAGTAGTAACTGAACTACTGTATACATAGTATTACATGATTTACCAAGTAGGAGAAGTCAAATGTCTTGCTGCCCAGGAGCTGAAAATCTAGGTGAGATGAGACATGCATGTGGCCGTGAAGTGAGTGGAGGGAACAGAAGAGAAAGAGAGCGGAGGTGATGGAAGCTTCTGCAGAAGGTTTGACAGGGTTGGGATCACATGGAATCACAAGAAGTAAATTCTGACGGGATTTACTTAAATTTTTCCAGTGAACACAGATAATTATTTTGGATGTATCAACGATCTTTTGCAGCAGTGCAGTCAGTCTGAGCCAATTGAGGTTTTTCTTGGAAATCTAAGGCTGCCAGCTTCGCTGATGCTTTTACTTTCTCAGCCTGCAGCCTTTATGCAGTTCTGAAGAAAAGGGGCCCAGGAGGGCCCGCGTCTCCTAGCTTGATCAGCCAGGAGCAGCTGGTACGCAAGGCCGCCAGCCTGTGCTATCTGCTCTCCAATGAAGGCACCATCTCTCTCGTAAGTGAAGACTCTTTAGTGTCTCCTGTTCTCTTATTCTTGAGCATCTTAATGAAAATGTAAAATGCTTTCCTCTTAGGGAATTTTTGGTCTATTACTGAAGCTGTACATCCTCCTCCTGGGTCTCGGTGACCACCTGACCACTGTGTCGTTACTGTCTTGGTTTCTTCTTGGGGTCACTGCTCCAGGGACCCCCTCCTGTGCTGTGATGACTCCAAGGGCTCAGCGTTCTCCGTCACTCAGATCCAGAGGCGCAGAACCTCTTCTCATGCATAAGCCACAGGGTCAGGGGTTGTAAATGATTAACATGCCCACCCGTGGGTGTAAGAAACCTAGAAGTTGAGTGTCAGAAACAGTCTTCACACACATCGCTCAGCCCCTCCTACAAATGGGGAAGCTAAGGCCCAGCAGAACTAGTGAGCATTTATGTTATATTTAAACACTTGTAGACATTTATAATGAGGCATACCTATTAAGCAGTAGAGAGATTTTTTTTCCCTCAAAGTCATCAATAAATAAAATTCTTATTTTAAAGTCTGTTGTTTTCCACTTATGGGAATGTGTTCTGGGACATTTCTGAGTACAGGTGTTGGGAGTACAGCCCTCCTCCACAGCACTGTCTGTATATGTTATATTTGTGTCCTGTTGTGCAATCTGTTTTGCATGAATCTGGGGGGGCAGGATGGGAGAGAAAAGGGTGGATAAGGCTCTCAAGGTTGACGTTGTCTTTCACTTGGGTTTTTTTTTTTTAATTACTTGAATACATATTGCATTTCCTCATCCACCACCTTTGTGTACAGCATTTACTGTAAGATAGATTTTGCAGGGAAATCATCTTAAAAAGGAAAAAAATAGGTGTAGGGGCCGGACATGTGGCCCTTCTGAGGCCACGCTCTACTGGAAGGGTGGGGGTCGGGGGGACCCAGCTCAGGAGCTCCGTCTGCAGGTGGTGCCTCACGGGCGCTCTGCCAGTCAGGTAACCAGGTCTCTTCTCAGACTTTGTCCATAGTGTGAGCTTGTCAAGAGGGTGGTGTCAGAAATCTTAGTGCTTGACTAATGGAAGGAGGCAGGTGATACCTTGGGAGTATTTGGCAGCCACTTTGTACGCTATCTTTAAAAAAAAATAAGTGGAAGACCATGACATTTACACTGGAATGCCTTTTCTTTGCAGCCCTGCCAGACCTTTTACCAAATTTGCCATGAAACAGTGGGCAGGTTTATCCAGTATGGCATTCTTACAGTGGCGGAGGTAAGAAGACGAGCTTGCCTCTGCTTGCCTTTAGTTTCTTGTCTTCATTGTCTTTTCTGCCACCCGCTTTACCAATGATTCCATTTGATGTGTGTATGTGTGTATACATATATATATAGAGAGAGAGAGAGGGAGAGAGAGAGAGAGAGTGTCATGTCAAAGATGAGATGAGAAAAATAGGGATGGAGAGAGTAAATGTCTTTTGGAATGGTTGAATATTATTTTGGTTCCTTTTATATAACTGGTGTTGCATAAAGTATATCTTGACTTGGTTCCATGGCATCCAGAAGCCTGTGTTCCAAGATCAGATCTTCTGCATATCCATGTGCTTGTAGCTTTCATGTGTGCATTTTTCTTTTTTGAGATTTTGTTTTAATTTTGGCAGCTTTCGTATAAAGGATGTGGCCTGGGAAAATAGATACCAGTTTAGCAGAGCTGATGGTACTTTAATTGACGTGTCTGGTAGCTTTCACCCTCACTCTTTCTTTTCTTCTTTCCTCCCCTGCTGTCTCCCAAGTGATTTTGGGTTTGGAGAGGGTGGTGGATTGAGGTCATGAACAGCTGGACAGAACAGAGTAGGGCAGGGCATGAGAGAGGACGACCTTGGGGTCCAGCCAGGCGGGTGTTTGTGTGCCTGTGAACACTTATTAACTGTTGGTCATCTCCCTGGCATAGCAAGATGATCAGGAAGATATCAGTCCTGGTCTTGCCGAGCAGCAGTGGGACAAGAAGCTTCCGGAACCTTTGTCTTGGAGAAGTGATGAAGAAGATGAAGACAGCGATTTTGGTGAGGAGCAACGAGATTGCTACCTGAAGGTACTTGGGTGAAGAATCTGGGTGGACACCACAGTGCTGAGTTGAGGCTCATGTTGCCAGAGATTGACAAGGTGCTTAAAAATTGGGACTCTGCTGACGTACTCAAAGCACTCACAAACTGGCCGTGGTACTTTCTGCCCAGTTAAGACACTGAAATTGAACTGAATTTATACCTGAAACGGTTCAGTCTGGGGTATAGATAAATGGAAGAAGAGACAAGAGTCTCAGCTTTCAGGAAGATGATGTCATAGATGATACCTTTTGTGACCCTCTCACCAGAATGCATGGGTGCAGACCGGTGGCCATCCCTGCACTCACTGCTGAAGAGGCAGAGGTTCTGTTCAGGCATCACCAAGGCAAGGTGGTGCGGTGCCAGGTGAGGGAGAGTAGTTCACGTTTCGCTGCCGCTGGCCTGGCTGCTCTGCTTGAGTCGTGTTCCGTCTTGCCATCACTCCCAGAATTTCATGCATCAAGCTCTTTGCCTTCATTTAAACAAATCCTATCAGAAAATTTGATTTTTGAAAGATTGATTGTCCCTCCTTTAGAAAAAGTGATTTTGTCTAGTTTGTAATTTTAGCAGTAGTAATAATGACCCTTCTTTTCTGAATACCCTAAGTGGATTACTTTCTTTGCAGTGGGGTAATACACACACACACATATGCATGCGTGCATGCAGAGGCACACACAGGCACACATAGGCATACAGAGTCAGGAGAGTCCAAGTGACTTTTGGGATTTTTTCCTTTTAGGTATTATTAGTTTCAAAATGGGGCAGTAATCTTGCCCCAGGGAGGCTTATCTGAATGTGGATGTTTTTTTGAGGGGGCACTGAGAGCCCCCACTGCCCAGAGCACCCCATCACCAGCACCACCTTTTCCTGCAGTGCTGGACTGTGGGCCAGAGACCACGGGGGACTGACAGGCCATGAGGGCTGGGAGGGATTGAGATGATGCTAGGGGTCTTGGCATGTGGCCTTTCGTGCACGTGAGTGACTGCTGAGCCAGGCTTCAAAGCCTGGAGGGTCCAGCCTGGGGACCAGCCATTTTCAGTGATGACAGGATGTCATAATTATGTCATTCAAGGACAACCGTTTTTTTCCAGGCAGCTGTTCAGTGAACGTAAACCTCAAATACCATGAAAGTCAGCAGTTCAATAAAGAACACATTTCAAAACCAGCAGTCACCTCCAGGCGCGATTCTGAGCCCACGGAGCAGTAGGCTGCTTCTGTGTGGGACAGTGAGGGACCATCTTCTCGGGCTGCTGGTGCTCCAGGGGGGTGTCTCTGTCCCCCCATGACTGGGCCCCCCACTCTCGCCCCCCCAGGTGAGCCAGTCCAAGGAGCACCAGCAGTTCATCACCTTCCTTCAGAGGCTCCTCGGGCCTCTGCTGGAGGCCTACAGCTCTGCCGCCATCTTCATTCACAACTTCAGCGGTCCGGTTCCCGAGCCTGAATTCCTGCAGAAGCTGCACAAATACCTGATCACGAGAACGGATAGGAGGGTTGCTGTGTACGGTATGTGTGCCCGTCTCTTGGCTTTTTTTGAAAGCTATGTCGTTTTTGATTACGGGAATCTGCTCATTGCAGATAGTTGGAAAAAAAGAATGCAAAATTATCCTGACCTGTCACTCCATGGATTGCTCCTACTGCCTCTTTGGCTGTGTTGTATAAATTGAATTATACAAATTATATACTCAAGTCTGGCATTTTTCTTCTAATATTGTAAGCAAGATTCATACATGCTATTGCATGTAGTTGTTTATTCTTGTTGCATTGTAGTATTCCATTGTATAAATATCTACCACATTTTATTGATTCGTATCCATCACTGATGGATATTTGGGTTTTGCAGTTCAGAGCTCCTCTGGTGCTGCTGTGAACAAGTTTGAGTGTGTCCTTGGGTGAACAAATGGACTCATTTATGTTGGCCTGTCTAGGAGAATTGCCTGTTCGCAGGGTGTGGTGTGTTTGGCGTTAGTAGGTGTGGTCCAATGGTTCCCGAAAGCAGAACCCTGAAACTCCCAGCAGCAGTGTGCGCCTCTGTTGCCCCACTCCTGGCCGGCACCTGGTTCTGTCTCTTATGAGAGAGGTGTGATTGGGGTGGGAGTAGCATTCTCTAGTTATGCTTTAGGACTGCAGGTACTTTGAATCAATAATTTTTAAAACCCTGAGGGATCTAGAGATAATCGATCACTAGATATTTATTTAGAGATAGCTAGAACTCTACAGATTGATATATAGAGAGATCTATAGCTACATCTATAGCTGTATCTCTAGATGGAGATCAAGACCTAGAATCACCTCACTTTAGAGATGAGGACACTGTTCCAGATCATGCAGCTAGTTAAAGGGCAACCTGGGTTTAGAATTCCTTTTTTCTGACCCTCTGGGCTTGCGCTCTTTCTGGTTTCACTGCAGTAGGAGTCATCTATGCATTCCCGCACAGTTTAAAAGAACTACATTCTGGCTCATTTGAGTCTGACAAAAAGCCTTCAAGATGGGTGTTTTGGGTATTTCTCTTTCCCTTCCTCTTCTCTCTGTACTTCCCTGCCTCCTCCCCTTCCTCCCTCCCTTTTTCTCTTCCCTCCCTACCCCTCTCTCCATTTCTCTCCTCCCCCAAAAGATGACAGAGTAGATTTAAAGAAAGAGCAGACCCTTTGTGGCCTCCTACACTCTCTTCCCATGGATATTGGGGTTTTCATTATCGCTGGACCTAAACATTTGACAGGGCCTGATTCTTTCTCCACAGCCGAGAGCGCCACTTACTGTCTTGTGAAGAACGCTGTGAAAATGTTTAAGGATATCGGGGTGAGTGTCCACCGCTTATGTACAAGAGTGTGTATTCACTTCTGTCCTCTCTGTTTAGATCTAGTCTGTCTGAGTCACCTTTGTGTTGGTCTGGACCCTGAGAGAAGCAGTTTCTGCAGGATTAATCATGCAGGCATTTCTGGGGATTGGGAGGAGAAGGGGCATGTTGAAGGTGAGGCCCCTCCACAAAGATTTATTTGAATGTTCCAAAATTGTCCTGGTTTTCATCTTCATCCTAAATGAAGGTGTCCATGTGTTTCAAGATTCTACTACAATTTTGGTGGGAATGTTAATTATGCCATATGATTTTCAGTTATTTTGTTGTATTTTTACCAGTATTGCTAGAAGTATCCTTGGGTATCCTTTATCTTCACAAATTACTTGGGACACGAGTTCCATGGAGGTACTAGTGGTCTTTGTAAGGAACTATTCTGTGACTGTAACATAAAATTTAAAATCTAGTACACTAGTAAACCCCACACCTGCCCCCATAGTCTCCCACCCCCATAACCTTTCTACCCTGTACTCACACACACACTACACATACATTTTCTTAAAGCCTGGATATGGCTTTATATGCCTTACTGCACATCAAGTAAGGGTTGATGACAGAAGTGTCTCCCCACCCCCCTTGCCCTTTTTCATTTGTCTTTAATTTAATCTAAACTTTCTCTCTAGGTTTTCAAAGAGACCAAACAAAAGAGAGTGTCTGTTTTAGAACTCAGCAGCACTTTTCTACCTCAATGCAACCGGCAAAAACTCCTGGAATATATTCTGAGTTTTGTGGTGCTGTAGGTAACTTCGGCCACCTCTGGCAAGTGCAGGGCGCGGGACCCGTTCCTCGCAGGCTCCGCCTGTGGCACGAGAGTGGACGGCGCCGTCGTGTGGTCGGGCCTGACCTGTCCTGACGCGACCTCCTGGAAGCCAAGTGCCTTCTCCCCTCCATGATCTGTGATGGCTGGACACTGAGGTGACACACAGCCTGCAGATCACACCATGGGGGCCCCAGCCTCCATTTGCAGTTCATGATCAATAGGTTGCAAAATGAAATTTTGGAGTTTATTAAAGATTTACATTCTAAATGTAACTGTTAGGGACTTACTACTGTGATGGACACACAAATGTAGTTGATTCTAAAACTGAATTGTGTTTAGTACACTTAATGCTGTCAGGTAATTTGTTGGTATGTGTTCCTATTAATGCTTCCTTTAAAAGTAATTGCGTCATCCATTCACTGTTTTTTGTTTTTTTTTTGGTTTTTTTTTGCTTTTTTTTTTTTTTTTCAGTTTTATCTATGTCAATTGTAGCTAACTGTTAAATGGGAACATTTTTTTTTCCTCGCAAAGTGCTTTACAATGAATGGGCTATTCACACATAGGTGTCACTGTGCTTTCTGTTGCAGTCAGGTATAGAAAGTGTTTTAAGAGCTAAGTGAAAACACAATTTAGGTCAGGAATAGAGATAATCTGACCAATAAGCTCGTACCAGGAGATAAATTTGGCTGGTGAAATTCAAGATACACTTGGCCGGAAAACTGACTTTGAAAATGTTTGCTCATGTGAAAAAGTGCCATTGAGTTTTAAATGACCAGCAAGTATTTAGGAACAACTCCTGTTTTCTGTCTGTATCCCTTCCCTGCCACCCCTCCCCCACCTCCTGCCTCAGGTAGTACCTGCCTGTCAGGTACGGTTGTTTCTTGGAGATAGCAACTGTCCTAACTTATTAGCTTGACCTGATTGCCTGTGTTCGTGTAAAGTGCTCTGGCTGCAGACTCATGACCCAGGCCTCTTATGTCCTGCAGACTGGTTGTACACTTTTGAGTGGCTGGTACCCACTCAAGTTGGGCAGAGTACCACCTGTGGGTTGTACATCACATATGTGATGGCCCTGCAGACTGGCAGATGGTCAGAGGCATTTGTAGATTTTTTTAGCTTTGAGAAAAAGAAAACCATGGTTCTTTAAAAGTATGCATGGGTTATTTTCCTAAACCCTGATGCCATATAGTGGCAAATAATTATGAAAAATTGTTCGTAATAGGTAGGTGCCTTTTTTGTGAGCAGGGATCATAATTGTTCGCTAATTGTGGTAATGATGGTGATTTCTTAAAGATCATGTAATATAAAATGTTTTCTAACAGCTGACTGTTTCTTCTTCTCTCCGTGGTATTAAGGAATTAGGAATTTTTCCTGACAAATGCTGCAGGTAATCTTTGAATTTAATAGAAAGGTACTGAGAATTAAGTTTGTACTTTTATCAGCTTGGATTTTAAACACTAATAATGTCTTGTGAATATTCTGTGTGTGTTGGGAGAGGGAAAAATACTGATCAGTATTTCACATTGTATGAAATTTTTGAAACTCGGAGCAATAATGCCATGCTGTTGTGATTTTCTTCCACTCTTCTCAAATTCCGCATTTAAAACATGTTTTCTTTATAGGAGCTCACATCCCATTAAGCCATTGCCAGTGTTGGCAGCGGCTCTGATGTGGAGTGGGGTCTTCACTGTGTTACATTCCATTTTACATCCTAAGTAGGATTGAGCTCTGTGTTTGGGGAACAGCCAGGGAGGCTTATTGATCCCTTGTGTGTTCCTTATCTAGGTAAGCAAACGTTTCACTAGCCTTTTTTACTCATCCATGAACTTACAGACTAAGGGTTACTCAGACTAAGTCAGGGCTGGGACTGACCTCCCTGTGGCCTCTGCTGCCCCTCCTGTGACTTCCACTAAGAGCTGCTGCCTCACCAGCCTGCGTGGGGAGCAGTGGCTTCTCTGGCTCTCTCTTCCCTTTCAGTGGTTTGTTTTCTAGAAATCTAGTCAGATGCTTTGGGGAATGCAATGTATGATTTGCTAGCTCTCTCACCACTTAACTCACTGTGAGAATAAATATGCATGCTTTCTGTAATTAACTGGTGCTTTGAAAACCTTTTTTAAGGACAACAAATCTCAACCAAAGTTCTGCTCATCCAGACAAGCTCACCCTCGAGTTAATTTTAGCACAGCTCATTCTTTAGTGCCTCGTTACTGAACAAACATCCATCATCCCAGTAAGGCTTCCAGATACCACTGTTTTGCTAAAAGATTTATTCTCCTTGTTCTCCAAAAGCGAATGGCTTTCACGTAAGATTAAACGAAATAGGTGCTTGTAAATAATTTATTACCGTTTACTCTATTGCATTTCTGTAATACTGAAATGCATGCCCTCCAGGGGAAGACAGACTGTGAGTTGAGTTAAAAAGCAAACAAAAAGACCCAATGATAAGCAATATGAAGCTACACTCTTTCAAAATGAGAAAGTTCTAAGTAATTCAAAAGAGAAGAAGGAACTTTCGCTCTTAAGAGAAAAGGAAGGAAGTAGCGTGAGGTGTGTAGAACTAGTAACAGAGAAAGGACTACGAGTCCTCAGATCTGTGAAGTCTCATGAAGTCACAAAGGTGAGTGGGGAAAACGCATCAGGGACCTCAGTGAATGTAAACTCAGATTGTTGAATTTCCAATCTGAGGAGCAAACCATTTCCCAGAGTTCTCCATGTATATGAGCGCTCTATGAGATGTTCGTAGGTGTTTTGTAGAAAAAGTGTTGCTGGTAAAATTAATTTGCACATGAACCCTCATTCCTAGAAACTCACAGTGCACTTTAGCACAGTAACGGCTCAGGGCCCGCTGGTACCAAGTTTGTATTAACCCAGCATTTCCCAATCTGTGTGACCCCAGAGCCTTTTCCACCTTCTGAACACCCCTATGGACCTCTCCTGAGGTTCACAGAAACATTTTGGGAAACACTATGTTATGTATTTCTTTAAGAGGACAAGACAGTAACTGCCAGGTGATACAGAGGCATATCTGCATGCATTTTGTACGATCAGATGTTGTGTTTAATGGATGTACACTTCCTCCCCTGGAGACAATAAGCACAGAAAACTATTGTATAGGTGGTCAGAGCTCTTCAATGAAAGATCAGCCCTCAATGTGTCTGGGTTTTTAACTGAAAGGAGCAAAATTAACACTAGGATTAATTGGGGTAAAAAAATAAGATTTTAAGTCAGACCTAGCAGAAGATATTGCACAATCAAATGCAGCTTTTTATCCACAAATAGTTCTAGTGTTTAGAAATGATAGGACCTACCACTGAGGTTTATAAGACTTAATTGGATGTAAATCTGTTTTTTAAAGCACTCTTTTTAGGAACTTGAGACTTGGCATCTGGCATTTCAGTTTAATACAAAATGATGGCATTTGAAAGAGACTCTTGACTTTATTTCTAAACATCTAAAGTTCTGAAATGCCTTGATGGAAGGTGTTAAACTGTTTGCCTGTTGTACAAAGATATGTTAGATTGTTGTAAAAAGATTGATCATAAAGTACTGTCAAATAGCATGGTGTGATGTTGTGAATGAAACTGATTTGGAAATGTGGATTGATCTTTACACCTGTTAATATATTGTAAGAAGCCCAGAGGTGTAGCTTTGTTTTAATAAATCAAAAAGTGAATATATTCTTGATGTCTTGTATCTGTAGTTAAAAGTTCCTTGCATAATTCGTTATACAAACACATCTTGTTTGACTTCACGTAGACCATGATTAAAATGCTTATAGGAAACAATCTTAAATAAATTTGTGAACCTACAGTGCATGATTTTATTATTGAGCCAGAGCTCTTCAAATGTGATCAAGTATTTGGGTTTGTAGATATCTACAGCTTAGCTGCTGCCCTTCTCAGTAAATATTCACATCACAGAAATATTCTTTGGGTGTCTGTGAATATTCCTTTAAACATGGTGCTTCTATCATTTTAATATGTTTAAGTTTATAAAAATATGAATGGAAGTCCAGGGTTTTTCCCACTAGTTCATAATAGTTGCTCAAAATAGTTTACTTTTTTGACAAATAGGACAAGTTCGTTATTGGAGCACTGTTTTCTGTGGATGCTTTGGATTGCTCAGATGCAGCCTTCTGTCGCCAGTGCGCCCCCTGGAAAGGGTGTTCAGTGGGTGCCTGGCAACACCATCCATTCCCTTGGGCGCATGGCAGCCCATGATGGAGCTGTGAGCCTGGGCAACACCCAGGGCCATCCCATCTGTGCTGTGCCAGCCCCTCCATCTGAACTTTGTACCTCGGCCCCTTTGGTCTCCTCTGGGGTGTTGTTGCCATGACTGTGCCCTCACCCTTGGGTGTACTCGTTCTTTCCTTTGCATTAGCAACTTTCTTGTTGCTGCCAAACATGGCCTTCCCTTGATCAAAGCAAAATGCCCACTTTTACGCCACTCGTTGTCTTTAACTGGATATTAGTTTTGAAGTCTGGTCTTTTCATGTTTAGTCCTGTATTCACTAATTTTAGTCCTATTTATTCCCTTTTTAAGCACCTTACAGCCTGTCTGGTACACACACAGCTAGTAAAATTCTAACCTCCAAATACAAAGCATTATGTTGTCCACAGCACCTGTGATGTCCACAGGATGGCCATTATTAGCCATCTCTGTAGATGCCAGCATAGCTCCTGCACTTCGTGACTTGTACCAGAAAGCTTGGCATCTGGATGGTTCTCAGCCCTCAATCTGGGAAAAGGAAGACTTGTCAAAGTTGTGTTCTGTGTGTGGATTTTATATGACCTTTCAGATCAGTTTTTATTATTTTTAGAGAAAAGGAATATAGCAGAAAGAGCATGGGGTCTGGGGAACAGAAAACTTAAAAGGATTGACTCTGGCTGTCTTGGCACATGCTGGAAGCCTCTGAGCTAGTCACCTCGCCCCAGTGAACTTGGGTATCCTCTGTGTTGTATAGGGACAACTGGATTTTGATGAAATGAGGTAGAATGAATGCAGAAGTGTTTTGTAAGCTTTTAAAAGTGTTGGCAACTGTGTGGTATTTGTTTTCTTCATTTCATATGTAGGGTTTCCCTGGTGGGTCAGATGGTGAAGAATTGATCTGCAAAGCAGGAGACCTGGGTTCAACCCCTGGGTTGGGAAGGTCCCCTGGAGGAGGGCATGGCAACCCACTCCAGTGTTCCTGCCTGGAGAATTCCATGGACAGACGAGCCTGGTGGGCTACAGCCCATGGGGTCGCAAAAGAGTCAGCCAAGACTGGGCAACTAACACTTTCACCTTCATTTTCATTTTATATTTAGGAAAGAAAATTTAGCTCTGAAAGGGAACTTAGGAGTCACCTGGTATTCGGCACCCATGTTTAACAGAAGAGAATACCACCGGTGCTCACACAGTAAGTGACGACAGGATCCAGAACAGAAGCACTGTTGTTTGACGCTTCAGTCCCATAACCACCAACCAAATGAAAAAGCAAAAGAAAGCCAAATGATCAAGTCCCATCCAGTGAAGTAAGACAATCCTTGTGTTTGGTGTGGAACTTGGCAAATTACCTAAGGATGTGAAAGTGGAAGGAAGTTAATTGGCTCCAGCAAAACAATGTGTTGGACATGCTGGTACCTGGGACTTCTTTGTGGGTACAGAGTTGGGCACTGCACTCAGCACTTTCTATGTATCATCTCCATCCTCTAGGGTTGGTACCGTTAATTAGCTCCATCTTACTACTGATGAAACAGGCTCAGGGTGAAGCAGTTTGCTGAAGGCTTCTGCCAAGGCAGAGTTCAGATTTGTTCTCCATCAGTGACACAGGTTTTCCTGGGTTTGTAAATTCTGCCCTTGTCCTGGAACAACTGACAGGCCCAGAGGAATAAGGCAGAAAGCAGTGCATCTCATCCAGGCTGGGGGGAAAGAATGTAAGGATTCTCTCCCTTCATCCCACCTAATTTCATCTTCAAAAGTCCATCGTGAGGGTGCCCCTGTACAGTTCAGAGAGCAACCACAACCCTCGGGTGATGTGTCCAACTCAAAGGATTTCTCAGAAGCTCTCATTTGCCCAGAGTTGAGCAGGAGGACAGTTTCTGAGGTTGAAAAGATGGCTAGAATTTGCGACCATTTGCTGTGGATTTGTCATGGTGCAGAGCCAAAATTCAGCAATGGTTCCTAGGGGATCACGGAGAGGAGATCATTGGTTGATTGCAGAGCTATATCTCAGCAATAGGAGGTTCCTCACCCCCTCCTTTTGCTTGGAATGTCCATGCTGCTTACTATTCCATGATGGCAGCCATGACAAGGATGCGACCTTGAGAGAGTAAGATGCTGTCAAGACCAACTGGAATGAGTGAATACGTGACTGAACCCAGTTAAAGCCTCTAATGTAACTTAAAGATTCTGGCCCGTGGGGGTGGAGATCCACTCATCTTGTGCTGTCCGTGACAATCTTCATAGATAAGTTCCCTTGCTTGCTAAACCTGCCACCTACCAATTGGTGGTCTGCTTCTTCCTCTGTTATCTCCTTGCTCTCTGTGTATGGGGGCCAGTTTGCAAACCAACAGTGTGATAGTATTTTTATGATCATGTGGGCCAGGTACCATGCTGGTCATGTAGGAGGGATCCTAAAGACCCTAAGAGGAAACTGAACGTAAGCAGTTTCTCGAGGTCGTGTTGCTGGCAGGCTGTGGGGCTGGTTTCCAAACTTGATCTTCAAAACTGTGTTTTACAAGTGCTCAGTAGAGGCACTCAGCCTTCTCTGAGGGTCCATGTCTGGAAGAGAGAATAAATAATATTGGAACAGGATCTGGAGATGGCGTTTCTTTGACAGGGGTTTCGAACACAGGACAGACTTTGGCTGGGCTTGCTTTGAAGTCTTCCACGATGTTCACTGAGTTGGAAAATCTCTGCCTCTTGTGCGGAAAGAAGAAGAGGCAGTTCCAGCCTGGCCTCCCTTGTTGCAGACTCAGTCCTGGCCCTTCCACCTGGAGTTAGGAGCTATCCCCTCCGTCCAGGACACTGCATGAATCACTTCTAAATCTGCAATCCTGAGACAGTAATGGTGATAGCAGGCTCACACGTTTGTAATTCTGTAAGGCTCTAAACTGCAAGTCAGGTTTTACATAAAGTTTGCTTCCATCTCTGAACTGGGAATTTTTACAAAATCTCTTTTGTTGGAGCCTTGCAGCCTCATTCACTTTCTCTCATGGAAAACTTTTCCTCCCAATAGTCGACTGAAATAACAACGCACAATGTGAGAGCTGTGAATTTCAGTTTATCTGGGGACTTCCTAAGGATGATATCTTGGGAGATGGTCTCTTGGGTAGCTGTGAGGAACTGCCCCAAAGAGGTAGGGAGGAGGTTGGCTTGAGTGTGATTTTGGAGAAGGGGTGCGTGCAACCAGGCACATATCACCGTAGCAGGTTGCTGCTAGTTGTAAGAAAATGGGCATATCAGTGAATGATTTTAGTGCTTGTCTAAGTATGAGAAGGTGCAAGAAATTATGTTCATAAAATTTTCTCCTGGGAATATCTAACTCTCTGAAAGCCTGTTCTGTCTGTTTTCCCAGAGCACAGAGTGCCTCATTTCTGATCTTTGGCCCGATCTCCTTTCAGAAGGTGTTAAAGGTCAGCAGTGGCAGTGGCTAGTGACTTAATCCTTAGAAAGCCAGATGGTGACATTCTTTCGTTGGCACAATACAGGCATCAAGCAACAAATTAATTTGAGAAGTGTGTCTAAAATGGGTGATGGAACACAGTCATTGTCTCTGATCAGGATAAAACTTAATTTTCTTTGCCAGCAACCTGCATTTAGGTCCTTCTTGATGAAAATTCATTGTTTCTCTAATCTGTTGAACCAAGAGGGTAGGTTTACATGGTATACCCATGGTTCCTGTTTTAAGTCAATTTTATTAACAATGAAATCTTGTCAGGGCCCAGAAAATAATTTTACATAAATAAAGCTAAAGTACAGAGGTTGAAAAAGTAATTGTTAGAGAGGGCATTTGGGTCTTGGGATCCTGTGAGGGGCCAGAAAGTGGCAGACCCTCTAAATGGGTGTCAATGCAGCAAAGCCCACCACTCAAGCACACCAAGACAGATGAGAACCAGACACCAAGAACCAGATGAATTTCCAAAAAGCTGTTAGGAAGTCAGTTTTAAAAATTACAAAATAATTTTGAAGTATTACATGCTTTGCTATTTAAAGTAACGCTCTGTGCTATGCTTAGTCAGTCATGTCCGACTCTTTGCCCACCAGGCTCCTTGGTCCGTGGGGATTCTTCAGGCAAGAATACTGGAGTGGGTTGCCATGCCCTCCTCCAGGGGATCATCCCAACCTAGGGGTCGAACTCAGGTCTTCTGCATTGCAGGCAGATTCTTTACCATCTGAGCCACCAGGGAAGCCCAAGAATACTGGAGTGGGTAGCCTAGCCCTTCTCCAGGGGATCTTCCCTACCCAGGAATCAAACCCGAGTCTCACGCTTGCGGATTTTCAGGCAGATTCTTTAGCAGTTGAGCTACCAGGGAAGCCCAATGTTTCTCTAACCCCTGTCTAAGCTTTAGTGCATCCCACAAAGATTTATTGCTCTAAATATTATAGAAAATATCACTCACTGAAAGCAAAAAAAAACATTTTCTGCTTAAAATATTCTTTTTCCAATCATAATGGTAAACTGAACATATGATTTTAAGATCTTTAGTTATTTGAAGTTCATCAAGTCTGCAAATTAGAGTTAGTAACTGGTTACGTGACTTTCTCCCAGCTGTAAATTAGGGCAAAGATTAACATCCCACGTGTACCACGTCTATCACAGGAGAATTGAAAAGCCACCTGAGCCAGTGGGCGGTGCTTGGAAAGTGTCATTTATTCTCTAAATGTAAAGACAGGCTTCTGTGAGGTGCTGGGTTTTCCTAAGGTGGAGTTCTGGGAGTGGGTTCTGTAGGAAACCACATATATGCCTGTGGCCACCCAGAGGTCACCTGCACATTCCTGCACCTTGTCTGCCTGGATCTCCCTGTTGAGGGCAGCCCCTGATTCGGGGGCATGTGGAGCCCACAGAGCCTGCTGTAGTTCCTGTGGGGGGGGGTGGGGTCAACACCCCAGGAGTGACCCTTAACCCAAGAGGATTGGGAACTACAAGATAAAAAGCCCCCCACTGGAACAATTCAGAGGGTCCCCAGTGGGGTTAAAGTCCAGTTGGCCACAGCGGTGATCCATTCATTATTTCCTTTTCTTAGGGTATAATAATCCTTCTTCCCCTCCCATGTTTAACCTTGCCTGTTCCTTACCTGTGCTCCCTGACCTCAGCTCACACGTCAAGGACTTGGAGCGAATGTGGTCTCAGGAGCTGTTTTGGGGGGATTTCAGACTGAGACAGTCCTCATGACTTTTCATTGGATGCTGAGCACAAAGTGATGTCGAGAGCTAGTGCTACCAAAGACTGTTCAAAGACTGTTAAGCTGGACTCACCAATGCATTGTTGACGCAGACTAAGTAGAGACGGAGAGAACACGACACGTCTAATTCCCAGTGTGACATCTGTGTTTGAAGATGGTGATGAGGACTGGATCTGTAAACACCGTCCTGCCCCCTTTGCTGGTTGCCAGTGAGAAAGATCCACATGGTGGTTAGAGAGATTAGAACTCATGGTGGTAAAGATTTGGGGAGTGTTACTATTATCAGTAACCAAGAATGACAGAGTCTACAGGTAGGCAGGGGGCTTCCCAGGTGGCACAGTGGTAAAGAACCCACCTGCCAATGCAGGCGACGCAGGTTCGATCCCTGGGTCAGGAAGATCCATTGGAAAGGGAAATGGCAACCCACTCCAGTATTCTTGCCTGGAAAATCCCATGGACAGAGGAGCCTGGTGGGCGGTTCATGGGGTGGCAGAGAGTCGGATATGACTGTGCAAATGAGCACGCACCAGCATGAGAGGTAGGCAAGCGGAGAGGATGCCAAGTGTAAAGCATGTGCTCACCTGGGAGCAGTGCCCTGCTAGGGGACCAGGATGTTACCCAAGAAAGTTTACTTAATAATATTGTAGTTGGCCCAGGAAAATACAGAACCTGCTGTGGGTGGTGACTGAGGGGGCACTTGGCAGAGTCAGTCTTTAATTGGGCCTGGAAGGAAGGGAAAGACCCAGACAGTGTGAAAAAGAATTCTTTCAAAATCTCACCTAATAATTAATACTAAGGCTCATGTGCAAGACTTGTGTACATGGGTATAATTCAGCCTGTAGACTTACCTCATTTGGTAATTTAGAAATAAATGAGTGGAGTCAAAGTTCAAGACATCTGATTTTTCTGAAGTCTAGAATTGTAGATAAATTGTAGCTTTGCTTAAAACTTAGATCTGGCAGCACTGGGTCTGCACTCAACTTCGAACAATGGATTAACAATGGGGCGAGGTTATTTACAAGGGGTATGTGCATTTCTGTTTGTTACATTTCTGCCTGCAAGATTGCCTGCTAGACAGAGGTCAGGGGTCATTGAGTCAATGGGTTTATACAGTTTTATTTTTCCAAAGCAAAGAACAATGTCTCTAAATGCACGTTTATTTTAAGTGGAGAAAGAAAGAACTTTGAGCATGCAGGTGAGGAGAAAAAAGTAATATGTATTGAGCTTGAAATGATCTGCCAGTCTCTGTACCAATGGCTTTGCAGGCATGACTAGCTTCTCCCCATTTTACGGACTGGGAAATGGAGGCTTGAGAAGTCTTGGGAAACACTTTGGGCTCCTTAAGGGAACATTGGTCAGCCTGCTGCACAAACCCCTGTTCTTTCTATGGCACCTGGAGTTTCCTTGATCTTGAACTTCTTCCTATTTGTATTTCTTGATCTGGATGTGGTTAAGTCCCCGCTGTGACCACATTTACGGGTGGGATAGGGATTAGGGTGGGAAGGCAAAGAGTGATGATGTGCTAAGATGTGGGGCTTTATGATTTCCCCCCATAGTTTAAAGCCTGCCTCCTAGGACAGACGCATCTTCCTCATATTCCTTCAGCATTAAACCCGCCCAATCAAGGACAAAGAGGCCACAGGTGTTCCAGGAGGAGAGGGGAGGAAAAGGGAGGGGAGGGCTGGCATTGAGCGTGATGCGGGGGGCCAGTCCCAGGTGGGGAGCCTCTGGGTGATGAACAGAAGTTACAGGTGAGTTCATCTTCTCGGCTTTCTTGGGAGTACAGAGCCCCCACCTACCACTAAACTAGTATTGAACAGGTAACGTCTGGTGTGGTAGTCTGGGGGCTTCCAGGTTATCTTTGTGATGTGACTGCAGTCAAAGCATTTATAGCTTTGTGATTCTGTGTCCAGGATATGGCTAAAGCTCGGTGGGTTAGAATCCCAGTTACGCGCTCACCAGCCCCAACCTGGTGCCTCTCTCTTCTTTCTTTTTAATTTCTTGGCTCTGATATGTCTTCATTGCAGCACAGGCTTTTCTAGCTGTGGCGAACACAGGCTCCTCTCTAGCCGTGGTGCATGGACTTCTCACTGCAGTGGCTTTTCTTGTTGTGGAGCTCCGGCTCTGTAGTGTAGGGGCTTCAGTAGTTGCCGGCTCCTGGGCTCTAGAGCACCAGCTTAGTAGCTGTGGCTGGAGCCTGTTTCTTGATAAATTGCCTCCGCTTAATCGAGTGTAGAAGGAAGTACTGAATGCTCACGAATCATTTAATACCAAGCCTGGCACATACATAGTAAATGCTTCATAAATGTTAGCTCCGTTCAAGGTCTCCCCTTTTTTGATGACTCAGAAAATTTTCCTTGGGACCCTCTGCTTTTTCTCCTTCCACCTACCCTCTCGCCCTCTCAGCCAGCAGTTCCCAGAATATTCTGGCAAGACGCTGGGCAAGTCACCGCGTGGTCCTGACCCTAGGGCTTTGTGCTTCCCCGGCCTCCTCAGCCTTCCTGAGGCCGTGGAGTTTCAGGGGCAACTTTGCTTGAATCTGCTTCCCTTGTGGCTCATCTGGTAAAGAATCTGCCTGCAGTGCGGGAGACCTGGGTTCCATCCCTGGGTTGGGAAGATCCCCTGGCGAAGGGAAAGGCTACCCACTCCAGTATTCTTGCCTGGAGAATTCCATGCGTCCACCGGGTCGCAAAGTCGGACGCGACTGAGCGACTTGCACTTGGCTTGAATCCGGCCCCACCGGGATGCAGGATGTGGCCGCGGTTCCAGCTTGGTCCACGCGGTGGCGCTGGAACTTCACCTCGGGCATCGCAGCCACGCAGACCCTGGGACTGGGGTTTGTGCTTCCTGGCGGGGCTTTGGGTGCGCCTTAGCATTGGAGCTTCTCACCGACTGTCACAAACAAGGCTCCGGGTTGAATCCCCTAAGTGGAGGGAAGGGGAAGGAAGCGGCGGAAGGGTGCGGCATTGGGGGCTGCAGCGGGAGTGGCCCTCTTGTCCGTGGCCTCCTTCCTGCACCTTGCGCTGTGCCGGTCCGGGCTCTGGTCACTTTGTCACGCTCTCCGGCCCCCTGCCCACCTCTGCCTTGCGGTGCATCTTCCATGCGCCTTTCTGCTCCTCTGTGAAGACCTTCAGAGCCCTTCAAGTCCACCTCTCCTTTTTTTTGCCCTCACTCTTCAGTGCAGTCAAACCAACCACTCCTCTCCTCCTCCACGCCTTTGCCTCGGAGTTTCTTTGTCACCCCCTCTGCATATTTAAATCTTATTTTCTTTCCCTTGGGCCACCTGGAGGTGATTGTTCCTTCTTCTGAACCCTCATTGCATCTCTCCTATGGCACTGGACCCTTTCATTCAGCCATTCTAGTATTCATGGAGCACCTACTGTACGGAGCAAGATGCTGGGGGTGCAGAGGCGAACAATGCTGACATCCTTGCCCTCGTGGAGCTTACATTCTAGTTGCTGAGATAGATCTAAAAGGAGTAAGTCTGTCAGTGTTAGTCACTCAGTCGTGTCTGACTCTTTGCAACCCCACGGACTGTAGCCCACTAAGGCTCCTCTGGCCCTGGAAGTCTCCAGGCAAGAATACTGGAGTGGGTAGTCAATATTGCCAAGATTCCTTCTCCAGGGGATCTTCCCAACCCAGGGATCAAACCCAGGCCTCCTTCGTTGCAGGCCGATTCTTTCCCATCTGAGCCACCAGGGAAGCCATGAGAAGGAGTAAACAGGAGTGTGAATAAAGTACAGACTGTGGTGAGTGTGGTAAATGAAACTATTGGGTGATGAGGGAGAGGGTAATTGTGAGGTGTGTGCTCAGGGAGTCTCCTCTGAGCAAGTTGACATCAAAGCTGAGAGTCTTGAGGCTGAAAAAGAGTCAGTTTTGCAAAAGCGGCTTAGGGGTGGGCCGGAAGAGGCTGGGCAGCCCCTGAGTCCGGAGGCTGCCAGAGCAGGAGGCGGGGAAGCCGCCGAAGTGGAACATCAAGGTTGACGCTCTTTAGGGAGTGTGGTTGCTTCTCTGTGCACATGGCCTGGGGGAAGGGGAGGAAATGAAACTGCTGTGCGGAGGGGATGGCGGCTGCGGATGTCCTAGGTCTGCCCTGTAACAAAGGCAGGAGACCGAGTGTCAAGTTGAATACTCTAGGGGCTGGGGCCGCAGAGAGGTCCCTGCCTCTGGGGTTCTGTGAGGGAGGGGCAGAGTCACGTGATAGAGCACCCTGATCTAGGGGGTTACAAGGGGCGCTGCAGCATGGATGATGGATCTGACATTTGATTGATGGACTCAATGCTCCCTGAGGGCAGGAAGTGCGCTGGATGAATTGTGACTGTAGACAGCATCTCCTAGGTGGCCTCCCTTTGGCAGAATAAATGCAAAAATTTGATACTGTTGGAGACGTGGGTGCCTTGGGGACCGAAGCAGGGCCCCTTTTACTTCTCGCCACCAGAGGCTGTCTTGGGAGCGCTGAAGATGCTGGCGGCGGCTGCAGAGGTCAGGCCATCGCTTTTCTCCCTGGCTCTGTGCCCAGGACTCTAAGCTTTCTTGGTCCTTTTGGCAGCTGCTAAGCCGTGAACCCCTGTCCTGCTTCCTCCCCTTTCATAGTCCACCTGCGTACTTCTTCAGTTCTGGAAGGTGGGGTGCTGATGGTTTCAGGAGCCCTAGAATCCATCTTGCCCTGCAAAAGAGAGTGAGGACCTCCCATGTCTCCCAGAAATGCCTCCTGGATGCCTGAGTCGTATTGGGACTTCACTCCTAATGAAGACTTTGCCAGCTCTAAACTCACTTCCTTCTGACAAGGCTGCCGTAGTCAGTCTTACAGTGTCAAGTCTGTACCTTAGACACACAGATCCACAGAGCAAGCTGGGAAGAGCTGCAGGGAGAATGGGAACTGCATCTGGGACTGGTGGGAAGATGGGATGCTGAGGCTGGAAGGCTGGTGTTCTGTCCATCACAGTTCTGCCCTGGGCAGGCTCCTGTCTGGGAATGTTAACCTTTCTCCCGGGGTTCAAGGAAGGTCCAGGTGAATCCTGGCCCCTCCATCCACTAGAGGGCGCCAGCACCCTGCAGTTGCTGGTGCAGCTTCAAAGGCCACAGATAGAGAGGTTTGGGGTGTCTCAGGGCCCTCAGAAATTCCATCCTGCCTGGAACTCCTGCCTTGTATCCCCTTTGCCCCCTCTTTCTCTCTGCTGCTCATGTGGCTGCTGTTTCCTTGGGCATCTCATAGACCACTTCCGGCCCCACCATTGCCAATATGAGCCCTGGGGAATGGGGACCCCTGGCCAGGTGCAGGTACAGGCGGGGGCTGTGGGCTGCTGTGATGAACATCAGAGGGGCTCCCTGCACTGGCCCCAGTGTGCACAGTTGGGTCTGCCTGCCCAGGAGCCTGAAAGTGCCTATGGCCGCCTCCCTGAGGGGTGAGTTTCCTGGGAAAGAGAATCTGTCTTGTTCCCTGTCCCTCTGCCCTTCAGGACCAGCTGGATCCTGCAATCAGTAGAAGCTCATCAAATCCATGGAGGGCCCGGTGCCTCCTGGGCATGGCTTCTAGCAGGCAGCTGGCTAGGGTGGTGGCAGCACCTTGGAAGCCAGTGAGTGGGTGAGAAGTTGGTGGTTGTGCAGGATGGGGTTCAGAAGCAGCTGAAAGGCTGGGGATGCCCAGTGGTGGTGGGGGAGCAGGAAGAAGAGGAAGGGGAAGAGGAAGAAGAGGAGGAGGCGGCGGGGAGGGCAGTGAGCTGCTCTTGGAAGCGTGGTGGAGGGTTCAGACAGCCTGGGGTGGGTGGGTGGGGGAATCTACATCCAGAGAGGGTTTGGACCACTGGGCACCTCAGCTGCTTCTGTGTGAGATCCAGGAAACTAACTCATGAGACTGGCTCTTCCCCCAGCTTCTAGAGCCTTCTAACCTCCAGGCTGCTCTGGGCCAGGCAACCAAGGAGGAATGTCTTCCTTATTTTTCCCTGGCCTTCAACCTTAGGAGCTGAGCTCTCTGGAGGATCCCCATGGGGTTCACAGAGGCCCCGAGAGCTACAGGTGTAGGGGTGACATTGCAGGGATGTCTGTTGGTGTGGTTCTTGCCACAAGCATCTCTGAGCATCACAGGACCTGGGGATTGAGATGCTCCATCAAGATTTTGAGAGGGTTTCCTGCCTTGGTAACGTGGGTTGTAGGCACGTTGGCCAGGCTGCACTTTCCCCTGCCAGCCTCTGCTCTGTTTTCGCAGGTCTCTGCTTATTTGCTGGTCTCCACCTCCCTTTTCTCTAGGCTGAAAATAATCCCTCATTGGGTTAGTTGTGTAATGGGCTTGTCTGAAATGTTAATTTAAAAAGTCATTGGCAAGCGATTTCCACCATGAGAGCCTTCGTGATGGCAATTGTCCAGAGCCTGAGGACTCCTGTGGAGCCCACGTGGAACATGAAGGGAGCCACTGAAGGAGAGGGCTGGCGGGTTGGAGATGGTGATGCCTCTGAAGGTGAGGATGACAGAGGGGTCGTGTTACGAATGCAGCTTCCAGGAGGAACCAGAAGCACTGGGTGGTGGCCAGCTTTCCATCCATTCTGTGTGGCAGTGTGACTGCAAGTGTGACTAGAGAGGCAGAGGGGCTCAGAGAGGTTGAGATTCTTGCCCAGGGTCACACAGGACAGTGGAGACACAGCAAGGCTGGGGAGGCAGATTTCTGCATCCCGATCTTCAAAGTTCTTTCTACAAAATAGGCCACCGAAGGGTGGGCAGCCCAGAGTTCATTTTATCCAGTCAGTCAGATTATCTTTACAGAGTGCCCACTGTGTGTGAGTTGGCCAGGACAGCTCATAGGGAATGAAGGTGAGTCAACAGGCCATTATAACCTATAGGTGGTGGGGAGCCCAGGCCGGGTGTCAGGGTGGGTCAGAGGAGGGACTCACCTTGGTTGAATGGGGTATCAAGCAAGTCTTCCTGGGGGAAGTGAAAAGTAGTTGAAAGAAAAAAAGACCTAGTATTGGGTTGACCAAAAATTTGTTAGTGTTTTTCCTTAAGGTGTAATGGAAAAATCCAAATGAGCTTTTTGGCCAACCCAATAATTTGATGCCCTGTTGAGAATGTCCCCAGAGAGAATAAACACTAGCAAACAAATAAATAACAGAAGTAAGTGGTAGTCATGGATTCCTAAGTAGACTCCATCCAGTCCCAGCAAGGCAGGAGTCCCTCCCCAGAAGGGCCTGGGACTCCTGGAGAGCCAAGGGCAGCCAGGGGGCTGCTTCTGGGCAGTGGAGAGCTGGGAGTCTGTAGGTCAAAGATCTTTTAGAAAAAATCCTGTTCATCATGGAAAGTTTCACACACACACACACACACACACACACACACACACACACACACACACACACACACACACACACACACACACACACACACACACACACACACACACACACACACACAAGTGGAGACAATACTGTAACAAGCCCCACGCTTCCATCACCTACATTCAACAGCTGCCAACCCAGGGCCAGTTCCGTTTCATCTGTATCCTCTCTGCTCCACCATCTATGGATTATTTCAGAGCAAATCCCTGATGTTGTATCATTTCATCCATAAGTATTTCGGCAGGCAGCTCTAAAGGATAATGGCTCTGTTTTAAAACCATAATCATAATGTCATTATCACACCTGAAAACATCAGGACTCACTCTAGTCTGTCTTCAGTTGCCTCAATTTTTCTTTTTTAATAGTTGGTCAGCATCCAAGTAGGAGCCACTCATGGCAGCAAAATCTTTCCAGTTTCTCTTGAGCTGTCCTTTCTCTCTCCCTCTCTCTTTCCCATTGCAACACTCTTATTTAAGCAGTCTGGTCAGTTTCTCTGTGGTTCCCTCCACCTGGCTCTGGCCATTGGTGTCTTTGGGGTCCCTTACAGCCTGTTCCTCTGTTTCCTGTATTTCTTGTCATCTGGAACTTCGATCTGGTGGCCTCAACCAATTTAGATTCAATTTTCATAGCACCAGCATTCTCAATGCACAAGATTCAAAGACAGCCTGCTGAGCAATGTGTGGTGTGTGCGAATGCCCGTGTGTGTGAAAGTGCTTGTGCGTGCGGGCTATTCTCTCCTGCCTTTGGCCACCTCCCAGAAGCCACTGTTGTCCCATGGTCACAGGTTCCTTTCAAGGTTACAAAATTGCTTCAAGGCTACTTGTCAAGGAAGAAATGCAAGCTGTACCCTTTCTCCCTAGACAGCATATTAAAATTCAGAGACATCACTTTGCTGACAAAGGTCTGTCTAGTCAAAGCTTTGGTTTTTCCAGTAGTCATGTATGGTTGTGAGAGTCGGACTATAAAGAAGGCTGAGTGCTGAAGAATCGATGCTTTTGAACTGTGGTGTTGGAGAAGACTTTTGAGAGTCCCTTGGACTGCAAGGAGATCAAATCAGTCAATCCTAAAGGAAATCAACCCTGAATATTCATTGGAAGGACTGATGCTGAAGCTGAAACTCCAACCCTTTGGCCACCTGATGGGAAGAACTGACTTATTGGAGAAGACCCTGATGCTGGGAAAGGCTGAGGGCAGGAAGAGAAGGGAGCGGCAGAGGATGAGATGGTTGGATGGCATCATGGACTCAATGGACATGGCTTTGAGCAAACTCCGGGAGATAGTGAAGGACAGGGAAACCTGGTGTGGGGTCACAAAGAGTCAGACACAGGGGAGCGACTGAACAACACTTTCTCCAAGCCAGTCCCCTAGAATGCTGCCTCAGAGAAACCTTCAGTGGAGACAGATTTTATTTTGATGTCTGCGTCCAGTCTCTTCCCCCTGCCTCCTTCTCTTGCCCATGTTTTGACTCAGGGTCTTTCTGGTCAGGGACCCTACAAGGTCTGAGGACCTAGCATTCTCTTCCTTCTCCTTCCTACCTTTCACGACCAGTTCTCTGCCAAAGTGGAGAAGTTAGATGTGAACCTCTGCTTCTAACCCCGGAGGTCCCATGGGCTGATGGGGCAGACAGACATGGAAACTGCAGCGACAGCAACTGCCCAAACGCCCAGCCAGAGGTCCCCAGGGATGCCCTGGAAACAGAGGGGCTGGGGCAGGGAGCACATGTCTGTTCTCCGCCTGTCCTACTGGGTAAAAACCACCATCCTAGCTGGAGATGGAGACTGGAGGTGTTAGCTGCAAAGTGGAGAAAGAGGCCTTGTGCTCAGCTTCCAAGGTGCCTGTCCTGGCAACAGAAATGCTTGCTCTGGGAGCATCCATCTACCCAAGGGTATTTCCTGAGCCCTCGCTGGTGCTGGGGGAAGAATCGCCTCACACCCTCAATGTGCATGTGGTACCACAGCCAGTTGATGACCAATGTCCAAGAGCAGGGAGGCATTCTCGACCCCTCCTGTTTGTCCCTCACATCCAATCCCTGGTCAACTATGTCAGCTCAACCCTTAAAACAGATTTTACTTTTTGGCCGGGCTGGGTGCTTATGGGGTCTTAGTTCCCAGACCAGGGATTGAACTCAGGCCCTCAGCAATGAAAGCGAAGAGTTCTAACCACTGGACTGCCAGGGAAGTCCCCTAAACTGATTTTAGATTGGTCCCGTTCTCTCCATCAAATCCCCACTACTTCTCACCAAATCCAAGCTTTTCTTTTCCTCATTCTAATCCATTCTCACACTGCAGCCAAAGTCATATTTTTGTAGCATAAATCCCATCATACTTCTCTACCAAAAATCCTGTAGAGGGTTGAAGAGTACTCCCCCCCAAACTCATGCCTATCTGGAATTTCAAAATGTGACCTTCCTTAGAAATAAGTTACTTGTAACTAAGGTGGGGTTATACTAGGTTAAGGTGGGCCTTAAACCCAATGACTGGTGTCCTTATGAGAAGAGGGCATGGAGGGACACCGAGAGAAGAAAGCCACGTGAAGGCCGTGGCGGACTGCATTGATGCCTGGAAGCCAGGGAAAGTCAAGGGTCCCAGCAGCTCAGAGAAGCTGGGAGGAAGCAGGAAGGGTTCCTCCCTAGAGCCTTCAGAGGGAGCACGGCCCTGCCAACACCTGGGTTTTGGATTTCACCTTCTGGAACTATGAGAGAATACATTTTTGTAGTTTAAGCCACCCTAGGAAACCAATAAACCCTTCATGAATGGCATTCAAAACTGTACCTGGAGGGCTTCCCTGGAGGCTCCGTGGCAAAGAATCCGCCCGCCAATGCAGAATATGTGGGTTGATCCCTGGTCCAGGAAGATCCCACGTGCCAGTGTGAGCCATAGGTACTGACCTCATGCCCAGGGGCCCGGGAACCGCAGCTATGGAAGCAGAGCAACAAGAGAAGCCACTGTAATAGAAGCCTGAGCACTGCCACTAGACAAAAGCCCGTGCATCAGTGAAGACTCAGCACAGCCAAAATAAATAGTTCAAAATAAAATAAGATGGCTCCTAGATTAAAACCCTAAACCCTCGGCACGTCCCACCAGCCGGGCATCCCCTGGCCCCGTCTGTCCTGCCACCCAGGCCTGTGCTCCTCTCACACCTCGTGTTTCCCAGTCCCCCCGTCTGTCTCTCACATCTCATTCTGTTTGAACTTCCATCATAGCACCTTTTAACAAGTTGCAATTTTAAATAGACTTCAGTGCTGCTCCCTGAGCAGCCTGTGGGCTCCTGGTGGGCGCGCGTGTCTGTCTTCTTGGCCCCGGATCTCCAGCTTTGTGTATTGTGTGTCTGGCACGTTGTAGGGGCTTCATAAAGATCAGATGAAGAAATGAAGCCAGCAAGTGCAAGTGACGCTATTTCATGGGATGAGGCTGTATGGAGGGTCAGATCAGGGTCAGTGGGACATGACAAGGAGGAGGCGAGGTCTGTGGGTTTGGGGGGTTGGTCGGAAATGACTCAGATGACCCAGTCCACAGCCCCCAGGGAAGACGGTGATGAAGGCAGGTCTGTGCCAGTCTTGAGTCTCATCCTAAACTCGGGGAGGCTCATGCCTGTGCCGGCATTCTCTGCCAGATGGACAGAAGTTGGCTCTGCATGCCCCGAGTTTACGGGAAAGGCCTTTCGGCTCTCTGGGCTGTGATTCATGGGTCCCCAAGAGAGGGCATGATTTACATGAGCCTCGGACCATTTGGGCCAAATGACTGTGGGCAATTACATCACCCGACAGAAGAGATTTACGGCACAGGCCAGACTCCAGGGCCTCGGAGCACGTCTGCTCCCTCTCACAGTTTGCAGATGGGTCCACCAAGGTCCTACGAGCGCCCCTGGCTAGATGAGCATAAAACTCAGGCGTCCTCTCTGGTGGGCAGTGTGGGCCTGGAACCCAGGGCTCCCTAGGAGGATATGTCCTCCCCAAGGCCTTTCTTTCCTCTTAAAAACAAACAAAACACAACAAAATACATCAGAAATGAAGCAGAGAACCCCTCCGCAGGCTCTCTGGAGGGCTAGCATTTAAATCACTCGGTCAGGCCTAGCTTTTACTTAAAGATAATAAAGGTGGCAGTTTTATTTCACTTAAAAGTTAAACTTTTACTCCCTAGCTTATCCACCAGCATAGCCAATGCTGACAAGTCAGTCCTGTCCTTCTGAAGCCCCCGCTTTTGTCTTCACTGCCCTTCTGATTGTCTGATGTCCGGGAACCTGAGACAAACGGGGGTGGAGGGGGTGGAGCGGCAGGGCCAGAGGAGGCCTGCGGTCCCCGGTTCCTGTCCTGATTTCTCAGTAAACTGCCCACTCCATCCACGTGGAGCCAAAAAATCCTGCTTTGTGCCGGGCACGCAGTTAGTGCTTCATTAAGGTTGACTGAGGTGATGAATAGCCTTAAGTACTTGTAGTCACTCCTAAAGGAAATCAGTCCTGAATATTCATTGGAAGGACTGATACTGAAGCTGAAACTCCAATCCTTTGGCCACTTGATGCGAAGAACTGACTCCTTGGAAAAGACCCTGATCCTGGGAAAGATTGAAGGCCAGAGGAGAAGGGGACGACAGAGGACGAGATGGTTGGATGGCATCACTGACTCAATGGACATGAGTTTGCGCAACTCTGGGAGTTGGTGATGGACAGGGAGTCCTGATGTGCTGCAGTCCATGGGGTCGCAAAGAGTCAGACATGACTGAGGGACTGAACTGAACTGCACTGAACTTGTAGTTGAGATGATTTTTTTTTTTCTTTTGGTGACTTACCCATCCACTGTGTCATCATGGTCTCCCTCATGTATAGAAATACAGCATCTCAGAGCGAGGGGGACCGTGCGGTCCACCCCCTACACCTGCTCAGGTCAGAGACCAGGCAATCATTGTTGAGTCTGTCCTTTCCTCCCTTCCATATGCAGTCCACCCCCAGAGCTGCGGTTTTGTCTCTGACCACGTCTCTAAAGCCACTCCCCTGTCTATCACCAGGACCCCACCCTCATCTCGCTCAGAAGCCTCTTGCCTGGTGTGTGCAGCCACTGGTGTCTCCCATACCGTCTGTATCTCACGAAGCAGCTTGAAAAGGGGCGATGCTTTTAGGATCAAAGTCACTCAGATTCTGTCAGTTCGTTACTTACAAACGTCCATGATTTTCTGTTGCACTTGGAATAAAAATTCCCACCCCTTCCACAGCCCACAGATAGGGTGCTTGGCGAGGCTTCCAGCCCTGCAGCTCCTCACCAGCCTCCATCTGCTGTCTCGCTACCCAGGCTCGCCTGGCCTGGGCTCCTCTGATGTCCCCTGAGGCTGTCCCCTCAATTCCCATGGCTGCTTTTCCTGAAAAGCCTGCAAGTCTCAGTTTAAATGTCACCTCCTTAGAGATGTCCACTCTACTCCCCACACGTGAACTCAGGGGTCACCAAACCCCGTGGGCCGAACGTGACCGCAGCCTGGTTTCGTAAACAACGCTTATTGGTTCACGGCTCCTGGTCACTCCTTCACCTGTTGACTGTGGCTGTGATGGGGTTACAGTCGTGGAGCCAAGTATTTGCGGCACAGACCATATGGCCCACAAAGCCTCAACTGTTTACCATCTGGCCCCTTTTAGAAAGTTTGCCGACTCCTGTTCTAGCTCAGCCTTTTGCTTGCTTGCATTTTCTTTATTCTTTTTTACTGGAGTATAGTTGCTCTTTTATTTTGGCCGTGCTGTCCAGCATGTAGGATCTTGGTTCCCCAACTAGGAATCAAACTTGTGCCCCTTGCACTAGAGTCTTAACCACTGGATCACCACGGAATTCTCTTGCTTGCTTTCTTGATGTCATTTCTCACATATAAGAATCAATGTATGTATTTTCATGTTTAATTTTATTTTTGATCTGTCTTCCCATAAAAATGTAAATTCCTGGAGCATAGAGGCATTATAGACATATACATACCTGTATCCCCAGTCCAAGGGTGGGGGTGAGCACGTAGGAGGATTCAATGATTTTGTTCATCCAAATACATATATATATACATGACATTATTCAGTAGTTTCCTAGGACTAATCAAGTAATTAATTACTGGTCATATCAGTGTTTGGGGATCATCCTTAGCCTGTGTATGTATGTGTGTGTGTGTGCTGAGTTGTGTCTGAGTCTTTGTGACCCAATGGACTATAGCCCCCCAGGCTCCTCTGTCCATGGGGTTTCCCAGGCAAGAATCCTGGAGTGGGTTGCCATTTCCTACTTCAGGGGATCTTCCCAACCCAGGGATCGAACCCACGTCTTCTGTGTCTCCTGCATTGCAGGCGGATGGATTCTTTACCCGCAGCTGTTGGGGAAGCTTGATCTTTAGCCTGCTTGCCCCAAAGACGTGTACACGCCCTCTGGTGGACAGATGAGTTCTGACTGTGTATTTGCATCACTTCTTTCTCACTGCAGTTGCAGCTGGGCACAAGCTTTTCCATTTCTCTTCTAACTCTATTGGAGCCTAGTGGGCTGCCGCCTATGGGGTCGCACAGAGTCGGACATGACTGACATGACTTAGCAGCAGCAGCGGCAGCAGATAATTTTGGGGAATACATTGGCTACAAATCATAAAAGATGGATAAAATTTCCCCTTGCGAGGAGTGGACAGGATGGAGGAGAAATAGGTTGGCTTCTGGAAGAAGGAATCCTGAGCCTCACAGTCTAGCCGTGATGCTGTGAACTTGTTGTGAATGGCCTCCACTCTTCTTGGACAGAGGTAGATTATAAACAACAGCAAACTAACTATCAGAGCCTGCTCTCTCTGGGTCTTAGTGTCTTCATCTGGAAAATGATTTCCAAAGAGTGCAGAATTACCATAGAAAATTTCCAGTGGCTCTTGTTAAAGTCAGACTCCACGTGAGACCAGGTGATTCTGGCTCACAGCCGGACCCAGTGGATTAAAGATGTCTGAATTCTCATGTTTCATCCTCTTGAGGCTAATTTCCAGTTCAAATCCCTCCACAATCATGTGTTCTGTGTCTTTGGGCAACACACCTCATGTCTCTGAGACTGTCTCTTATCTGGTGACAGTGTCACACTTTGAAAACGTTAACTTGTATTTTTCCTTTTCCTCCTTGGCCCCTCTACTCATTCGTTGGTGCATCTTCTCTTTCCCCACATCCCTTCCTGTGACAGCAGAAAGCAGAAGGAAAAGGAGCCCTCTTACTTGTGTTTTAATAGCCTAGACCCGTTGGGGACCAGAAAGGGCTCAGATCAGAGGGGAAATGTTTTGGAGGAAACAAAGTGTGTGAAAAGAGGCCCTTTTCTATCCCCGTCTCTGCCCAGAAGACGCAGGGAGGAGACTTGGAGGGGAAAGAGGCCCAGTGTAGACACAGAGACATCCCCGGAGGAGCTTGGCTGAGCTGCAGAGAAGCAGCCACACAGATGTGTTTGAGCCAAGGGCAGAAGGAGCCCTGTCGGAGGCCGCCGGACCTAGGGGAGGAGATGGTTTCCTGAGGGGTTTTGACAAGCAACGTCCTGACAGCTTCAGTGTCTCCTCAACCTAAAATGAAAAACGAGCAGTGGACAGTTCTCGGGGGTCATGAGGCCAAAAGTGCCCCGGGGGTGGGGTGGAGATGACTCTGCTGTGACCTGCAGGGGCAGCTGATGACCACATCCAGACGCCTTTCTCCTCCCTCCCCCACCAAACCTCAGCATTGCCTTGGCCTTCCTCAACCTCCCGTGTGATCTCCGGAAGAAGGAGGGTGGACTTGACTTAGCTGATGTTACGTCACCAGGTTGATCAGACCAGGAGGAATACGTTCACCTAGCTGATGCAAATTTGAGGTGGAAAACAAGGACCAAATGGGTCAAAATGAGGTATGGGGTTTTGAAGTGCTGAGAAAAGTCAGTTTGGAATAAAAATGCAGAGAGGGAGGGTGGGAGGGAGGGAGAGAGAGGGAGGAGGAGGGAGAGAGAGAGATTGAAAAATCAATCCCCCAGCCACCGGCAGCCCAGCTGGTGGGCACAGATGGGAAAGCGATGATCTACAGATCAGGTCCTGTTAACAAGGCTGATGGCAACCCGAGGAAAGCACCTGCAGCCGGCTTTGCAGAAAATCAGCACCCAAGCATGGGGCTTCCAGTAATCCATCGCGGGAACCACCGAGCCATGAACTTGTTAAACGGCAGCCACCGGAGACTGGCTCAGCTCACACTCAGCTGCAAACGGGGCGAATCTCTGCCACTGGAAGGCCAGATGGCGCCAGTGGCGGTGGTGGTCTCGTGGTCCCAGCACGCACCGTGGCAGATGCTGGGGTTGGCCAGCTCCCGGGTCAGCTGAACTCACATTGCTGGCATCTTCTGGGCGTTTGAGAGGTGCATCTGTTCGCTCTGTGAGTGCCCTTGCCTTCCTTTCTCTGCCTTTCCTCTGACCGGCCTCTGCCCTTTGGCTCCGATGGAACCTAGTGGGTTCTGCTCACCTCCACCTGCAACCATCAGGCTGAAACGGTTGCACCCAGGAAGGATGGACAGGGCAGGGCAGTGAATACAGGGCTCTGGGTCCCAATCCTGGCTCCACCCCGGTCTGCGGGACTATGGCAAAGTGACGTAAGCCGTTTGAAGCCTCAGTTTCCTCCTCTGCCAAAGAGGGTATCTCCTTAGAGAAGGAAATGGCAACCCACTCCAGTATTTTTGTCTGGAAAATTCCATGGACAGAAGAGCCTGGCAGGCTGCAGTCCATGGGGTTGCAGAGTCAAGACACGACTGAGCACAGTGCCATCTGATGGAATGGGTACAAGGATTAAACGGGGTCACAGCAGCAGAGTCCTTAGTTCAGCACCTACCGCTTCGTCCCAGCACCACCTACTTAGTAAGTGTAACTTCAAGACCACCAGCAACCACGCTCATGGAGGGGCTTCTATAACGTGGACGTAGTAGCGGCCCCTGGAGCATGACCCAGGGTGCCCCCAGCGCTTGCTTTCCTGGTGGGACCGTAATCCTCCCCACCCTCAGCCATCTTGTCTTTATGTCTGTTTTCCCCGCTTCTCCTGGAATGTGCTCCCTTCTCCTTCTCTCCAGGGCAGACCTCGTGAGAGTCCCAGCTGCACGCGATGGTGGCAGCTGACCCTTCCCAGGCAGAATTGTATTAGAGATCTCCATTTCCTGAAACCCTGCCCATCGGATATAGCCTGTTTCCAATTACTGTACCTACCAGTAATTAGATGAGAACAAGCTGAAAAATGGCTTTCATGGGAGCCACCGGCTCTGGATTGGCTTTGAAGCTTTTAACCTTATTATTAATAATAAACGTTTTGGTGATGAACTTTTGACCATGCGTGCGCTCATCAAACATCCTTCCTCATAAGTGCCTGTCGCTGGAGAAGGAGTATGCATGGTGGAAAGGAGCTGCCTGGGAAGTTGGAAAGTCGGAGTTCAGATCCTCGGTTATGCTTGAAAACTCATTTCCTTCCTCTGTGCCTCAGTTTTCTCATCTGTAAAATGAGAGGGTTAGACCCCGTGGCCTCCAGGGTTTATTAAACTTGGACACTTGTAGGAAAAAATTAATTAAGGCACTGAGGTCTAGAATAATTAGCTCAGAGTGGCAGAGACTCATCAGTGCCCTTTGATTTTCAGAATTACGTGTCCAGGAGTGGACCTCTAGATGCTCAGGGAGCCTTTAGGAGGGAACTGTTGAAAATGACTCCCTGGGTTGACAAAATTTTCCAAAGAATGTTATTTATTTATTTTTTAAATCCAAAGGTACTCTGAATTGGATGGAATCATATCTTTCTAGGCATGACTTAGTTTTCATTAGACTTCGTTTTCATTGACTTGGGTTTTCATTAGAGCTTTCTGTGGAGTATTCAAAATGTCTGTACCCAGGCCACACCTCCCAACAATCAGAGTGGAATCTCTGGGAGTGAGTTTCAGCATCAATGTGTATTCAGTCAAGTCTCTTTTCGACCCCATAGACTGTAGCCCACCAGGCTCCTCTGTCTATGGAATTTTCCAGGCAAGAATACTGGAGTGGGTTTCTGTTTCCTCCTCCAAGAGATCTTTCTGACCCAGGGATCCAACCCATGTCTTCTGCATTGACAGGTGGGTTGTTTACCACTGAATAATTTGTACAAATTGCCTCCATGATTCTGACATGTGGGTGAGCTTGAGAATCACTGGGCTGCCACAGTACATTCTAAACTTTCATGAATCACTGGGGATTTTGCTGAAATGCAGATATGGATTCAGTAGGCTATAGTCGGACCTGAGAAGATTCATGTCTAACAAGCTCCCAGGTGACACTGCTGCTGGTTCCAGGATCACCTGTTGTATAGCGAGACCTGGAAGGTTCAGCTGTCTGGCTCTGCTGCTGTCAGAAGCTACAAGCTACACAAGAAACTCAGGTTGCACACACCCACTGGGAAGTGTGGGTGCCCTTGTCAGGCTAAAAATCTGACCCTCTTCAAATGGGTAGTCTTTAAATATTTGCTTATCATTTTTTTTTAAATTAGGGGTGTCATTGGCCTTAGAAAGAAGTTTTTAAAAACTGGGACTTGAATGTTCTGTCTGCCTCAAGGCGAGTGAGCAGTTTTAGAGCTGGGCAGCATCTGAAGCTCCTTCTGCTTTGGGAATCTCCCACCATGCATCTTACCAGGCAGCCCTACTGCCATCCATGTGGGCTGACATTGCCAGATGTTACCCTGCCCCAGGGAAGGGCCTTGGTCTTAGCTTGGAAAATTGGATGCACCTGCTTAAGACTTTGACTCAAGCAAGGAAGTGCCTCAAAGGTGCAAGAGCAGTTAGAGTTGACCAAGGCAGCGAGTGTATCGAGATCTGGGGGTGGTCGTGACAAGCATGGTGGCCCATGTCCAGCATTGGTGGCAGCTGTCCTTAGACAGCTTCTGCCTATGGTTTGGGGCTGGGATTCTGACCATCCAACCCTGCTTGGTTCTAGGCATCCTACTTATTTTGTGAGTTACCAAATACCCCTCGATTACATGTATTTTTGTCCTAAATAAGCTTCATGTCCGACTCTTTGAGACCCCATGGACTGCAGCATGCCAGGCCTCCCTGTCCATCACCAACTCCCAGTGCTTATTCAAACTCATGTCCATTGAGTTGGTGATGCCATCTAACCATCTCATCCTCTGTCATCCCCTTCTCCTCTTGCCTTCAATCTTTCCCAGCATCAGGGTCTTTTCAAATGAGTCATGTCTATTGGTGAAATTAAGATTCCCAATTGGTACCTAGGCTTGTTGCTAGATTCAATGGGATAATCCATGTAGACAGATTAGAGTCCCACCCAACACATAGGAAACAACCAATAAGTGTTAGTTATGTTGATGAAGAAGAAGAGGAAGGTGTGGGGGAGGAGGAGAAGGAGAAATCAGGAAGGATGCTGAGAGGGACAACATTGAGGGGACTTGCTTCCAAAAGAGAGGTTGAGAAGACCCATCGAAGGGCATGCCATGAAAGTTCAGACCTGGAAAATGAAAGGGAGCTAACCATGTGAAGAGCATTTTGAACAGAGGCAATAGCCTGTGTACAAGCCCCGAGGAAGTAATGAGACTCAGATATTCCATAAACTGTTGGAAGGGCAATGAGGTGGGGGTGTTATGACTGAGGGGGCCAAACACGCGTTGCAGCATGGAGTAATGGGTTTTCTGAGTCAACATGGGTTTCCTGAGTCATAGTGCTGAATTAGCATTGCATGTTAAATCCTCAGAGCACTGGCAAAGCATTGCCAACCTCTGCCCTCCTCCTGGCCGTGGATTCTCTCTGGTTGACATCTAAACCTGGTCTACCCTATTGGCGCTTGACAGATTTCAGGTAGAGTCTCGGGAGTTGGGAGGGATGGACCTTCTGCACAAGGGCCTGAAGTTGATCTTGGGGGTGAAGTGTCTACCTCCGTGGATGAGCCGCCCTTCGTGCAGGCTCTAATGTTTACTACATTCACCCATCTGGCTGTGGAAGTCTTGCTTCAGAAGACAACTGCTAGTCAGTTGGGGTTAGGTGGGACTTCCCTAATGGTCCAGTGGCTAAGACTCTGTGCTCCCAATGCAGGGGCCCTGAGTTCGATCCCTGGTCGGGGAGCTAGATCCCACATGCCACAACTAGGACCCACAATAGGAGATAAGCTATGCTGTGGTCTAATACTGTCTAAATCCCAGGCTTCACACAGCAGGTATGGGTCCAGCAAAAGTCAGGGCAGCTGTCCTTCAGGCCATAACTCAGTGATTCTGGCTGCTTTGATATGGTGCCATCACCTCTTCATGAAGCTTCTTGGTCACCGGGGTGAGAGATGAGAGAGATGGAGGGTCACACACCAGCTCTGCAATGTTGGTCACAGCTCATTGGCCAGGACTGGTCATGTGACCTCACTGTATGCTGGTGGCTGGGAAATATAGGGTGAGACATGGAATGTTTGAGGAGCATTGTTGTTCTCAATGATTGTTTCTGCCACAACCTCTGATCTGATCAAGTTGAGTTTCTTCCATAAGAGAAACTGGCATGAAAACACTTTCTGTTGCTACATCATGATTAAAGATCTCACCACAACCATATGAGATGAAAAACAAATATTTTAATAATATAATATGAAGAAATACAGGCTTGGAGGATATATTACTGAAGACTCATGTTTGCACATGTTAAGGATCCAGTTTCATTTGGTGTGAGGCAAATAGAGAGGACTTTATTCATGTAAGTAGAAATTCTAAGGCTTCAGGTATAGCTGGATCCAGGGTCTTCATGATGTCCTCCGGGCTCCATTTCATGGTCTTGGTTCCACTTCCTTCTGTCTTGGTGGGCATTCTTAGTGAGACAGCCCCAGCAACTGCAGGTTTATGACTTCTTTGTTTCAAATATAGTAAAAAGGGAGATTTCCTTCTCAGAGGTCCCAATTCCAAATCCCAGAACGGAATCTCCTTGGTCTAACTTGGGTCATGAGTCATGCTGGTTAATTGACCCTTGTGGCTGAGCGGTTGGCATATACTGACTGACCTCTTGGGCTACAATGCCCACCTCTGGAGTTAGGGATGGGGTAGTCAGATACCTTCTCCATAGAGGAAAGCCGTGGTTCTATTACCTGGAGCAGAGGAAGGAGCCCATGCATAGGTCAACCAAGACATCAAGAAAGTAGGCCCCTGCTTTAGTACATTCCAATAATGGGTGTAATTTCTTTTACAGTTCTGAAGTGGCAGTGAGAGGATTGGAACTAGATTCTACCTGACCCCAGTGCCTATGTTTTTTCCACTTGCACTCTGAGTACTGGGTGAATACTTCCACCATAGGCCCTCCTGGTACCAGTCAACCTTCAGAGATGGGGACATTCCTCCCCCCTCAGCCTGTTGCACGCGGGCAGGGTGCTCCTATGGAGTGAAATGGACCTTCTTCCTCTGCAGGGGAACCAAATGTTCCCTTCCACAGGGAGGATCCCAGGGTAATCCTGGCTCCAGCATGTAAGGAAGGATCCCGTTTGAAGGATTTGGGGCAGAGAATGTGGGGAGTGGAGTTCAAGGACATGGGAATCCTTGAGACCCTGAGATTTACAGTAGGTCAGTGTCTCCTTACTGTCCCTGGGGTAGGGGGCTCAGGGACTGGCCTGAGGTTCACTGTGGGCAGGGAGGCTGCTCCAGGCAGGGAGGGGTGGACACAGATGGAGGTGGTCCCTCTACTGCACACACCTGACCCCACTAACATTGTAGCTGACTTTGCTTCCTGTGGCTTTGTCTGTGTTCATGGGGATGCCTGTGTCCTCTTCCCAGATTAAAATCCCGTGAGGGCAGGGAGTGTGGTTTCTACTCCTCTAAGCCTTTTGGAGAGCTTTAGAGATGCCACTTCTGAAAGTAGACAGAAGCTTGAACAGACAGGCTTGAAGGATGGGAAATGTAGGTTTGGTGTCCATGTGCTGTCTTTCCCAAGACTCTGTGTGTGTGTGTTTGTGACCGTATGTGTCTCCATGTGTACCTTATATGTATATGTGTATTCATGTGTATTTGTGTGTATGTGTATCTCTGTATATGTATGTATATGTATATGTCTATGTATAACTGTTGTGTATATGTGTGCTTGTGTGTCTGTGTATATGTATTTGTGACTCTCAGTGTGTGCATATGTATGTGTGTGTTTGTATCTCTGTGTATGTTGTATATGTGTGTGCATGGGTGAATACATATGTGTATCTCTGTGCATGTATATATATATGTGCATGTGTATATTTATCTATCTATCTGTGTATATATATATCTGTCACTGTTACGTGTGTGTGTGTGTGTGTGTGTGTAGAACATAAAGTTTTCCCCTGAATGGTGATCTTGCTGAATAAAAAGCATGCAAAAGATATCTGCCTTTTTATGTTATAATCCAAGACTGAGAATACTCTTGCTTTTCCTTTCCAAAAGGAAAGATAGAAAAATATGGCCGGTGATGTTTCCCTGATTGTTCATAGCTGACGGCTTTGTCAGCCAGAGTTGCCTCAGGCCCACAGACTCTGCAGGGGCCAGAGCTACTCTGAGATGACAGGGGAAGGGTGGAGGACTCAACGGTTATTAGCTGGGAGTTTGGGCTGACTGTCTCTGCTCCTGCTGCCTCCTCTTCTGTTACTGCAAGAACACATTATTCTCACCTTTCCAAGTACCAAGCCCTTCTCTCTCTACCTCCTGCCACGAGGCTTTTCCTCCTCCACTTCCTTTTTATACAATTTTGATTAAAATGGAAAAAAAAATAGGAAAAAACCCAACAGTGACCTACTCTGGAATTTGACCAAGTATGGATTTTTCTTTTTTTTTTCCCCTCTTAATGATGTCAGTTTCCTTCTTTGCAAAAAGAAGGGTTTTTTGGTGATCTCACTGATGCTTTCCGGCTTTCACAGTCCCCTTCCCTGACTCACCAACCCCAGTGTGTTCTGGAACCCGGAAGAGCGATGTGTCAGGACCTAAAGTCAGTACCTAGAGCAGCTCCCAGTGTTGATCCTCTGCAGTCTTCCTCAATTAGTCAGGGAACAGCAGGAGAGAAGCAGGCTTACGGGTCTGGGGCTGTCTGTGAAGGCTGGCAGGCATGATGCATGGAAGGAGTCCCATGAAACTGGTCCTCCTGGGAACTGGCAGGGAGCCCCAGAGGGTCTAACAAAGTAGGTCTGGGGGTCAGCTTCAAAATGTGCATTTCTTTCTTTCATTCTTTTTTAAAAAATATTTATTTATTTGGCTGCGCTGGGTCTTAGCTGTGGCACATGCGATCTTCAACCTTTGTTGTGGCATGTGGAATTTTTAGTTGCAGCACATGAACTCTTCAGTTCAGTCACTAAGTTGTATCCAACTCCTAGTGACCCCATGGACTGCAGCACACCAGGCTTCCCCTTCCATCACTAACTCCTGGAGCTTGCTCAAACTCGTGACCATTGAATTGGTGATGGCATCCAACCATCTCATCCTCTGTCATCCCCTTCTCCTCCCACCTTCAATCTTTCCCAGCATCAGGGTCTTTTCCAATGAGTCAGTTCTTCACATCAGGTGGCCAAAGGATTGGAGTTTCAGCTTCAGCATTAGTCCTTCCAATGAATATTCAAGACTGATTTCTGCTGGATTGACTGGTTTGATCTCCTTGCAGTCCAAGGGATTCTCAAGAGTCTTCTCCAACACCACAGTTCAAAAGCATCAATTCTCTGGCACTCAGCTTTCTTTATGATCCGAATCTCACATCCACACATGACTACTGGAAAAACCATAGCTTTGACTAGATGGATCTTTGTTGGCAAAGTAATGTCTCTGCTTTTTAATATGCTGTCTAGGTTGGTCATAGCTTTTCTTCCAAGGAGCAAGTGTCTTTTAATTTCATGGCTGTAGTCACCATCTGCAGTGATTTTGGAGTCGAAAATCTTAACGTGAACTCTTAGCTCTTAACACTTAATGTGAACTCTTAGCTCTTAGTTGCAGCAGGTGGGATCTAGTTCCCCAACCAGGTACAGGGCCTGGGCCCCCTGCATTGGGAGCACAGAGTCCTAGCCACTGAACCACCAGGGAAGTCCCTAAAATATGCATTTCTAGCCTGTACTCCAAACTAATTCTGATGCAGGTCACCAGAGAACCAAACTTCAAGAAATGTAGCCGTAGACCAGAGTTATGTAATCTTGGTACTATTGACATTCAGGCTGGTGATTCTTAGTTGGGGGAGGTCTGCCCTGTAGAGCGGTCAACAGCGTCTTTGCCCTCTACCACTAGATGCTGACGGAAACACCCCTCCCAACTGGTACAATTAAAAATGTCTCCAGATGTTGTCAATTGACCCATGGTGGTGAAATTGACCCGGATTGAGAACTACCACTCTGGACAGTACTTCTACTTGAGAGCTACAGGCACACATTTGGAGACAATTGGACACTGAGAGCATCTGGACATTGTGAGCTCTAGGACCCACCAAGCTCCTTCATCAACTGGAGGGTTAGCATCTCAATAGTGAATGTCTTTCCAACACTTTCTCTAGGCTGAGTGCTGTGCTGCATTCTTTGTGTACATTATCATTGGTGACCTTCCCAGCAACCTAATGGTGTGACTTCTATCATTATCTCTATTAAAGAAGAGAAGCGTGTTATGTAGTGTGTCCAAATGGTTGACCTGGGATTTAAACTCAGACTATCCGACTCCAGAGACCATACTGTAAACCGCTGTGCTGTGTCTGTGTGCATGTGTCTCTCCATTTCCTGAACAACAGGCCTATCCAAATGCTTCCCAGGTGGCTCAGTAGTAAAGAATCTGCTGGCCAATGCCCTGGGTTGGGAAGATCTCCTGGAGAAGGAAATGACAACCCACTCCAGTATTCTTGCTGGGAGAATCCCATGGACAGAGGGGCCTGGTGGGCCACAGTCCATGGAGTCACAAAAGAGTTGGACATGATTTAGAGACTAAACAACAGCTTGCTCAAAAACCAGGGAGATAGGAGTTTTAGGTGAAATCACAGCATAATAAAAATTAAAGGATGCTTTTTGAACAGTGTCATTCTGACTGGGAACCAAGATACACCGGCACAGGGATAAAGACCCATCCAGCGTGTGTGATCAGCCACTTCATTTTGTCCATGTTCCTGCCTGTTTGAAAGGTTTTGGAGTGTTGGGGGTGAATAGAAGCTACGGGGGAGGGGGAGGTGATATGCAGGAGGACACCGAGTGGGATTCGGGACATCTGTGTACATCTGTCTTCTCCACTTCGAGGATTTAGGTAAAGTTCTCTGTGAATTTTTACAGAAAACTCCAGTGGGATCACAGGGACTTGCGTTGGATGGTGGTGTGAGGATTCTCACGGTGCCTGGCTTTATTCCCTACAGATTAGCAAGTAGGCAACAAATAACAGCATCATTTAGAATGGTTATTGCATCTGATAATGAGCAGATTGCTACAGTAGTTAAAAATCCCTTCATTTATATGTGGACCGGAAAGAGGAAAAGCAAGGAGGACCAGGAGATGAGCCTGACCCCAGGGCACTGCTTAGCTGGGAAAGCCTATGAGATGCTGCCAAGCCATGAGCCGTGCATCAGGCTTGTTGTCTCGGAGCTGAGGAGGCTTTTGAGCAGATGGTATTAGAGCAGCATGGGGTGAGCAGAGTGGGTCCTTGCCATGGGTGGGTCAGCTTACAGATTGTCACAGGGCAGAGGAGAGGGCATCACTAAGGGCAAGCTGGAGACAGTTGGCCTGTGTTGGGACACATGACAGGGATTTGCCTTGTCTGTATGGAAAGAGAGTGTGGTCTAGGGACAAGCAGGTGGGTCCAAACAGAGGCCCTGGTGCTAAAGAAGGTCCATGTGGTGACTGCTGAACATAAAAACAATTCTGAGTTGGGTGTCCATTGGGACCATTGTTGGCAAGTAACAGAAACCCAATTTAAATTGATTTGACTGAAAAATAAAACCAGAAACCTAACAAAAATGTGTATATACGTGGATGGGGAGGGTCATTCATTCACTTAATGGAAAATTCCAGAGGTAATTCATTTCCGGCACAGGTGTAACCAAAAGTTCAAATGTCAATATGCTTTGTGTCTCTTTGTCTTTTGACATCACTCTCTTCTGTTGGCCACAGGCAGATTTTCCCACACAGTGGTCCCCAAGGGTGTCTTGCTTCAAGTCCAGTAGAAAGAGATGCCTTCTCTTTGTCACTGGTTCCAGCTAAGTTTCCCAGTTGTTCTCTTACTGGCCAGTCCTAGGTTCCATGCTTTCCCTGCACTGAGGTTTAGATCAGGCTCATCTGGCCCACATGGCCGGAAGGGGAGAGAAGGCTCCTGGGGGTCTGATGGATTTATGTGGGCAGCTTGATCTTTTCTGCTCCATGTTGAGCAATGATCTACAACCACAAACTTGCTGATCATGTGGGCTCCACACAAACAATTCCTGCCCCTAAATTTCCCTTTCTGTCATAAGCTTGGGCTAGCAATTTGATTTCATTGAGAGTCACATCCTAACTGGTGACTGTTGATTTAAAAAAAAGATTACTGATAAATACCACATGAAATTATAGAGGTAAACATAAAACATCTTTCTTTCCTTCTTCTCTTCCTCCCTTCTCCTCCATCCTTCCCTCCCTCCCTTCCTTTTTTTCTTTTCCTCTCTCTCCCTCCCCCACTTTCCTTTTGTTTTTAATGTGTGAGCTTCTTAAAGGGAGTCCAGTTGTTTGCATCTCTTCTAAGTCTTCTGATGCCCAGTCCAGTGGCTCTCACAATTTCTTGTAACACAAGCTGATTCACATAAGCCCCAGAAACAGAGGAGCCTTCCAGCCTGTGGCGAGGTCACTAGATAGAAGAGAGGTGGGGAGGTGGTGCGTGCACGTTTACTGTGTTTCATGCTGGCCTGGATCACAGCTGTGGTGACAGCTGGTTTGCCGTTTAAGAAGTTTCTGATTGAAAGGTTCAGTCCACCCCGACTTCGGGTTTTACAACCCTGGACTATCTTCTTATGATCCTATCTTTGCTCTAAAGCCCCTTTAGGATCGAAACAAGGTCCTGTGGAGCTTTGTATAAACCCCCTCCCAAACTCCAAGCCAGGTCTTCCCTGAGGCCAGTCAGCAAGACCACACGCTGTTCTGCCCCCAACCCCCACTTCTCTTACTGGGTTCTGACTTTTGCCTCATTAGATCATGCACCAAGGACAGGACTGGAGCAGATAGAGGTGATGCTGCCCAGTACAGCCTCAGATGGAGCCCCCTGGTTTGTTGGAGGCTTATGGACTCTTCACCCCCTCTCTCCAGAAGCCCAAGAACAGGACCACTGTCTACCTACAACTTTACTGCATCTTCCCGCTGCACCCCAAAATCATTGATGGCACTCACAGCTTCTACTGATGTTATAAGGTGTTATATGGCTTATATGGCTGCTTATGTTTTCAGAAGATAGCTTTTCATTTCAATGTAGAGGGAAAAAGTCTAATTCATATTCCAGAATCATTACAGACATCATTAGTCATTGCATGTGTGTGTGCTCAGTCACTTCAGCCGTGTCTGACTCTTTGTGACCCTATGGACTGTAGCCCCCCAGGCTCCTCTGTCCACGGGGATTCTGCAAGCAAGAATATGGAAGTGGATTGCCATGTCCTCCTCCAGGGGATCTTCCTGACCTAGGGATTGAACCCATGTCTCCTGCATTCTTTACAGCTGAGCCTCCGGGAAAGCCTGTCATTAGCCATTTGGAAAATGCAAATCAAAACCATGGAATCCCATTTGACACTCACTAGGATGACCATAATCTAAAAGATTATGGTAATAAGTATGGGCAAAGAGGTGGAGAAAGCAGATCTCTCAGACTTCTGGTGGGAATTTAAAATGGTGCAGTAATTTGGAAAATAGCCTTCTGTTCCTCAATATGTTAAACACAGAGTTACTATGTGGCTAAGAAATTCCACTCCTAGGTGTACATTAGAGAGAAATGAAGACATATCCATGCGGATATTAATACTCGACCATGAATTTTCAAAGCAACTTATTTGTAATCATCAAGAAGTGAAAACAATCCACGTGTCCATCAGTTATGAATGGGTAAATGGAATCTGGTCTATCCATGCAACAGAATGTTACTTAGCATTAAAAAGGACCAAAGTACTGATACATGGTACATCAGAGATGAACCTTAAAAATATGCCAAGTGAAAGAAGCTAGCCAAAAAGGCCACACATCATGTAATTTCATTTCTATAAAATTTCCAGAATAAGCAAGTCCACAGGGACAAAAAGTAAATTAGTGGTTTCCAGTGGCTGGGGGGAATGGGGAATGACTGCTTTTTAGATGGGGTTTCTTTGGGGGTGATGGAAGCATTGTGAAATTAAATAGTGGTGATGGTTGAATTGCATATTTTAAATGAGTGAACTGTATGGTGTGCAAATTATATCTCAATAAAATGGATCTATATCTCTCTCTATATAAAAGGGCATGCACCTCTTGCTCTGGTCTTCCCAGGTGGCGCTAGTGGTAAAGAACTCACCTGCCAATGCAGGAGATGTAAGAGATGCATGTTCCTCCCTGGGTTGGGAAGATCCCCTGGAGGAGGGAATGGCAACCCACTCCAGTATTCTTGGCTGGAGAATCCCAAGGACAAAGGAGCCTGGGGGGCTGCGGTCCATAGGGTCACAACGAGTTGGACCTGACTGAAGCGACTTAGCACGCATGCATCCATCTATCTATATAGAAAAATGACTGTAGAAGTTAGCTGAAGAAAAAAATTCAGTGTTAAGTTACTTCATAAATAATAATGGTACAATGTCCTTTTGTTTCTCTCAAGCTAATCACTTCTGATCATGTGTTAGGTCTGTAATTCTTTATATTAATTCATGACAATTCTTGTCATTGAGCAGCAAGATTAAAATCCTCAATTTCAAGAACAAATATGTAAATCTTAACTTTGATGGGTCGGTCCATGAGGCTGTGTCTGCTGTGAGAAACAGACAGAGCCTTTTGATTATGAAGAATTGGGGAGGCATATCACAGCTCGGAATGAAAGAGGACAAATGAGACTCTTATTAAACAAAGTACAATTTATCTCTCATTTAAGAATCAACAGTGTTATCATTTATAAGAGAAATTCAAAGTGTTTTATTAATCTCTAGTGTGATGACTTACTGGGGCACCTTTCTCCCTGGGCTCTGCTGTCTCGGTTTTAGTGTCAGGATCAGACCTAGAGGGGCAGTTTGGAGGTTAGTGCCAGGGGACCAGAGGGAGCTTATTTTCAACAGAGTCAGTCAATGTGCTTAGCTGACCAAGAGGACAATACCGGAGCCACAGTTGGCTGGGAGAAGGAAATGGCAACCCACTCCAGTGTTCCTGTCTGCGAAACCCCATGGACAGAGGAGGCTGGCGTGCTGCAGCCCACAGAGTCGCGAAGAGTCGGACACAGTTCAGTTCAGTCACTGAGTCGTGTCTGACTCTTTGTGACCCCATGGACTGCAGCATGCCAGGCCTCCCTGTCCATCACCAACTCCCAGAGTTTACTCAAACTCATGTCCACTGAGTTGGTGATGCCATCCAACCATCTCATCCTCTGTTATCCCCTTCTCCTCCTGCCTTCAATCCTTCCCAGCATCAGGGTCTTTTCCAACGAGTCAGTTCTTCGTATCAAGTGGCCAAAGGATTGGAGTTTCAGCTTCCAATGAATATTCAGGACTGATTTCCTTTAGGATGGACTGGTTGGATCTCCTTGCAGTCTGAGGGACTCTCAAGAGTCTTCTCCAACACCACAGTTCAAAAGCATCAGTTCTTTGGCGCTCAGCTTTCTTTATAGTCCAGCTCTCACATCCATACATGACTACTGGAAAAACCATAGCTTTGACTAGATGGACCTTTGTTGGCAAAGTAACGTCTCTGCTTTTTAATATGCAAACTGAGTGACTAAACAACAACTTTATGTTAGGAACTGTGTCTCAGCCAACTAATCCTTTGGTACATGGTAAGCATTTAATACTTCTTGAAGGGTAAATGTTAACCAGGAGGATACAGGGGGTGACGCAAATAGTAAGGGAAACCCTGGCAGAAATAGTTAAGTTAGATGTTAATCAAATGACCACATACAGATGCAATCATAAACTGTAAAGTACTTTAAGGGAAAACTCTTCAGGGGCATGTGGAATTATTGATGACTGAATTCCCACATGAAACTTCACCTCTGGAACACTTTAGGTCATGTGTTTAGACAGAGGAGAAATTCGTTCACCTTACCTGTCATCAGGGCTCAGACGGTCAGGACTAATATACCGAAAGGAAAACTGCTTGTCCCAGCCTGCCTCCCTGCTCAGGGCGGGAAGGGCAAATGGATAGGGCTTCCTTGGGAACCATCTTTATTCAGATGGAACGTTGGTGTCCTTTGTCAAGTTAGGGCCTGAATGCAGCCCAGAAGCAGAAGAGCGACTGGTCTCCAGTGAGGCGGGGACTCTGTGCTGCCCTCCTGTGGTGAAAATAGAGACCGCTCCCTCTGCTGCCTCTGAGGTTTCCAGTTCTGTGGGACACCCCACCGTCCATACTGGTCCTCTAGGGAATCCACAGTGTCCTTTTCCAATGCCTATTGCTCTTATTGTTTTGATGCATGCTTGTTGTAAAGCATTCTGACCCCATATCCATCAGCCTACTGGTTATATCTTTGCTTAGAAGCTCCATAGAAATCTGGTGTTTAAAATATCCCCATACAAGCTCTGGAGAAGGAAATGGCAACCCACTCCAGTATTCTTGCCTAGAGAATCCCATGGACAGAGGAGCCTGGCAGGCCATGGTCCATAGGGTCACAGAAAGTCGAACACGACTGAAGCGACTAAGCCGCATATGAGCTCATTACCTCACTGCTCTCCTTCCCCAGCTGAGTCTCCTATAGTCTCTGACCTGGTAAATGGCATCATGCAGCTCCCTGGGCTGGAAATCTGAGTGGCTTCCAAACCACCTCCCTCTCTGTCACTCTTCCTAGGGCTAGTCAATCACATCAGCCTCTTCACCACAGCTCTATTTATTGAATTTATCCTCTCTTTTCTATCCCCAGTCTGCTGTATTAGTGATTTTATCCCATACTAATGTGGTGATTTCTTTCCTGATCTTCTTGCCTTCCATCTGATATCCCTCTAATGCATCTTCCACTGTGTCACCAGATAATTCTAAAATGCTAATATGGCCATGTTAATGTACCTGCCTAAAACTCTTGGGTGGCTTCCCGCTGCTTGTGGACCAAGTCTGTGCTCCTTAGCTGGGATTTAACGTTCTCCACCCTGCTTCCTGGTGGCTCAGACGGTAAAGCGTCTGCCCACAATTCGGGAGACCCGGGTTCGATCCCCAGGTTGGGAAGATCCCTTGGAGAAGGAAATGGCAACCCACTCCAGTACTCTTGCCTAGAAAACTCCATGGATGGAGGAGCCTGGTGGGCTACAGTCCATGGAGTCGGAAAGAGTTGGACGCGACTGAGCAACTTCACTTTCACTTTCCTTTCACCCTGTGTCTGGCCCTGTGGGTGTCTCCAGTGTGTGGCTTGCCACCTCTCCAATCCTTGCCCTGAAACCTCCCTGAGGGCTAAGATGTTTGCACCTCTGTCTTGCTCATGCTGCCCTCTCCTGGATCTGCCCACCAGTGTACACCCTCATCTTTTAGACTTGGCTCAAAAGTCACCTCCTCCATGAAGCCTTTCTTGCTTTCTTCTTTCAGACCCCATTCAAGATGAGACTCACCACTTCCGCTTTGCAGGATTCTGTTGCAGGGAGATCAAGAGAAGAAGAAGGTTTGGAGGTAGATAATTCCAGTCCACACGTTGGTGTCATCGTTTATTCTCTCTGTAACCCAGAGTAGCTTTCTGAAACTCTAGATCTCAGTTTCTCCCTCTTTAAAATGTGGAGATTATAAGTGCCCTGCTCATTTCTGGGTTAAATGAAATAATCCATGTAAAGTTCCTGGCACCTGGGAAGCCTTCAGTAAATGTTTCCTCTGCTATGAAGCCCTAAGATATTCTGAGCAAATCCCACCCTAGGAAGATAATGCCCTCCAGTGTCCTTATTTATGTCTGCAAACCCACAATTCGACCAGGTCTGATGAAGACAAGTTGATTTTGTTTCCTTAGTTGCAAGAATGGTGCCCGGGAAAGAACAGACATTAAACAGTAGAGTTTTAGTCACTGTTTAAGGAGTGCATGGAAATACAGTTGTGAGGTAAGGTGGGAATAATCTCATAGCTTCCTGTCGTGTCTCAGTGGGTCTTAGGAAATCAATTAGTTACAGTTCATCGATGGTGTGATTGACAGTAGATCTGGGCCTCCAGGTAGAGAGGAAGATGAAAACACAGCAAGTCCTGTGTGCTCTCTGATTCTGCATTCCTCAGCCTGGCATGTCAGGCATTCACTTTGTTTTCTTTCTGATGCATTAGGACATTTCTCAAATGATGAAACTGTATACATACAAAGAACCAAACCTTTAAAAAGTTAAGGTGCTTGATTAAGAAATACATGCAGAGTATATGGGCTTGTTCTTTTATTAAAAGTTTATCCACTTGATCTGCTGTTTCTTGGAGGTAATTGTTCTCATCCATAGCAAAAACTTGCCCAAATACAAGAGACTTTGGCCTCTTTGGTTGGAAATGGGGTACCTTCCAGGAACGTCATCTGTTACCTGCTTCATTCAGCTGTAAATAAAATGTGAACAAATGACTACCACCTAGTCATTTTCTGATGGAGCTATAAACTTAATCAAAAAAGGCAAAATGCTTCATTGTCTGGAAATTATAGTGTGTGCCTTCTGTAAATGTCATCTGCACTTATCCTTCACTTGAGAGGAACATGTGTTAAAGGTAAAGCAAAAGTGCAAATATACAGAAATCCATAATGGAATTTTCATTAATGCTTGAAGTCACAATTCATCTTCTAAATCCAAAATTCCTTGTCTATGAGAAGTGTGAAAGTGTGGAAGTGTTAGTTGCTGTCATGTGTGATTCTTTGCAACCTTGGAGCCTGACAGGCTACAGTCTGTGGGGATTCTCCAGGCTAGAATACTGAAGTGGGTTGCCATGCCCTCCTCCAGGACATCTTCCCGACCCAGGGATTGAACCCTGGTCTCCGGCATTGCAGGCAGATTCTTAACTGTTTGAGCCACCAGAGAAGCCCCTTATGTATGGCTCACTATTAATCAATTGATTATAAAAAAATAATAAAAAAGCAATTCTTGTGAAATACTTATTATTTTTTTCCTTGTCTGGAGAAAATTCTGTTTAATTTGTGATATCATCGTTTGTGACCCTGATAGTGATTTAACCCTTAACTCTCACGTGTGTTGTTGGAAAAAAAAAAAAAGATGGGTTGTGATGGGTAGTGAAGTTTATATCATGAGAGGAATTTGGCTTGTAAGGGTATAGATCAGTGGGTTACTCAAGGGTTCCCAGGGTTCTTACTGTTTTATTTTACAAACAATTGGAATTAAAAAAAAAAAAGAATCAGCCTGTCTGTTGGCCAAAATGTTCCAGTTTCTTAGTATCTCGGTTGTCTGAGTTCTCTCCTTTGTTCTATTACCATTTTTTAAAAAAATTGGAGAATAATTGCTTACAATGTTGTGTTAGTTTCTGATGTACAACATGAACCAGCCATATGTATGCATATATCCCCTTCCTCTTCCTCCCACCCTGACCCGCATACCACGCCTCTAGGTCAGCACAGAGCACTGGGCTGAGCTTCCTATCCTATAGGGCAACTTCCCACCAGCCATCTGCTATACACGCGGGAGTGTATAAATGTCAGCGCTACTCTCTCGGTTCATCCCACCCTCTGCTTCCCCGGCTGTGTCCACAAATCTGTTGTCTATGTCTGTGTCTCTGTCATTACCCTGCAAACTGCTCTAAGATGTCCCTTAATCTTAGATATTGTTGTTGTGGAATCATAGAATATTAGCTAAGCAGCATACTTTGAAAGCATCCCCAGTTGGAAGCTTCTGAAAAGATTCTTGGTCTATTTTGGACTTCTGTGTTGCAAGTTGGAGGCACTTGGGCCTGAGTTTGACCCAAGAAGATAGATGCACTGCTTCCTTTTGCCTCTCTCCCACAGTCCTTACACAAGCCACAACAAAGCAATTTGGACCCTGATGCTGGGAAAGACTGAGGGCAGGAGGAGAAGGGGACGACAGAGGACAGGATGGTTGGATGGCATCACCAACGGGATGGTTGGATGACTCAGTGGATGTGAGCTTGAGCAAGCTCTGGGAGGTGGTGAAGGACAGGGAAGCCTGGTGTGCTGCTGTCCATGGGGTCACGAAGAGTCAGACACGGCTGAGTGACTGAACAAAAACAAAAAGGAAATATAGGTCACCTCCCACTCATTTTGCCAGTGGCCTTGACCAGGGGTCAAGGTCATGAGCTCCACTGGGACGTGCTGTAGTTCCCAGGTGTCTCTAATAACCAGTGCTCCGTGCGCACGGTGAACTGAAGCAAATGAACAATCTGCTGGGGTAAAGCTGACCTCATGGAAGTAGCTTTGTCTAATTGAGTTAGCTGTACTGTTTGGTCTAATACGTTGTGTTGAAAACCTTCCCGTGTCTCTGCTTGCCTTTATTAGCTCAAAATATAGCCTATTTATTGTTGGTGCTTAGAATAGGTTTTACTGTGATGTGAAATGATCTCTGTCACGTTCACTGTGGTTTATGCCTAGTTTGTACCGTAAGGGGGTAAGTCAGCGGAAGACCACTCCCTTTGCCTGGGCGCACTCAATTAAAGGATCTTTCCTACCTTCATAAATTATTTGTAATTCCAGGCAACATCAAAACTCCAAACTTCAGAAACGAATTCCATCCCTGCTCCCCTTGAAATTACTTAAAAACCTAACGTCTCTCCGCATGATCAGCAAGTCTGCTGTTCAGTTCAACTTTTCTTTTCCTCACTTTTACCACTGCTTTCCTGCATCATGTGAATCTGATTTCTACCTCTACATTTGCAACTTCTAAATACAGCAGCTCCTTGGCATCTGCAGATTTCCAAACTCATGGAATTAACTCTATTTTAGAGGCTGTAATGTTGTTAGTAGTTCTGTAAAGACAAGAATTAGAATTGTACCTACCATAGGCTGGTAAGCTAGAGCAAGGCCCTCTGCTAATAAAGCTATCTTCCTGACCCCAAAACTTAGCCTGGAATCGCTTCTCCATCCATGGAAGGTACTAGATGCCTCTGGGTAACTTCATCTTTAGTCATCCTCAGGCATCCATCCTAAGTGATGGATTATAGAGCTATATAGGAATGTGGGGTTTGTGACAGCTTAAAACACTGTTCCTTAACCTTATAAAAAATGACTGATCTCTGGGAAACACCCCTAGAAATTCCGATTCATTTGATATGGGGGGGGATCTGAAGACATTTATTTTTAAAGGTCTCCCCGAGTGTTTTTCTTACTTGTGAACCAGGTTGGGAGCCACTGGACAAGGAGAGATCTCAATCCTTCATGATCCCCAGCTCCAGTTTAAAAGATCTGAATAATTTCCCATCGCTGTTAAGAGAAAGATTCACCCTGTGAACATTCCCTAAGCCAAAGCGTCTCATGATCTCCACTCTACATCCCCTATCCAACATCTTCTTCTTATTTTTAAAAAAGCATTCATTTATTTGACTCCCCTGGGTCTTAGTTGCTGCACGTGGGATCTTTTGTCACTGAATGTAGGAATTAGTTTCCTGACCAGCTATCGAACCTGGGCCCCCTGCATTGGCAGCTCAGAGTCTTAGACACTGGACCACCAGGGAAGTCCCTCTGCAGCCTCTTCTGATGCCAACCTCATTTTCTCTGTCCACATCTCAGCCCCTTGTATGTATCACCTCCTGTTTTCATGACCTTTGCCTTCTTTCCTTTGCCGTGAATATACTTTTCACTTCTCTTGCTCCAGTGAACTCCTATGCATCCTGCATATCTCAGCCCAACCACCATTTCCTCAGGGAGGCTTCTCCTGATATCCCCCTTGCCCCCAACACAAACACACACACACACACACACACACACACACCCCCCGAGTAGAATCCCACCATCACTCACTTTCACACTTCCTTAAAGCGCTCACAGTTGCAATTTCCCCCTGGTTTTGATAATTCTTTACCTAGTACCTGTCTGGAGAAGGCAATGGCAGCCCACTCCAGTTCTCTTGCCTGGAAAATCCCATGGATGGAGGAGCCTGGTAGGCTGCAGTCCTTGGGGTTGAGAAGAGTCGGATACGACTGAGCAACTTCACTTTCACTTTTCACTTTCATGCATTGAAGAAGGAAATGGCAACCCACTTCAGTGTTCTTGCCTGGAGAATCCCAGGGACGGCGGAGCCTGGTGGGCTGCCGTCTGTGGGGTCGCACAGAGTCAGACACGACTGAAGCGACTTAGCAGCAGCAGCAGCAGCACCTGTCTCCCCTGAAGTGCTGTCAGCTCCACAATGGCAGGATTGTGGATTAAACCTCTCTTCTCAGCAGGATGTTTGCACAGAGTTGGAATTTAAGACATTGAGTGAATGGATCAAAGGTTTGTGGCAACTATATCTGTCCCATTGACTACTCTACCATCAGAATAAAGAAGGATTTTCATTCAGTTAGAACTAAAAGAAGGTTACTAATTGCTGGTTAAATGCAGTGCACAATATTGTTCTAAGCCAGAGATTCTCACCCTGGGCATAACTGACATTTTTGGTTGGATAATTCTTTGTTGGGGGCTGTGCTATGATGGGAATACCAGACCACCTGACCTGTCTCTTGAGAAACCTGTATGCAGGTCAGGAAGCAAAGGTTAGAACTGGACATGGAACAACAGACTGGTTCCAAATAGGGAAAGGAGTACATTAAAGGCTGTATATTGTCACCCTGCTTATTTAACTTACATGCAGAGTACATCATGAGAAACGCTGGGCTGGAAGAAGCACAAGCTGGAATCAAGATAGCCGGGAGAAATATCAATAACCTCATATATGCAGATGACACCACCCTATGGCAGAAAGTGAAGAGGAACTAAAAAGCCTCTTGATGAAAGTGAAAGAGGAGAGTGAAAAAGTTGGTTTAAAGCTCAACATTCAGAAAACTAACATCATGGCATCTGGTCCCATCACTTCATGGCAAATAGATGGGGAGACAGTGGAAACAGTGTCAGACTTTATTTTTTGGGGCTCCAAAATCACTGCAGATGGTGATGGCAGCCATGAAATTAAAAGACACTTACTCCTTGGAAGGAAAGTTATGACCAACCTAGATAGCATATTAAAAAGAGAAGACATTACTTTGTCAACAAAGGTCCATCTAGTCAAGGCTATGGTTTTTCCAGTGGTCATGTATGGATGTGAGAATTGGACTATAAAGAAAGCTGAGTGCCAAAAAATTGATGCTTTTGAACTGTGGTGTTGGAGAAGACTCTTGAGAGTCCCTTGGACTGCAAGGAGATCCAGCCAGTCCATCCTGAAGGAGATCAGTCCTGGGTGTTCATTGGAAGGACTGATGCTGAAGCTGAAACTCCAGTACTTTGGCCAACTCATGCGAAGAGTTGACTCATTGGAAAAGACCCTGATGCTTGGAGGGATTGGGGGCAGGAGGAGAAGGGGACGACAGAGGATGAGATGGCTGGATGGCATCACTGACTCGATGGGCATGAGTTTGAGTAAACTCCGGGAGTTTGTGATGGACAGGGAGGCCTGGCGTGCTGTGATTCATGGGATCGCAAAGAGTCGGACACGACTGAGCGACTGAACTGAATTGAACTGTGCTGTGCATCAGAGCAGGTTGAGTAGCATCCTTAACCTCAATCCACTAGATAGCAGTAGAAACCCTACCCCGAGTTATACCAAACCAAACCGAACAAAAATGACTCCGAATATCATATGACACCCCTTATATGGGGATCTACAAATGAACTCACAAAACAGAGACTCACAGACTTCAAGAATGAATTTGTGGTTGCTTGGGAGGGGGGGAGATTGTTGGGGGGGAGGGATAGTTAGGGAGCTCGGGATGGACATGCACATTCTGCTATATTCAAAATGGATCACCCACAAGGACCTACTACATAGCACATGGAACTCTGCTCAATGTTATGTGGAAGTCTGGATGGGAGGGGAGTTTGGGGGAGAATGGATACATGTATACACATGGCTGAGTCCCTCAGCTGTCCACCTGAAGCTATCACAACATTGTTAATGGGCTGTACCCCAATACAGAGTAAAACGTTTTAAAAAGAGTCTCCAGTCATTGACAAATGTCCCCTGGGGTCAAGAATCAAACTTGACTTTTCCAAGTGACCTAGGGAGACAGACAGGATCAGAAGTTATCATGACAGTCTATGGTGATGAAACTCCACCACAGTGATCTATGACTCTTTGAGCCACTGGGAAGGATGAACTCGGTCATTGCCTATCTCATCATGGACTATTTCCTGGAAAAAAAATGATGTGAAAATGTTGAGATCGACCAGGAAGGCTTTCTTCTATGTGTCCCTGAAAATTTAGGATTTATGACAAAAAAATTAAAGCTGGTAGCAATTGATAATGATGCAGCTTTATGGGCCACCAGGGTCCTCCTCGTTTCCTAGGTGGCCCAGTGGTAAAGAATCTGCCTGCCAATACAGGAAGTGCAAGAGACACAGGTTTGATCCCTGGGTCAGGAAGATCTCCTGGAGTAGGAAATGGCAACTCATTCCAGTATTTTTGCCTGGAAGATACCATGGACATAGGAGCCTGGCAGGCTACAGTCCATGGGGTCACAAACAGTCAGACATGACTGAATGACTGAACACACACACACACACACACACACACACACACACACACACACTCCTCCTGATGAAGTCTGGGTGCTTGATGTGGCTCCCAGAGCCCTTCCAGATCAGAGTCTCTATTTTGTGTGTGTGTGTGTGTGTGTGTTTTTTTTTTTTAGCAATATCTGGTTCCTAAAAGATTTTCTGGTTGTTTCTAAACCTGGCTGATCATAAAAATGATGAGGAGAGCCTTCTGTTGTTTGTTTTTTTTGCCACACTGCACAGCATGTGGGATCTTAGTTCCCCAACTAGGAATTGAACCCATGCCCTCTGTAGTAGAAGCTCAGAGTCTTAACCCCTGGACCAACTGAGAAGTCCTGAGAAGAACCTTCTTGAAGTAGACATGCCTAGCTCTCTTCCGTGGGGAAATCTGATGAGTCAGGACCAGAGTCTGAACTTGGGAGGGGCTCCCTCGGGGATGTTGGTGATGCTCTGCATTTGGGAGGCACTCACCTTAGCCACAGGTGAGCGCAGAGCCCTCAGCCAGTCCCTGGGGCAGCCCCAGCAAACCTCGTGGAGTGTCAAGTATTCAAGGGTCAGGGGAGTAGGTGTGTGGGGTGGTCTAAAGGCGGTGGGATGGGCCAGCAATCTGCAAAAAGGCAAGGTGGGTCTGTGGAACTGGGAGTACACACCAGCCTGAAACAGAGAAAGGAATGAAGAGAGTGTTTATTTATTTTCTTTTAATGTCATTGTTTTTGTTATTGTTTTATAATTTAAACAATCATTTTTTTTCTCTCTTTAAAATTTTTTTAACTAGAGGATAATTGCTTTATAATATTGTGATGTTTTTGCCATGCATCAACATGAATTGGCATTAGGTATACATATGTCCCCTCCCTCTTAAACCCCCCTCTCACCTCCCTCCTCATCCCACCCCTCTAGGGGGTCACAGAGCACTGGCTTTGGGTTCCCTGCATCATACATTGAATGCCCACTGGCAATTTAATTTATATATGGTAATGTATATGTTTTAATGCTATTCTATCATATCATCCCACCCTCTCCTTCCCCCACTGTGCCCATAATGTCTGTGTCGTTTGCTGCCCTGAAAGTAGGATCGTCAGTACTATCTTTCTAAATTCTGTATGTATGCATTAATACACAATATTTGTCTTTACCTTCTGGAGGGAGTATTTAGATCAGGCACTATGCCTATGGCACCAGAAAGCTCAAATTCCTTATTACCGAAATCCATCTGAATCCTTTCGGCTGCCAAGAGAGGTTCTCATTTTCAGTCTCCTCTCTCTCTCGATGAGATAAATCCCTCTGTATCTTCTTAATATTTTTATTTGGGAGAAAGAGAAGAAAGATGTGAGAAAGATGATCTCGATGATTTTGCTCCAGGCACAATTTCCCTCTACCTTGAAGATGTGGAAAAGTCTCGGAGCCCCTCAGCAAAGAGCATCACCTCCACCTGGACCTCTTGGGGCCATGAGGGTGGGTTCAGGGCTTCTCCGTGAGCACCAGGCAGTAAGATTTCCTCACACCTTCCAAGTAGGCTGACAGACTGTGTAACAAGTTCAGTTCCTAAGAATCTGCTTAAAAGATGTCAACACACACATCCCCCTGCCCCCCTGCAAAAAAAAAAAAAAAATCCTCGCAGGGAAGGAGTTAGTCATGTTTCCTATTGCAGACAATTTGGAGGAACAAGAGTTTGGATTACAGGACATGAGTGCAATACAAATGTAATTGTTTGGAGGTAATTTGAAGAAAAATGAAGTGTGTTTGGACTGGGAGTTGAAGGACATCAAACTGTCCTTACATGATGGAGTTTTGGGTAACAGCTCACTTGGAAATTACAGTTTGAGTCCTGAGCTGTCCATCCAGGGACTGAGTTCTTCATTTCAGGTGAACTCTCTACTCTCAATGTGAGGGAAGCTGTTATTCTGAAAATCCTTCACTAGTTGATGATTTCTCTTGCAGTTTTATGTAAATGGACTCTTTATTTCTTAGCACTTAGTTTTATCACAGCACATAATCCTGTGGATGTTGTTTATGATATCGTTGGTGCCTGAGGTTTCAGCAGTGACAACGTTTGGTTGGCTAGAATTGAGTTTGGCTTTAAAAAGATTTACATATTTCTGCCTTCTGTTAACTCCAGTTTTTTGAATGGCTGACTAAGATATAAATTATTGCTTATAGAGGTGGCACTGAACATATGTTTGCATAATATCTAGGAAGTTTAACTTGGAAGGAGTACACGTGGGGAGCTCAAACCAGAACTAGGGTATCTGGGTATCTGGGAGTGTGAGCAGTTATTGGAGCGTGTAGTGGGTAGAGTTTAGGATCTGAATCCATGCTGCCCAGGTACCAATCTAGTTCCATCAATTTTAACTGTGGAAGATTATAGCTTCCTCAAGTCCATGCCCTTTGCAGAGTCTCCTTGCTCCTCCCATTAAGGGATAGATTCTGTTTGCCTAGTCTGTAAATCTGAAGTAGCCTTGTGACCAGCTCCGGTCAACAGAATGCAGGGAAAACGATACTGGGCAATTTCAAGGCTATGCCTTAGGTTAAGAGTTGTTGCATACTTCACTTTTATTTGGAACACTGCTGCTGCCCCATGCACAGGCCAGAGCTAAGCCACTGGAGCAGGAAAGACCACGTAGCAGACAACAGGGGCACCTTAGTCAACAGCCAGAATCAGGAATTCCAGAAACACGGAAAAACATCAGTCTGCAGGTGATGACAAAAGAAGAGGGGATTTCCAGGTGGTTCAGTGGTAAAGAATTGGCCTGCCAATGCAGGAGACTCAGGAGACATGGGTTTGATCCTTGGCCGGGGAAGATCCCCTGGAGAAGGAAATGGCAACCCACTCCAATATTCTTGCCTGGAAAATACCATGGACAGTGGAGCCTGGCAGGCCACAGTCCATGGGGTCACAAACAGTCAGACATGACTGAATGACTGAGCACACAAAAGCAGAAGGCTCGTAGCCAAGAGGGCGAAAACGCATACCTGAGCCAGGCCTGAATTTTCAGGAAGTTTTGGGAAGTTCTGTAACTCTGCAATACCTAATCAATATGTTAGGGAAATAATCACAGACATGTTGCTCAGTTTTTTGGTCCTTGTTCCTTTGACTGAAAAATGGGTATAAAATTGCTCCCTTGCAGCAATGCTTGAATCTCCCAGCCCAGTGCCTTGTGCAGAATAAGTGGTAATAGAGGTCAGTCATTATTCATATGGAGGATTTACAGTCAGGCTGAGGTTGTTTTGGAAGAGCTGTAGAGAACTTCAGCTTCTTTGTTCCTCTGGAAGGGAGAGGAAATATGAATAGGTGGGTGGAGGGTTTTCAGGGCTTTTTCTTCTGGTTCTAGCAAAATGGGACGAGAGAGAGAGAGAGATAGCTCTTATCTTTGAAAGGAAGTCTGCCTCAGTTCCCGGTGGGCAGGAGGGTGGGGATGGGGGCTGTTTCCAGGTCCAGGCTGTTTGCTCTCTGAGATCCAGGCTATACTTCACTGGCTGTGCAGAATTTGAGCATAAAGTAGAGTAATCATTTATTTTACAGACTTGGATGCTTCAAAGTAAAGGAACACCAGATTGGTGTTTATTCTGTTAGTTGGTGGCAATATTGGCGAATCTTACTCTTTCAGGTTTCAGCAGACACAGAGAAAAAGATCTGCCCAGACATGACCAGAAAATCCTACAGGCCTGGGAAACATGAGGGGTTGAGTGCTGAAGGCACAGAGAAGCTCATCGGGTGTCAGGCAGTGAAGAGCACCCTGTGTGCCCAAGGCCTTGGGCATCTAGCAGAGAGTTGCTTCTCACCCCGCTTCCTGGGACCCTGGTACCAATCACGACTAATCTCCTTCTAAGACACAGCTTGGTTCCTGTGCAAGAAAATATACCTCCAGAGAGATGAGCCCAGATTACCTGCATTATAGATTACTGTTTTCCAATTATGGAGGAGACTGTTTGCACACTAGGCTCTATGTTTGGTGTGCACAGAGGCATCAAATATTGGAAAGATGTAGTTTGTATCCTCAGGAAGCTTGAATTCCTGTGGTGATCTGTCACTTTGACTGTATGTTAGAATTACCTGAGAGCCTAAGAGAGTGATGTCTGGGCTGCACCAGTGTCTGATAAACCAGAATCTCTGGTGGGGGGAACTGGAACATTGGCATTCAAATGTTCCCCAGCTTTTCCTAATGTGCAGTGAGGGTTGAGATTTGTTACCTTGAATGACCAGTATTTTTCACATCTCAAATAATAAAAAGATCAGAGTGGCTACAGAGTTGGTTAATTTATGGCTCAATTATTTCAAGAACTCATGCTATGTCCACATTTTTTTTCTGTTTTTTTTTCCATGTTGGATTTTGCCTCAGGTTAATGGTTGTAAGATGGCTGCAGTGGTGCCAAGCATCACTTCTGCATGAGTTGCATCTTGAGACATAACAGAGATGACTTCTCCACACATATTTCTTTTTAAAAGTAAATAAAAATTTTCCCAGAATTTCCCCAGGAGATTTCCCTTTTAACCCCTTGTCCAGAATAGGATCACATGTCCAAGTCTTAATCAATTTCTGGCAAGGTAAATAAAACCATTGCTATTGGCTGAGATCCATTCATGACCTCTTAGGCTGGAGAGGCATCACTTGCTCTGAGCCTGTGGTCAAGCAGAGAGTGAACCATGTACAACACCAGGACTTTGTGAGGAGGGAATGAAGCCAGTAGGAATGGCTAGTAGACAGTATCTGGCAAGAGAGGGTAGGCTATGCTGTGGGACAGGTAAACCTGGTGTCCCCACGGATTAGTCCAGTGAAAGTTTCCTTCACAACCACAGTCGGACTCAGATTAGATGGAGTTCTCCATTTAGCGAGTTGGTTCCTTGCTCCCACATTCCTGCGACTTGTGAGGCCTCCATCTTGCAAGGCCTCCTTCTCACCATGTAGCCTCCCAAGTTGCTGCAGCTGGGGAGAGTGACAGCAAAAGCATTGATTTTAACTCCCAAACCGGAAGTGATACACTTCACTTCCGCTCATTGTCTGTTGACCAGACCTAGTCAGTGGGCCCTGATCTAACTCTAAGGGCGTCTGGAAAGTATTGGGGGGCATGTGGAGAATTTGATGAGAACTATCAATAACAGTCTTTCCCATAGCAGGCAACTGAACCAGAAATAGAGGGATAGTTCAGAGGAAGAAGAGAGTGCTGGGTCCAATCACGTGTGTTGGTTGTGTGACCAGCTTTTGCTTTCAGTCTTGCTGGACTAAAGAGGGCTTCTTTGCTGGCTCAGTGGTAAAGAATCTGTCTGCAATGCAAGGAGAGGCAAGAGACAAGGGTTTGATCCTTGGGTTGGGAAAATCCCCTGGAGAAAGGAATGGATACCCACTCCAGTATTCTGGCCTGGAGAATCCCATGGGCAGAAGAGCCTGGTGGGCTACAGTCCTTGGCATCACAAAGAGTTGGACAGGACTGAACGCATATGCACCTCCTGATTTGTTGAACTCCCATGGTCTCTGTTACAGGGAGGAAATGCCAGTCACTACTTGACCTAGTATGTCAGGGAGATTTTTGTTTATATATTTAAAAAAAATTTTATTGAAGTATAGTTGCTTTGCAGTGTTGTGTTAGTTTTTGCTCTACAACACAGTGAATCAGTTATACATGTTCATATATCCACTCTTTTTTAGATTCTTTTCCCATATAGGTCATTATAGAATATTGAGTTGAGCTCCCTGTGCTATAGACTAGGTCCTTGTTAGTTATCTATTTTATACGTAGCAGTGCATGCCTGTGTGTGCTAAGTCACTTCAGTCATGCCTGACTCTTTGCAACCCCATGGACTGTAGCCAGCCAAGCTCCTCTGTCCACGGGATTCTCCAGGCAAGAATACTGGAGTGGGTTGCCATGCCCTTCTCCAATGTAATAGTGTATATATGTCAATCCCAATCTTTATCCATTATCTTCCATTTTATCCATTGTCTTCCTCTATTGGCCACTCCCATAGGCAGAAATCCTGCAGAATGTCCCCAAGCGTGCCTTGCTTCAGGTCCAGCAGAAGGGTGATGTCTTCTCTGGTATCCATAAGATTGTTTTATCTTTAAAAAAGTTTGTCAGTTGCTATGTAACATAGTGAGCTCAACCCGATGCTCTGTGACAACCTAGAGGGGTGGGATGGGGTGGGGGTGGGAGGGAGGTTCAAAAGGGAAGGATATATATATATAAACTTATGGTTGATTCATGTTGTTGTATGGCAGAAACCCACACAATATTATAAAGCAATTATCCTCCAATTAAAAATAAATTTTAAAAAGTTTGTGAAGAGCCTCTGAACACCTTGAGGGCAGGAAATATGTAAATGTTTGGTGTCATTACCATGATGTATGATGGCATTGATATAAAAAGCTTCAGTCACTACTCAGCTGTGTGTCTACATCTTGACACGGCCAAAAGTGATAATATTTATGTTTAGATAGAAAAATGACGCCCTACAGCCTTGCTCAGCTTCCTCTTGCCTTGGTTCAATAGTGCTAAAGACTCCTTTCTTAATGTGAATGAGTCATTTCCCCCTAAGTCCTTGAATTATTTTGAAAGCCTTCTTGACTCACCTGCTTTTCCAGGAGAAGGTGGGTTATGTTTGTTCATGAATGCAAGTGTGTTTGTACATTTGTGGGGCTCTGAATTGAATGTTGGGGGTCCAAAGCTTTTGATGTAAACATCTTATCCTTTAAAAAGACTCTAAGCTTTCCCAGAGCAAAAAGATCTGACTTATCCTTTCCATAGTACCTAGCGTGGTCCTGGGTTTATAACAGGAGCTCTGTGAATCCAACTTAATAGGGAATAGGTGGACTGTTTCATCTCTAGGGCTGTAATATGATCAATTCTTAGAAGTTTCTTAGGTAATGTACAAAAAAGATCAGTCTTACTTTGTCAGTGTGGGTTATCTACTTCATGGTCTTTTCTAGGTCTCCTCATGGTCTCTTCATGGTCTCTTCATGGCCTCTTCATGGTTTCTTTCTCAGAATGGCATCTTTTCCCTAGGCTGACATTACTAAATAGCAGTTTACAGGTGCTTGGAAAATACTACACATTTTAAAACATTGTTGCATCATTTGGCTGAAGGTCATGAACCTGGGGACAATCAACCATCAAAATGCAGCTATGACAGGAAGTAAGCAACAAAAGAACAAAAAGAACAAAAGAACTTTGGGTCAGATGGAAGGTGTAAGAATACTCTTGTGTTAAATTTCATCATATCAGAATTCCTAGATTCTTACTAACAACTCAGTGATCCCTGTTGAACCCGAAGTTCTGTAAGAAATGATCCTCTGGTCTCATTGAATGTTACAGGAGCAGTCAATACAAGGTTGGTTGAAGGAATTATGCTTTCCATGCAATGGTATGTGTCATTTAGAGTAACAATATAGCTCTATCTTGATTGACACAGAAGTATGTTCACTATCATTGAGCAACACGGCAGCTTATAGAACAATATATGGAGTTACCCTTCACCTAGAGAGATAACGGATGATGCTGGGTACTTATGACGGCAGTGAACTATACGGAACTGACCCCTGCTCTCATGAAGCTTACAGGCTGGTGGGAGAAAGAGAAGAATCAGTAGTAATTGTATTATGACAGGGTGAGCAGTTCTGTGATTGGTGCTTTGATAGCATAAGGCAAGACCAACCACCCTGGCCTTGGGGAGTCAGGTGTGTGTGTGGGGTTCCTGGTGGAAATTGTGTCCAATAATTATTATATTGTATTGTGCTGCAGTGTGCTTTACTGAATTTTATTGCATGGTATCACATTATCAATGACATCATTACTTAATAATTAATTGTAGTCAGTAATAATGTCTAACCTAGGATCAGGGAAGGAGGTTAAAGGCAGGGATTTGGAGGGATGAGAAGAGTCTTTTGGACAAAAAGTTCTGCATGTGGGAATGCTTGAGAGAATTTGTGACTGAAGGAACACTAGAACTCAGCTTGGCTTGCAGTTTTTTCAAACAATAGCACTGATACTTTTGGGTGTTGAAATTTTGAGTTTTATTTACTGTCTTTTTTAGGAATATCAAATTTTTGAATATACATAATGAACATATTTTATTTTCAAATGGGAAAGGTTCTACAGATTTATTTTTGCTTAAAAAAAGACATGTTTGCTGTCTGGAATATTTACTTAGATAGCTTAGAGCTTTTGTTCTGAAAATGGCATGTAAATCTTACCCAAGCTCCATGAATTGAGCATAATGAGGAAATTATGAAATTATCCCAGGTTTTATTTAGATTGCCAAGGGAAGATGATTCTCTGTATTGTGTATTATTTTGTGTTGTCCACAGGAATGCTCTGTTTTGCTATCAAGAAGGACCCTTGGAAGGACCAGTTGCATAGATATGCTCTGCCTTTTCCCTTGCATGAAAATATAAGATCTGCGTTGTTCTTCTGAGATCATTTTTTTAAAAAAAAATCTCCTTGGTGGAAGTAGAATGGCTTTAGAAACTCATGAGAGGCCTCTGGGTCCCAAACCCTTAGGGAGAAATGTTGCTAAATATTCTTCTAATTTCCTCTTAACAGTGGGGACAACTCTAGTCCCTTAATCACTAAAGACCAGCCAGGCTGGTCATATCCTGCTCAAATAATGGCAAAGGTGGGGAGTGGGCTGGGCTGAGAAATTGGATGGAAAGTGCCTTTGTGTGTCCGGCAGCCTTGGTAGTCATCTGTAGTGAAGTGAAGTGAAAGTCGCTCAGTCATGTCTGACTTTGCGACCGCTATGGCCTATAAATACCATGGGATTCTCCAGGCCAGAATACTGGAGTAGGTAGCCATTCCCTTCTCCAGGGAATCTTCCCAACTCAGGGATCAAACCCAGGTCTCCATCATTGCAGGCATATTCTTTACCAGCTGAGCTATCAGGGAAGCCCATCATCTGTAGATTCATCCCAAAGAACCATCTAAGAAGGAGAATGTTATCTGGAGACTATTGTCTTTACCTCTTATTTATGAGCACAGCTCAGTTGAATCAATTTTTCCTGCTTTCTTTCTGTGATATATCCAGAATTCACTGAAAATGAGCAAACACAATATGGTGGTGCAGTGGTAAAGAATCCACCTGCCAATGCAGGAGATTCAGGAAACTTGGGTTCAATCTCTGGGTTTGGAAGACCCCCTGGAGTAGGAACTAACACCCTACTCCAGTATTCTTCCTGGAAAATTCCATGGACAGAGGAGCCTGGTGAGCTGAAATCCATGGGGTCTCAAAGCTTTGGATGTGATGGAGTGACTGAGCACACAATTGTGCAAAGTGCTATGAGACTGTCCAAGAGCGAAACAGTCCAGACCAGTGGTGGTCATAGAAGACACTTGGGGAGCTGATGGTTGTGATGAGGCATGAAAATGAGTAAGAATTAATCAGGAAAAGGGGAATACAGAAAAGCCATAAATTCAAGGAACTGAAAGTGGTTAGGTAGGCTCTAGCATGACAAGGTTTGCTAAGCAGAAGATAAGTGAGATGAGGAGGGGCCAATCCTGAAACACCCTTTACGCTATTCAGGAATTGGATTTTTCTTAAGGCCAATGGGGAACTGGAAAAGTCACCATCAGGCTTACACTTTAGAATGTCCATCATCGCAGGAGGACAGGAGGCTGGAGGAGACGAGGAGGTCGTCAGGGGGCTGGTAACAGATTGGGAGAGTGAGGAGTTGGTCTCGCTTAAGAGATGGAGGCTCAAGCCATACCAAGGTAAGAAAGAACCAGACTTAATTGGTTTGGTCTGCTCTCTTAAGGAATTTCAATTAAATAGATCAGATTTATTTTTCAAGAGTGAATGGTTCAGAAAAATGTAGGCAGGAGTCAAGGAGCCTTTTTATCTTTTTGGTTTTTGTTTGCTGTATTTGTTTGTTTTATTTATTTTTTTAGATTCCATATAAGACTGAAATCATCCAGTAATTATCTTTCTCTGCCTGAGTTATTTCACTAAGCGTAATACCCGGCAGGTCCATCCATGTTGTCACAAGTAGCAAAATTTCATTCTTTTTCATGGCTGAGTAATATTTCATAGTGTGTGTGTGTGTATGTATGTTTACCACATCTTCTTTATCCATTCATCTCCTGATGGACACTTATGTTGTTTCCATATCTTGACTATTGTAAACAGTGCTGCTATGAACATTGGAACATTGGAATGCATATATCTTTTGAATTAGTGTTTTTGTTTCCTTCAGATAAATACCAAGGAGTGGAATCATTGGATAGTATGGTATTTTTATTTTTAATTGTTAAAGGAACCCATACTGTTTTCCATAGCAGCTGCACCAATTTACATTCCTACCAGCAGTGTACCAGGGCTCCTCAAGGTGCTTATTTTAGACACCACAGGATACCTTGTGATGGTTAAGCAGCTCTAGGGCTCCAAATGGTGGTGGATGCCAGAGAATTGTGACATTTGCATACAGAAATCTGGTACAAAATGGCTGCTGAGTTCCCATTACCCCTGCTCCTCCTATAAAGTGGTGATTTCTCTGGAGCTGCAGAATGACTGCAGTGGGCTCCAGAATCTGTTTATACCTCAAGTGCTGCCTCTAGGGTGAGTAAACAAATGTTTAGTACACAGGTATGAAAATCAGAAATGGTCAAACAGGAGATGGCAAGAGTGAACAAAGATATTTTAGGAATCAGCAAACTAAAATGGACTGGAAAGGGTGAATTTAAGTCAGATGCCTGTTATATCTACTACTGTGGGCAAGAATCCCTTAGAAGAAATGGAGTAGCCATCGTAGTCAACAAAAGAATCCAAAATGCAGTACTTGGATGAAATCTCAAAAATGGCAGAGTGATCTCTGTTCATTTCCAAGACAAACCATTCAATATCACAGTAATCCAAGTCTATGCCCCAACCAGTAATGCTGAAGAAGCTGAACAGTTCTATGAAGATCTACAAGACCTTCTAGAACTAACACCCAAAAGTTATGTCCTTTTCATTATAGGGGACTGGAATGCAAAAGAAAGAAGTCAAGAAATACCTGGAGTAACAGGCAAATTTGGCCTTGGAGTACAGAATGAAGCAGGGCAAAGGCTAATAGAGTTTTGCCAAGAGAACGCACTGGTCATAGCAAACACCCTCTTCCAACAACACAAGAGGAGACTCTACACATGGACATCACCAGATGGTCAATACCGAAATCAGATTGATTATATTCTTTGCAACCGAAGATGGAGAAGCTCTATGCAGTCAGCCAAAACAAGACCAGGAGCTGACTGTGTCTCAGATCATAAACTCCTTATTGGCAAATTCAGACTTAAATTGAAGAAAGTAGGGAAAAGCCCTAGACCATTCAGGTATGACCTAAATCAAATCCCTTATGATGATACAGTGGAAGTAGCAAACAGATTCAAGGGATTAGATCTAATAGACAGAGTGCCTGAAGTACTATGGACGGAGGTTTGTGACATTGTACTGGAGACAGAGATCAAGACCATCCCCAAGAAAAAGAAATGCAAAAAGACAAAATGGTCATCTGAGGAGGCTTTACAAATAGCTGAGAAAAGAAGAGAAGCTAAAGGCAAAGGAGAAAAGGAAAGATATACCCATTTGAATGCAGAGTTCCAAAGAATAGCAAGGAGAGATAAGAAAGCCTTCCTCAGTGATCAATGCAAAGAAACAGAGGAAAACAACAGAATGGGAAAGACTAGAGATCTCTTCAAGAAAATTAGAGATACCAAGGGAATCTTTCATGCAAAGATGGGCTTGATAAAGGACAGAAATGGTATGGACCTAACAGAAGCAGAAGATATTAGGAACAGGAGGCAAGAATACACAGAAGAACTATACAAAAAAGATCATCATGACCCAGATAATCACGATGGTGTGATCTCTCACCTAGAGCTAGACATCCTGGAATGTGATGTCAAGTGGGCCTTAGGAAGCATCCCTATGAACAAAGCTAGTGGAGGTGATGGAATTCCAGCTGAGCTATTTCAAATCCTAAAAGATGATGCTGTGAAAGTACTGCACTCAATATGCCAGCAAATTTGGAAAACTCAGCATTGGCCCCAGGGCTGGAAAAGGTCAGTTTTCATTCCAATCCCAAAGAAAGGCAATGCCAAATAATGCTCAAACTACCAGACAATTGTACTCATCTCACATGCTAGCAAAGTAATTCTCAAAATTCTCCAATCCAGGCTTCAATAGTATGTGAACCATGAACTTCCAGATGTTCAAGCTGGATTTAGAAAGGGCAGAGGAACCAGAGATAAAATTGCCAACATCTGTTGGATGATCAAAAAAGTAAGAGAGTTCCAGAAAAACATCTATTTCTGCTTTATTGACTGTCAAATCCTTTGACTATGTGGATCACAACAAACTGGAAAATTCTTAAAGAGATGGGAATTCCAGACCACCTGACCTGCATCCTGAGATATCTATATGCAGATCAAGAAGCAACAGTTAGAACTGGACGTGGAACAACAGACTGCTTCCACATCGGGAAAGGAGTACATCAAGGCTGTATATTGTCACCCTGCTTATTTAACTTATATGCAGAGTACATCTTGAGAAATGCTGGACTGGATAAAGCCCAAGCTAGAATCGAGATTGTCAGAAGAAATATCAGTAACCTCAGATATGCAGATGACACCACACTTAGGGCAGAAAGTGAAGAGGAACTAAAAAGCCTCTTGATGAAAGTGAAAGAGGAGAGTGAAAAAGTTGGCTTAAAACTCAACATTCAGAAAACTAAGATAATGGCATCTTGTCCCATCACTTCATGGCAAATAGATGAGGAAACAATGGAAACAGTGACAGACTTTATTTTTTTGGGCTCCAAAATCACTGAAGATGATGACTGCAGCCATGAAATTAAAAGACACTTGCTCCTTGGAAGAAAAGCTATGACCAACCTAGACAGCATATTAAAAAGCAGAGACATTACTTTGCCGACAAAGGTCCATCTAGTCAAAGCTATGGTTTTTCCAGTGGTCATGTATGGATGTGAGAGTTGGACTATAAAGAAAGCTGAGCACTGAAGAATTGATGCTTTTGAACTATGGTGTTGGGGAAGACTCTTGAGAGTCCCTTGGACTGGAAGGAGATCCAACCAGTCCGTCCTAAAGGAGATCAGTCATGGGTGTTCATTGGAAGGACTGATGCTGAAGCTGAAACTCCAATCCTTTGCCCACCTGATGTGAAGAACTGACTCATTGGAAAAGACCCTGATGCTGAGAATGATTTTAGGTGGGAGAAGTAGGGGACAACAGAGGATGAGATGGTTGGATGGCATCACCGACTCAATGGACATGGGTTTGAGTAAACTTCAGTAGTTGGTGATGGACAGGGAGGCCTGGCATGCTGCAGTCCATGGGGTCTCAAAGAGTTGGACATGACTAAGGGGCTGAACTGAATTGAACTGTTGAATCTTCAAATTCATGTGTTAAACAAAATACAAATTCATTTATAAGTGTGATGAATTCAGAGTAGTTTTCGTTGTGGATTTTCTTCATCCAACAAAGGTACAAGGAAAATGACTATAGCTGAGACTCTGAGAAGTATTTTGTCATTAAAAATATCCTTATACTTAAAGGTTGAGAACCACTGATTTGGAGGGAAACATTAGATGCAACCTCAGCCCCCCCATGTCACCTGGCCTTGATTGATGACTGGCTACAGGTTTGGATCCAACCCAAACAGATGTTTTTGAGGGGACTTCCATGAAGAACAGGCACATAGTGGCTGGACTGAAGTGAAGTCCCCATATCTTGGGCTTTCCAGGTGGTACGGTGGTACAGAATCTGTCTCCCAATGTAAAAGACATGGGTTCAGTCCGTGGGTTGGGAAGATGCCCTAGAGAAAGAAATGGTACCCCACCCCAGTATTCTTGCTTGGAGAATCCCATGGACGGAGGAGCCTGGTGGGCTACAGTCCATGAGGTCATAAAGAGCGGGAAACAATTTGAATGCGCGTGTATACACACACACCACACAGACATCTTATTCCTTTGATTCCTCCTGCTTTTCCTTTTCTTATTTATTTTATTTTTGCTGGCATCCTCTCCTTGCACAATGCAATCCTTACACATAACATATGTGACTTTGCTTAAATAGACTTCAGCCAGGGCTGCAGACATCTGGGTGCAGTTTCGCAGCATGCCCGTGAAACCTCTTGATTGAATTGATGGTGACGTTAACAACCACAACTAACACAAAAATGCTGAACAACAAGAAGCTTGATGTTTATGGAACCTTGGAAAATGAGCCTTTGCCAAGCTTGGCCAGCCCATCCTGCAGGGACTGAACAGGCGGAGTAAGGATAGATGTCCATGGACAGGGAGGTAGGAAAGGTGGGGAGGAGGAAGTGGATACAGCTCTGCCTTGGAGCAAAACTGCGGGACTTCGCATACCCTAAGCAGTGCCTCTCAATAGTGACTGTTAAGAGTCACCTTGGAGATTTTTCTGTTTTGCATATAGAGTTATTGTTACCATCTTTCTAAATTCCATATATATATGTGTTAGTATACTGTATTGGTCTTTATCTTTCTGGCTTACTTCACTCTGTATAATGGGCTCCAGTTCCATCCATCTCATTAGAACTGATTCAAATGAATTCTTTTTAATGGCTGAGTAATATTCCATGGTGTATATGTACCACAGCTTCCTTATCCATTCGAATACAGGTGCCCAGGTCCCAGCGAAGCAAGATCCAATCAGAATCTTTCAAGGGGGAGTGAACGACTGAATTTTTTAAAACTCCTAGTGTAGTCACCTTAATGAGCATGAGTTTCCCTGGAGGGCTTGTTCAAACACCATGTAAGGGGCTCAGAGTATCTGATTCAGTAGGTCTGGGTGGTGCTGGGGAATATGCATTTCCAGAAAGTTCTGGGGTGATGCTGTTGCTGCTGCTGTTCCGGATACTACACTTGAGGTCCACTGCTCTATCCTAGGACATTGGCGCCGGATGCATTTGAGCCTATAACCCCATACTGTGGGGGCCTCAAGTCTTTCCTTCCATTATGTCTGGAAGAACTTTGAAGACAAATCAAATAAGTAGTATGTTTGCCTTGGACAGTCTTAGCTCTGGAAACAATTTTATAAAGTCACAAATGGTTTGGTCTACAACCGTTCATTGCTTAGTTAGGGGGTGTAACAAGAAGGTCATAATTCTTTCCCTACATAGACTCCATTGTATCTATTGGTTTCACAGTACTTCTGTGAGAAAGTACAAATGTAGATAAGACACTGGGCTGACTGTCACTTGGCCATGGGTACTTCTAAACTTCCAGCCTTTACCTGTGCACAGCTGGGTTTAAGGGATGGGGTTTTGGGACTGTGGCCTTAGTGTCATAGATACCATGGTATATATTGCTTCCTATAGCTGGGGGAGTCAGGCTGGGACCAGGCAAAACCACCCCAAGTCGGGACAGGCACTCGAGGGAATGTCTAGAAGAAAAGTCAGGAAGTAGGAGATGGCTTCTCCAATGGTCAGCACCAGCAGGGCCATGCTGGAATGTTGAGGTGCGGCAGGGCAAAGGGAATCCAGGAGGAGGTGATGCGTGGAGACCTAGGTAGATCGTACCAGTGAAAGTGTGAGTTCTCTCTTATTGGGCTGGGACACATGTCAGGATCTGAGAGAGGACAGAGGAGAGTAAGATTGAGCTTTGGTCTTATGGGAATGGAGGTCCAAAGCAGGCATCGGGGCATGGAGAAAAAGGCTAGGTTCTGTGAGCACTGAGTTTGGGAAGAAGACAGAGACACAGTTACTCAAACTGGGTTCCAAGTTGGGGCCAAGACACCCAGAAAGTGAGCAAAGATGAGGCCAGAATTGTCCAAATACCTGCTGCCTGAAAACAGGCTGGTGTCAAGAGAACAGACAAGGTGGAGCCTTGAGACAGAGGCCAGCTGGCCTCTGCTCTGGAGAGGGGTATTTGACAGAAGTTTGATCTCGGCAAGGTCTGGTACATGGGGTAAACCTGTCTACATTGGAACCTTGTATGGATTTCTCTTATCTAAACATCAGTTGAGCAGCATTAAATGGTTGCATGAAACATGCCACTGCCTGAATGTTCTTCAGTGACTCACACTAGGATCTGCTTGCCCAGGCCACTTTATATTTCCAATCTTATGTCCTACCATGAGGGAGACGTGCCCTGAACAGAGGGAGTGGATTATGTTAATGGTAATTTCCTGAGGATCTTCACATAGAGATGCGTTTAGTAGGTTAAACCACCTATTCCATTTTGTTCGTATAAAAGATTTTCCCAAGTATCTTCCTCTAGAAATAGACTTTGCCCTTCTGGCTAGAGGATAATCCTGTGAGCGAGGCACAGCTAATTGTCATCAACAGTGATACCTCTAAGGGGAGGGCAGGTAATCATTGCAAGACCAGCCAGGGTCCTTCTCTGTGACTGATACATGAACACAGAGAAGCAGCTTCTCCCCGCTTCTGCCGGGTCTGCTAAGTTGAATTTGCTGGCAGCCATGTCCCCAAGATATAGAAATGCTGACGTGTAAGGCAATGCAGAAATGAACCTGGGTAACACAAAGATACACATAGCCGGTACACACCAGATGACCATCTGTCCCCGGTTCATACATCTTGTTAAGTTTTTTGAGTGGTGCTCCCAATGGTGAAGGCTAATAAATTCCCCCTTATATTTGATTGAGCTTGATTAATAACAGATCCCCAATGAATACAGTGTGAGGATTGGGACTCTCAGAGGATAGAGAAGGAGCCCAGAGAATTAAACACAAAGGTTATTACAAGCTGCTGGTGAGCTCTCCTGGGAGGGCAGACCAGTGAGAAGGCACCCCCTGGAAGATGCTGAATTGGAAACCTGGAGAACAGAATGCTGGTCCTTCCCTGTCCTCAGCTGGTTATGTGAACTTTGATTTTTTTATCTTTAAAATGAGTGAATTGAGAAACTTTCTTGGATATCCAGTGGTTAGGACTCCATGCTTTCACTGCTGAGGGCGTGGGTTTGATCCCTGGTTGGGGAACTAAGATCCCACAAGCTGTGTGGTACAGTAAAAAAAATGAGCAAAATAAAATCTGAACTTGAAAAAACAATAAATAAAATGAGTGAACCGAGGAGCTAGATTTTATCAAGTTTCATTCCAGATCTAGGTGGTAAAGCTGCTTACCTTCCTTTCCTTTAAGGTGTGGAGGGCGGGGCTTGCTCCCCTTTACTTTATGAGCTGAAGTCTGGGCCCCAGCCCTTCCTTTTCTTGCCTCTGCCTCTAACATGTGGCCTCTCCTGTTCATCTTGACTCTGCTGCCACCACTGCAGATAAACAGCCCCATCTGTGTGGCAGCTCTGTTCCCACCCTCTGGTGATGCTCCATCAGCTTCAGCGTGAAGCTCCTGGGTCCTCTCCTGCCATTGCAGGCTCTCCGATTCTAGACCCTGCAGCCCTCTTTTCAGCCTCCTGGAATCACAAAGCTGCAGAGACCCTTTGGAAATCAGTTAGTCTAACTCCTTTACCCTGATGGAAAACTGAGACTCAGGTTGTGACTCCAAAGCCCAGGATCAGGCTCCAACATTACCCCATTGTTGGCATATGCTTCAGAGAGCTGACTTCCCCTCCTGGGTCAAGTCCACTCATCCCAGGCCTTTGCTCCCACCATCCCCTTGCCTGGCAACCCTCTTTTCACATCCGAGCTCATGGAAGTAAATGCTCTGGCTTTCCAAGGCTCATTTCAGAGCAGCCTTCTGGCTGCCCTTTTCTCTCATGCTCTGTGCTGCTCCAGGAATCTTTCCTTATTTTTTCTCTGGGTTTTAAGTTTGTTTCCTTTTCTTTTAGCAGAGAGATTTCCCTCGAGAAAAGAGGTCTTGTGCCCTCCATGTTTGAAACCTTCTGCATGTCCATCACATTGCTCTCACTCAAGAAAGAATTGCTGGATAGAACCCATAAGATTTGTGAGCGTGTTCCTGAGAGGGTCCTATCGAAGCACCCCAACCCTGATATTGAATGCACCTCCCACAAGAGTCCTCTTTGAAGCATCGCGTGGTTGGAGTGAACTCGCCAAAGAATGCTAATATTTTTGGTTCATTTGAGCCTCGTGAAGGTCAATAACATGTTTGAAATCCATCAAGCCTTGGAAAGTACAGTGTGTTGAAATGAGGTGATTTCATTAGCCTTTGGAGGCTAATGAAATACATTCTGGTGATATGTAGTTAGTCTTTTGGGGAGGTGGCTGGGTGAAGGTCTGGAGTGGGGTGACAGATGATTCATGCTGGAAACCTTAGATGCTCGTAAGATTACACTGTACTTGTGAGAACAGGGACAGCACTCCACAGGGTCTCATGCTGTGTCTTTTTCATCACCTGAGCTAGGATTGTGCTGGAAGGAGTTCTGTTTGCCATGAGATTAGGCCATAAGATAAGCGACTGCTGAAACCAGAGGCTTGATTTCCCTAAAATACGGTGAAGCTTCACTCCTTGTGTTTCAGGCTTGCAGTGGGGATGGGAGCGGGGGGCAGCAAGCATGTGCCTTGGCTACCAGGGCTGTGCTGAGGGCTTCCTGTCTGAGATCAGCCACACTCTCAGGTATTTAGATCCCTGCACGTGGAGCCTGGCCTTTTGAGCAGGTCCTGTCACTGCAAAAGGGAAGCTGAGTGAGACAGACTTTTCCCCTTCCACTGCATGCATCTTCATCACTAAGATGAAAGCTGGTACCCACATGTGAGAAGAAGCATACATGCCCCTTCCATCCATCACCCTTGCCTCCTGCCTCAAAGCCTGTCCTACCTCCTAATCCTGCTCCCTGCTCCCTAGGGGATTGGTTTGTGGACTAGGTGACCACTTCTGCTTTTGTTTTCCATGTTGGGACTTCCAAAGGTGGGAGGTGAAGTGGAGACAGCTGAGAGAGACCAGAAGTGAGATGAATGACTTTGTCTGCCGGCCAGTGCCCTGTGATGGGGAGAGGAATTGAGAACCAGGCAGCAGCTAGGATAGGGGCCAGAGGCTATGAGCTCGGAAGCCCCCGGCAGGTTATTTCTCATTTTGCAAAGCCAGCAGCCAGGCTGAGAGCTTCAAGATGTGATGGCTCCTTTTTTTCCATCATTAAACAATGTACCACAGAGAAATTTCCATTTAAAATAAAATTAGCCCGGGCATAAACCTATTTTGGTTCTGCCAATGCTCCCTGCTTAGTGACGGTCAAAGAAATTCCACAAGGTCCCTTTGAGGATGGAGGCTTGAATGAGATGCAAAAGGAAGTTTCTGATTGCTTTTTTTCAAACAAGTAGTTTGACTATCAGGATTATTCTAGTTCTGCTTCGCTAAGGTACCTCCTCCCAGCTTTATTTCCTTTTAGTACACGAACCTACTCCAAGCCTCTCCCCAGACGGGAACCCTGAAAACTTAGAGTTGTGCATAATTATGTGGGAGTCCAGTCAGCCTCCAAGAATATGGGGTGTGCGTCATCTTGGCACGGGGCATGAATGAAGCATTGTGCTCATTTTCTTTCCATAAAGGGTGAGGAAAGAGGGTTTAATTAGAACAAGAGGGATTCATGTAAGACACTTGGAATTCAAATTCACACATCATCTCATGTTACAAAATACGGGTCCTAAAAATACAAATAGAAACTTAAGAACTGCAGATTAGCTTATCTAATCTTTTCTGTAAGATTTATAACAAAAAGAGGCAGGCCTGTGTCATATGTTTCTCCACCTTTGACCCTCATTCGAGAGGCGATGATAATTAGTTCTTTACTGGTTTCCCTCTTCCCACAGTAACTTTTCTAAGTACCATGCATCCACATTGTTATTTCGCTTTTACTTTGCAGCATTCGCTGTTTTCTGTTGATTGCCCACTATTGAAGATAATGATTTACTTTCTTGCTGTGACATTTTCTATCCATTCTGCCTCTCAATGGCTAAATTTTTTAACCATTTGTTAATTCAACATCCAATGTTTCGGTTACTATGAATGTATATAGTTCCAATTGAGAAGACACACACACGCGCACACACACACACACACGCACACACACACACACACACACACACACACACACACGCTTGTTTACAGATGCTATCATTCTGAAATCTCCCTCTCTCACCATTTTAGTGGTTCCCTTTATTTGTTTTCTGTACTGGAGCCCCTGTTTCCCAGCTCCCCATCCCCATTTGTTATTTATTTTTATTTTTAAATCTGGGTGAGGATTGTTCTCCTGTAGCTTCCTGAGCTTTATTGACTATGCCAAAGCCTTTGAATGTGTGGATCATAATAAACTGTGGAAAATTCTGAAAGAGATGGGAATACTAGACCACCTGACCTGCCTCTTGAGAAACCTGTAGGCAGGTCAGGAAGCAACAGTTAGAACTGAACATGGAACAACAGACTGATTCCAAATAGGAAAAGGAGTACATCAAGGCTGTATATTGTCATCCTGCTTATTTAACGTATATGCAGAATACATCATGAGAAACACTGGGCTGGAGGAAGCACAAGCTGGAATCAAGATTGCTGGGGGAAATATCAATAACCTCAGATATGCAGATGACACCACCCTATGGCAGAAAGTGAAGAACTAAAGAGCCTCTTGATGAAAGTGAAAGAGGAGAGTGAAAAAGTTGGCTTAAAACTCAGCATTCAGAAAACTAAGATCATGGCATCCGGTCCCATCACTTCATGGCAAATAGATGGGGAAACAGTGGAAAGAGTGACTGACTTTATTTTTCTGGGCTCCAAAACCACTGCAGATGGTGATTGCAGCCATGAAATTAAAAGACGCTTACTCCTTGGAAGGAAAGTTATGATCAACCTAGACAGCATATTAAAAAGCAGAGACATTACTTTGTCAACAAAGGTCTGTCTAGTCAAGGCTATGGTTTTTCCAGTGTTCATGTATGGATGTGAGAGCTGGACTATAAAGAAAGCTGAGCACCGAAGAATTGATGCTTTTGAACTGTGGTGTTGGAGAAGACTCTTGAGAGTCCCTTGGACTGCAAGGAGATCAAACCAGTCAATCCTGAAGGAGATCAGTCCTGGGTGTTCCATGGAAGGACTGATGTTGAAGCTGAAACTCCAATAATTTGGCCACCTGATGTGAAGAGCTGACTCATTGGAAAAGACCCTGATGCTGGGAAAGATTGACAGCAGGAGGAGAAGGGGACGGCAGAGAATGAGATGGTTGGATGGCATCGCTGACTCAATGGACATGGGTTTGGGTTGATTCTGGGAGTTGGTGATGGACAGGGAGGCCTGGGGTGCTGAGGTTCATGGGGTCACAAAGAGTCGTATACGACTGAATGACTGAACTGAACTGAACTCAGAAAGAGTACTTGGTAAGTATTACTTTGAAAATGTGTATGACTGAAGGTGTTATTCTGTCTTCACATGGGATCACTAGTGTGACTTGGTATAGAATTCTGGGTGGTAAATCATTTCCTTCTGGATTTTAGAGACTTTCCCCCTGACCTTGTCATCCCTTTCATGGTCACCATCAAGGAAAGTGATTTCCTTCTGGTTCCCAGGCCTGTGACTGACCTGCATTTCTCCTTTGGAAGTGAGTCATATGCACACTATGTCCACAGTGTTGTGAAACATCGTGATGATGGTCTTGGTATGAGTCATTTTTTTTTTTCTTTGAACTATACTTGGTGGGCCTTTTTTGCATCATTTTTGTTTCTCTCTCTCTCTCCTTTTTAACTATTATTTTTTGGCTGCACTGCATGGCATATGGAATCTTAGCTCCCCAACCAGGGATTGAACCTGCACTCCCTGTGTTGGAAGCGCAGAATCTTAACCACTGGACCACTAGGGAAGTCTGTGGTGGGCCTTTTAAATCTGGAACTCAAACCTTTGGTTCTGGATCGTTTCTTTAATTTTTTGGTAATTTCGTTTCTTCCTTCCCTCCCTTTCTGGAACTCCTATTAGTTTTTTTGTTTTTTTTTCCCCCTGAAGTCGCTCAGTCGTGTCCGACTCTTTGCGACCCCATGGACTGTAGCCTACCAGGAACCTCAGTCCATGGGATTTTCCAGGCAATAATACTGGAGTGGGTTGCCATTTCCTTCTCCAGGGGATCTTCCCTATCGAGGGATCGAACCCAGGTCTCCCGCATTGTAGGCAGATGCTTTACCATTTGATCTATGATTTTTCCCCTAGATCTATGCAAATTGTCTTTATCTTTTCTTCTCCCTCTTATCCCCCACCGTTTTTTTGGCTTACTTTATGGAAGATTTCCTTAACTTCATTTTCCAGACTTTCTTTGAATTTTTCACTTTTGCTATCATATTTTTAAATGTTCACATTTTCATATCTGCATGTTCCCTTTTTAAAAATAACATCATGTTCTTGTTTCATGGTTGCAGTGTCTTTTCCCATCACTCTGAGAATATTAACTTTAGCTTTCACTGGATTTCTTTTTCCTACGTTCCCTACACACTCTATTTTCTCTGAGTTTGTTTTTCTGTGTATTATTTTGATTTCTACCTTTCACAGAAGACACTTTTCTCAAATGTTTGAGGATCCTTGGCAGTCTGTTAAGTTTTTTTTTTTTTTTTTTGGTTTGTTTTTTGGTTTTTATTTGGAGCAGATAACAATGATTGGAAGCTGTGTATATTGGTGGGGCCAATCAATGGTTGGTTCTACCTGAGGTGACTGGAGAGGACTGTTTCAATGGGGAAATTCCAAGTGTTTCAATATCCATATGTCATTGCTCTTGGACTTTTGACTTTCCCCAGGAAAAAATTTTTCCAGTTTTCTGTCTGGCGGGTACCTGAGCATGTATAGAGTGAATGGGGAAAGAGGGACCTGAGGCTGTCACTAGGCTGTCTATAGACTTTTGCATAGGACCCCTGCCTTCAGCATTGTACTCGCAGCCACAGCAGGTGCCTGGAGGCCCTTAGTTCAGGTTCCCTTTGGTTCTAACCACTGAACTCTTCAGTCTTCTGCTGGAGTAGAAGGGCATGTGCTTGGCAGCGTGGGCTAGGGTGGATAGAGATTTGTGAATCTAATTATTTTTTAGACCTCCATCCTATCCAACCCCATCCATGTCCTTGTGTTCAGAGGCACTTGCCTCCAGTTGCTGAGCCTTCCTGATATTCTGCAGAATTAGGCTCCATTCTTGGTCTGTCCCACTTCCAGCTTAGCTTTTAAGGTTTTTGTTTTTTGCTACCCATAAATTTTTTTTTTAACCACAATTCCTTTATCCTTTCTAAATTTTGCTGCTATCATCTTCTCTACCTTCTCTTTGTCTTATTGGGTTATTGAAAAATTCATTTACTGAAATGATAGGGAATTTTTCTTTATGAAAGCACAGGAAAATACATGTGTTTGGCCTGTTATGTTTAACAGAAGGCTCCCCTCTTCATTTATAACTGGGAAAACAGCCCCAAAGAGAGTGAAGCATTTGCCTAAGATCATATACACATTTAGAGGAAGAGTTCTCGTTGCAGATCTTCCAAATATATGGTGACTCCTACAGCAGTGGACACAAGTGTGTTTTCCCTTGTAAGTGTTACTCTAGCAGGGAAGATAGATGTCTATCAAATAATCACCCTCTGTAGAATTTCACTTACCAGTTTTGTGACCACAGTCATGTTACTAAATCTTTCTAAGCTCAAGTCCATCATCTGTGAAATGGTTTTACTAAGATGTGAGGATTAAATGAGATGATTCATAGAAGAGGCCTAACACAATGACTGAACCACTGTAAGTTCTTGGTTAAGTTTAACTATATTGTTGTCATTATTAACAGCTACAAAGGAAAAGGGAATAGCATTAAGAAATGTTATAGTAATAAGAAGTGCATGTATGTGCACATGTGTGGGCATGTATGTACGTGCACATGTGTGGGCATGTATATACATGCACACAGGCAGTGAGACTGTTCTAGAGTGGGAATCACCTGCCCTATGTAAGACTCTTCTAGTTGCTGAAGGGACTTCGTCAAATGCTTAAAAGAAACTTTGATTATACAGTCTTCCCACAGAGAGCAGTTGACATTTGATTTATTGGTTGTGTAAATTGTGATTTATCACGGAACAGGTTATTTCTATTTGCATTTGGAAGTTGAACCAGTACCTCTGATGACCTTAAGAAATTATGGAATGTCAGAAGAGCAGCAGACCCGCCCAAGGAAATTTTATGGGTTGGAGCAATGTGGCTATTAGAAAAAAAAAAGAATTGAAACTACAGAAAGAGGAAAATGGAGGGGTGGTGTGCAGTGTTTTCCATTGGTCAGACTTCCAGGTAAAATACTGTAAACAGTTTCAGGGCAGGAAGAGAGAAAAGGAGGTATCTGATTTCTGAGTCCACCATAGTGGAAAAAAATGGAGACTCTGAACTAAAATCTCGAGGGAGTAGGCCAACCAAGGATGTGAATAAGAGGAAGATCGGAGAGGATCAGTCAGGAGTTTGGGGGATAAAGACTTTCTGGGCAATAGGAGTGGGGTCAGAAGCATCATGGGGAGGGGAAGAGAGGGACAGAGGAGAGGTTAAGATGCACTTCTGAGTTTTGTTTTATCTGCAAGTTATGGAAAAATGAAAAAATTTGAATCTGTAGAAATGTTTCTGGTTAGTTAGGATAAAAATTATGAATATGTAAACAGGAGAATATTTTTTCAATATAAAATGTTAACATAATCCTGGGAGTTTGGAGTCCTGTCTTTGCATTTCGCTAGAAGGAGAAATCTGTAAGGTGAGAAAAGATCAGATGGAACTTATTAAAAGAGGGCTAAGGTAGGAGGCATCACTAATTCCCTGCCCTCCCTCCCCCATCTTCCTCCTTGGTATCACCAGAAAGTGTCTGGATGATTATTTTATTTATATTTTAACTGTGACAGTCAAGGCCATTCTGCTTAAACCACTTTCTGGGCTGTACTTTTTCTTTGGCATAAACTTTGCCAAGGCTTCCATCTGTCAGAGGAAAGCGTAGATTTCTTGGCTAATATAAGTGGTAAAACTTGAAAAGCATGGGGATGCTTTGTAGAGAGTTCAGGATAGTGGTAGCTTCTGGAGAGGGAGGTGAGAGAAGAGGGAAGAAGAGACAGGAATGTGCTTTGGGCCAGGAGCAGAGATGCCTCAGCTCGCTCCCTAGCAAACCTTTACTCCTGGAGGGGCCGATTATTATTTATTGTAGGAAATGAACTCTTTCAAAACTTCCATGGGCTGAGCACTGATGTGCTTTCCCAAGACAGGCCCTTTTTATTTTGCCAGCCTTGCCTCACTTACAATAGTTAAGGCGTCCCAGGTCTGGACCCTTAGGTCTTCAGCTCTAGATCTCTCTGGTGATGTTCCAGTGCCTGGGATGTTTCTGGGGTAAGGATGTGAAGTCTCAGGTCCCCGTTTCCTCCTCTTCCAGAAACAAGGATGTCCAGATGCCAGGACCATGGCCTTTGATTCAGAGAGCTTGGGGCTCAAGTCCCAGCTGTGCTGATGCAGTTGATTTTGATTTAACTCATTTGTGTGACAGGCACTATAATACCCAGGTTGGAGGGGTGTTCTGTGAATTAGAGATAGGTGGTCCTCAGTTGTCACTGTGAGTAAGAATCATCATGAATTCTGAAATCTAACCTTGCTTGAGAAGAACTAACCATCATGAAGTAGCCAGTTCCTGATAGGAATCAACACGATTTAGTTTACAGAACTGCCCTTGTGAGAAATAGCTCAATTATAAATCACCATCTGCAATTTGGGGGACCTACTCAGGAGAACTGTATTTAGTTATTTCCCTTTCCACAGCAACTTAATACTTATAGCTTATATTTCTTGATGGAGAGTCCTTTTACTGCATCTCAGTTTCAGCTGTGAAATTTAGAATTCCATATATAGGTATAGCCTGTATTCTAAATCAAACTGTTTTAAACATGTCCTCCAAACTTGTGGGTAATCAGTCCGGCTGTTTTTCAGTTGATGGTAATAACATATATAGACAGAAATCTAATTTTATTTCCCTGGATGAGATAGACTATAACAATAGCATCTGTATCCACCAGTGCCATCCTTGGGACCTGGAAAGCCTTTTAATGTCAGGGAATCCTATTTTATACATATTTTTAGGTTCCCAGTGCCCAACATAGAGATATCCTATCTTGAATGATTTAATAATTTATTCAGCAAGGCATATTCAGGGATATTGAATGTGAGGAATGTGTGGGCTGCTAAGATCTGGGCCTAAATAAGAGAGATGAGAGAGACAGACATTAAACAAACAATTGCACAAACAATTATTTTCTGTTGATACACAGTGAAGGGAAAAGACAGAGTTGCCATGAAAACATAATATGGAGACCTGTCAGAGGCAGGGTATTTCTGGCCCAGGGTACCTGGAGGTTGGAAGGGTTGCCAATGAGCCTGACCACAGTGTGTCTCCCTACTCTGAGCTGGATTTAAAGGGGCTCTTGTTACCTGCCTGGCCTAGAGACCCTGAAGGCCAGAATTTTGGCTAATGTCCACACTCCAGATGAAGCTGCTCCCCTCTTATGTCACATGCTTTAAGCGCCTGCCGTGTAGCTTGAATTTTCTCACTTAGTCCTCCCAACACAATAACCCTGGGTATTTGGTGTGAGCCAAATTTATACCTGAGGGTTCAGAAAAATCATAGGGTTTCTAGTTTTCCACAATAATAGGCTGAGCTAGGGAAACGTTTTTAGATTTCAAGCAGTCTTCAGTCTATAGTTTTGTTTAAAAAATAAAAATGTTTTATTTAAAAACATTTTAATAAAATCTATTTATCAATCAAAGCTAAACCTGTCAAAAGAGTTGCACTTATTGAACTGGGGGTGGATGATCAGGTCACCACCTGCTTGTCTCCCTTGCTTCCCCAAAGTGAAAGCGTTACTTGCTCAGTCATGCCGACTCTTTACGACCCCAGGGACTGTGGCCTGCCAGGCTCCTCTGTCCATGGGATTTCCAGGCAAGAATACTGGAGTGGGTAGTCATTCCCTTCTCCAGGGGATCTTCCCATCACAGGGATCAAACCTAGCGGCTCAGACAGTAAAGAATAGGTCTGCAGTGCAGGAGGTGAGGGTTTGATCCCTGGGTTGGAAGATCCCCTGGAGAAGGGAATGGCAACCCATTTCAGTATTCTTGCCCGGAGAATTCCATAGCCAGAGGAGCCTGGTGGGCTCTAGTTCCTGGGGTCACAAAGAGTCAGACCCAGTTGAGCAACTAACACTTTTTCTCCCAGACTGTCTCTAAATTGCCTTGGAAGTACCTAAGCCTTGTGTGAAGCTTGATTTTAAAATTGTTATTCTGGGACTTCTCTGGTAGTTCGGTTGTTAGGACCCTGTGCTCCCAATGCAGGGGCAATGGGTTTGATTCCTGGTTGGGGAACTATGATCCTTCATGCCATGGCCAAAAAAACAAAAAACAAAACTCACTCTACATCATATGGCATTTCTTAGCTCACAAAGCCTTGCACTTTCACTTAATATTGGATGAGCACAATTAAATGCCATCAGTTATTAGAACCCTGTGATTATAAGGGAGACCACTGTAACCCCAGTTAATAAGCAATTCTTACTAAATATTCATGAGTGTTAATATTAGCCAAGGTTTTCTAATCTCAGTCTAATTTGGATTTTCACTTGTGATGTTTGATGTAAACAAGGAGCTAGAAATGGTCAGGGAGGAGGGTTTGCTTTCAGCAGGTGCACAATATTTGTTGATTTGATTTCCTAGGTTATCCCTAGAGGAGGAAATATTTGAATGCCCACATTCCAGACTGTGTTTCTCCCTCTGGGACTTGCAAAGATGGAGACTGTCTGGGCCCTGGCCTTGAAGCCTTCATAGTCCAATTGCAGATAGAACATGTGTGCTGAAACAATTAGACAGCTTGATAAGTTGGCACAGCATCCAGTGCTAGATCATGAATTGCAGCTTCTGGTGCCATGAGAGGTCAAGAAAGAAAGAGATTAATGAGAGGGAAGTGGAGTAACGGAGGCTCACTCTGGAGCCAAGTGGGCCTCTTGCTGGGTCTTGATAAATTAGTAGGAAATAGGGGGTTAGAGAGAAAGGAGAAAGCCTTCAAGGCAGGGTAGCTATGGGAAGTAAAGGCTTGAAGGCAGGAATCTAAAGGGCTATTCAGAGAACTAGTGATGGGATTTTGAGTGACTGGAGGACATGATGGAATGGGTGATGGGAAATGACATTGGAGGTCAGCTGAGGAATTGATACAGAGATACACCCCTTCATACAGACACGGAGACAAGAACTCAAAAAAAACAAAAGGAAGCAGAACTCTGGTTACTTGGCCCCAGGTTCTGTCAGTCTTCACAGTGGATGGGCTAGAAGCAGGCGTATGAAGCCAGGCAGAGGAGCTGTCACTTGGACTTCTGAAAATAGGGAGTCATTACAGGCTCCCGTGAGAGGTAGTCATATTTTGGGAAGATTGCAGTCCATGGGGTCGCTAGGAGTCAGACACGACTGAGTGACTTCACTTTCACTTTTCACTTTCATGCATTGGAGAAGGAAATGGCAACCCACTCCAGTATTCTTGCCTTGAGAATCCTAGCGACGGGGTAGCCCGGTGGGCTGCTGTCTATGGGGTGGCACAGAGTTGGACACTACTGAAGCGACTTAGCAGCAGCAGCTCTTCCAGCATGTTTTTGCAAGATGAAAGAGATGCTACCCTGCTTTTGCACACATTCCAAACTTAGTCTTCCAATGCTTGCAGGCTCCCAATAATGACCCAGCTTAGGACTGGTTTTGTGCAGTTCTTGATAAGTTTCAGTTCTAGAAAGAAAACAAACTGTTAGTCGCTCAGTTGTGTTTAACTCTTTGTGACCTCATGGGCTGTAGCCCACTAGGCTCCTCTGTCCATGGAATTCTCCAGGCAAGAATCCTGGAGTGGGTAGCCATTCCCTTCTCCAGGGAATCTTTGCCTACTCAGGCATCGGACCTGGGTCTTCTGCATTGCAGGAAGATTCTTTACCATCTGAAAGAATTCCTTTCAGTCCTAAGTAAACTATAAATGTTAATCAGTCCAAGTTCTGATGAACAATAATTTTGTGAACAGATAGAGTTAAGGAAGTGCTAACAATGAAACATGAACTATTAGATCATGTGATGTCCTTCTAACAATATCACTGCAGTGACATTTTTGCAGACACAGATGGTACTTTTGATAGATCAGGCAAGTACCAAGTTGGACCTTTGTAACAATGATGTCATTTGTATATTGATTTCTGTGAATCAGGATTTGAAGTATTGCCTCCCTCTGCAAATTTATTTTATGACCTGCAGCCTGGGTCTCCACAACTCAGAGGGAAGACAAGGCCAGGTGCCTCAGGTCAAAGTGGAGTGAGGGATGGGAAATTAGTGCTTTGATCCCTCAGAGTTAGCTAGTCACTGTGTTTAAATAATGATGATCATATATACCATTTGTCAAATGCCCAGCATTCAATGAATAAAAACAGTTTGCGTTATTCATTAAATCTTCAAAATACTCTGCTCATGTATGTATTCTTCTTACCTCTAGTTTCTAGATGAAGCAGCCAGGACTTGGAAATTAAGCAGCTCACTAATACACAGGAAATAGTGTGAGTTGGAAAATGAATCTGCAGCTTCCTGATCAGAGTCTATTCCTTTAACCAGCCCCCTTTATCATGAATTGCCATGATTGTGTTGATGGTGATGGAGATCATCATTTCTGTGGCATAATTAATAATTAATTGGGCAGACTCCCTTGCACCTATGGGTGGCCCTGTGATGATATAATTCTGGCCAATGATGCTAAGCTGGAGGTTCTTGCTGATTTCCTAGCATAAGCTCAGATCCTTCCAGCAACTCCCTTACTCTATTCATGTCTTGAATGTGGATGCGAAGACTGGCAGTGTAACAGCCGTCTCACAACCATGTGTGGAAAAGCTAGATTCTAAGGCAGTGGTGCAGGAATATAGACACAACTGGAATCTTTGATGACTCTCTTGAAGTGAGTGGTCTGTGTATAACCTAACTACTCATTATGTGATTAAAAACAAATCTTTCACTGTTTAATCCATTTTTGTTACTTGTGCCTTAGTGCATTCCTAACCAATGAAACCATGCCTTTAGAGCTCTTGACATCCATCAAAGCTCAGTTGTGATATTTATTGACATTTGGAGGATGAAGAATTCTTTGTGGCTGGGGCTGTTCTGTGCAATGTAGGATGTTTAGTAGCATCCCTGGCCTCTCCCAGATGGTTCAGTGGTAAAGAACCTGCCTGCAAATGCAGGAGACACAAGAGACGCGGGTTCAAGCCCTGGGTTTGGAAGATGCCCTGGAGGAGGGCATGGCAATCCGTTCCAATATTCTTGCCTGGAGAAACCCATGGACAGAGGAGCCTGGTGGGCTACAGTCCATGGGGTCACAAAGAGTTGGAGATGACTGAGCACGCACTTACCATGTTACTGGCCTCTCTAACCACAAGTTGTGACAACGAAGGATGCCTCCAGACATTGCTAATGCCCCTCAGAGGGCAAAATAGCCCCAGTTGAGAACCATTGCCATACATCATCTTATTTGATCTTCTAAATTATTTTTGAGGTAGATAGAAATGTTGAACTGGTCTAAAACATAGGGAAACTAAACTCTTAAGACATTCATTGATCTGCCAGGAGTTACAACATTAGTAAGTGGACTGGAACCTAGGATTTTTGGCTCCAAGTTCAGCGTATTTTCCATCACAGTGCATGAGTTATTTATTTTGGTTAAGGCCACTGATCTAATTAGTTGAACGGACCTCTGCTTTAGATACTGCCTGATTGTTGTAAAGAAGGATTGCAGTTGGACAAAGCTGAGTGTTCTGTGAGCAGAAGACAATAAATGTAAACTCCCCAACCCACCCCAACTCCCTTGAACTGATATGTGTTACTCCATGTTTCAAAAGGTGATTCACAGGTCAGAGCTTCCTAAGTGTGCTGACATCATTGTCCTGGCTGAAGCTGGATTGCCTACTCTTATTTTCCGAAAAAAAAAAAAAAAAAGAAAGAAAGAAAAGAAAATACAGGCAGAAGCAAGCAGATGGCAAAATTTTCCATAGCTTTGTCTGTGCTGCAGAGATACCTTGTCCTCAGTCAAATGTTAGGAAGCTTAAAAAAAAAAAAAAGAAACAGTTGAAAAGAGCCCGTTTGATTTGATTCTTTCTGTCCCCTCCTTCATTCACTATGGGAGCAATCTGCAGCAGATACCAGCCATGGATGTCCTCAGGCCTCTCTTTGAATCAGGTGCCTCATCTGGCTTCTCTAATGTTTCTGGATTTCTCCATGAGGATTGCCCACTGGGGTATGATCTAAGTAGCCTCATTCTGAGTTCCAGTTCCGGGCCTGTAAGCACAAGAATTCAGACTGTCTTAGCTCATTAATACCTGCCAAGAGAACTGTTCTTCAAAGGAGACTTGGAGCAGGGAGTTCCTCTTGACGGAAGAAGTATCTTCAGGGAACAGTGCTTTATCAACTCACTTCAGCCTTGACCTCTGCCTCCTCCTCAGTTTTTTCCAATGCTTTCAGACTAAAAGTCGATTTACTTCTTAAGTACATCTCTGTCTGGTGTCTTCAGAGAATCCTTGCAAAGTCTGCTAGACTTGCTAATAGCTATGAAGGGCAAGTCATGTTCCCTCACTTACTACCATCCTCTGCCAACATTGTCTGAGCTGATTTTGGGGGAGTTACTGGGTGGTTTATGAATAAACTGTGAAATGTTCTTCTTAAAAAGTTGTTTGCCATGCCATCTTGACCCTAAGGTAGACTGGTGAGCATGTGAGATGAAAAATTTGTTGGTGGCTTTGCCTCATTTTTCTTGCTTACTTTTAATATATTGTATGCTCTCTTAAATTATTTTTCTTTTTCGAATAGGGCATCATAAAATGAATACTAAATGTATGAAACCAGTTTTGTGAAACATGAACCCGGCACATCAATAGGGAATTGTAAAATGATTTAAAGATACAGGTATAGATCTAGTTTAGACTGTCAGAAGACAGGTGGACAGAGAAGATTAAAAAATGCAAAATGATGCATCAATATGAATATGCTTTATAACTGGAAAACCATCCATTCCATGGAGTTTTGGTTTTGGTGTTTATATAACAATGGAATCCATTCATTTATTGACTGAATGGATATTTATTTCATGCCTACTACATGGTAGGCATGGTCTTGTGCATTCTAAGTCACTTCAGTCGTGTTCGACTCTTTGCAATCTTATGGACTGTAGCCTACCAGGCTCCTCCGTCTATGGGATTCTCCAGGCAAGAATATGGGAGTGAGTTGCCATTCCCACCTCCAGGGGATCTTCCCGACCCAGGGACTGAACCTGTGTTTCTTATGTCTTCTGCATTGGCAGGTGGATTCTTTACCACTAGAACCACCTGGGAAGCAACTAGGCATGACATTAGACATGGGTATTTCAGGTTAAATTGAAAAATCTTCTATGAAGGAATTTAGTCTGATAGGAGAGTCAGATAAAAAATTAGCAAATTATCTAGCAGCCTAACATAAAAGTGTGTAGGGTGTAGTGGGAACAGTAATGATTGGAAAAAGACAACTTCAACCTTTTATGGCTATTTTATGCTATCTCTATTGTAAGGAACTCTGAGTTTCTCTTCTCATGGTTCTATAGAAGGAGGTTTCTGCTTCCCTCCAAATGATAGAAAAGTGCTGGAGGGGACCTTTACTCCACTCCCTACTCACTTGCCTGCAGGGAGAATGAGTGTCCAATTGATTGTAGAGAGTGTGATTTCTGTTGGATCACATTTCCCACCCAGGGTGAATACTCTATGCATTGAAAAGGGAATAAAGATCCATCTTGGATCCTCTCAGGTTCTCATTTTGCAGGGGTCTGGCTTTCAGAGGTGGACAATCTGGCCTCTGACATGTACTTGGAGCTGATTTGCATAGCTGGTTTTACTATAGGCAGATACTTAGCCTAGGTTTGAGGAGGGACTTTAGTAAGAACCTCCCATTTTGGCCTTGGATCCAAGCGCTATTTTTATCATGCCTCTTCATTATGGGACTCTGGTTACCAGAGGATGATTAACAAAGCTGATCCACTCATCTCCGTTTAGCTTTGGATATTTATCTCTACCCGTTAGAACTCAGAAGGCAGGACAGATGAGTTATTAGCATCACTATATTCAATTATCTCACTTGATAATTATGACAACCCATGAGAAGGGTGTAGTGGGGATTCTTTTTCTCATTTTGCATGTGAGTAAGTAGGCAGAGGTTGAGGTTATGTGGAATAATAGAATCCCAGCATCACAGATATGGGTTCAGTCTTGCTGTTGTTACCTATGAGTGGGCTGATCTGGGAAAAGCTTCCTTAATGTGGTGAGCCTCAGCTTCCTCCTCTGTAAAACAGAAGGAGCACCATCACCTTTGTGGGCTGTGAAAAGTTCGACATTGTGTTTATAGAACATGAAGCACAATGCCTGATGCACAGTGGTACTCAGTGAATATTTGACCTGAGTTGAAGTTGTGTTGGAGAAGACTCTTGAGAGTCCCTTGGACTGCAAGGAGATCCAACCAGTCCATCCTAAAGGAGATCAATCCTGGTGTTCGTTGGAAGGACTGATGTTGAAGCTGAAACTCCAATAGTTTGGCTACCTGATGCAAAGAGCTGACTCATTGGAAAAGACCCTGATGCTGGGAAAGATTGAGGGCAGGAGGAGAAGGGGATGACAGAGGATGAGATGGTTGGATGGCATCACCGACTCAATGGATATGAGTTTGGGTAAACTCCGGGAGTTGGTGATGGACAGGGAGGCCTGGTGTGCTAGGGTTCATGGGGTTGCAAAGAGTAGGACATGACTGAGTGACTGAACTGAACTGAACTGAAGTTGTGTTGTGAAGCCAAAGCAGAGAGTTGGAGGATCCAGGAAAGCTGAGATCAAGAACTAACTGAAAAAGCCAGTGGGAGGTCATCCAGAAAAATTCCAAAATGGAGAGCAGATATCTAGAGTGGCCTTACAGGTGTACCAGCATTATCTAAGGCACAAATATTGGTTTCATTTATAGAGGCTAAAATAAGATGGATATTATAAGTCTTAGACTATGTTAAACTCACAGAACAGCAACTTCCTTCTCAGAAAAGACTTTTTTTTTCCTTCTTTTTTTTGCAGAGGGTAGGAGGAGCCATCATACTTGGGTGATAAGCAGCATGGTACAGATGCAGTGTACTCCAGGAGGGAAGGGGCCAGTCTGTCCTCTCCATGGGATCTCCAGTGCCTGGAACAGAGCTCTGCAAATATTTGGTGAACCATTGAATACATGAACTTGAGAGGTAGGAGAGTTCTGTGAGCTTCAATCAGTGGAGAAGTTTTCTTATAAAAGGCAGCACTTGAGAAAGACCTGGAAGAATGAGGAGACTTTGTAGGGAAAGGGGAAGTGGACACTTTGAAGTGGTTAACAACTTTAGAAAATATTTTCACTGTAACCTGGAGGGCTAGGTCATTCACGTGGGTAACCTTGTGCGCTGCTAGGAATTACAACATGATGTATTCAGCTGTAGCATTTGCGTCTCTTAAGAAGATGGTGGAGATGAATAGATTGGCTCTGCAATTTGTTGATTGGCCATATAAAGTCATGTTTTGCCTTTGGGATTTTCCAGGTTGCTGGTGGCAACAATATTTCTCCAAAGCATGCTATTTAGAATTACTTCGTCCTTCTCAGGGCAGGATGGTGGGTGCAAGTGGGAGGAAAATGGCAAAATAAATGACAAGCTTTGATGCATACAACCCCCTCTATAAATGCATCTGAGTCATAACTGAGCAGTCATGACACTCTCCATTAATTTAATGAAATTAATTTTTTTTTCATACAGCACTTTCAATGCTACAAAATACTTTACAGTGAGAGGCAAAACGAGATAATGAGATAATGTTTTATGGAAGCATGCAGCAGCAAGTTTCCTATCATTAGCAAGACAGTAGAATATATTAAAAATGGCATGGATAGAAGAAAGAGCAGAAGCAGTATATGGCTTTCAAAGCTTTTTATCCCTTACTGTAAAAATAGCTCCATTTGTTGGCAGGATTCAGAGTGAGCCTAGGGCAAGAGAGCCAGGGGCTGAGCACTTGACCTTTCTAGAGCAGTTAGTCCAAAGACAATGTACTCATCACTTCTAGTTGCTCATTGAGGAGACAGCCTGATAACTTGGAAGGGTGATATTATTTGGAGTCAGTCAAATCTGAATTTAAATCCAGTTCTGCCGTTCAGTGACTGCTGCTTTGGCCTCCAGGTGGGACTTAGGTCATCCATACAATGGAAGTGGCAACCTGTGTCATAGGATTGGCATGAGTATTCACTTGGTATATTGCTTTATCATACTGATCAGCACATAGTAGGTGCTCAACAAATACTAATTTCATCTCTGTTTTTGTTAGTAACAGTGTTACCAAGTCAGGCTATCATGTGATTTTAATCTTCCTTGCTGCAGTTGTGTGTGTGTGTGTGTGTGTGTGTGTGTGTAGGAGGGGGTAGTAGGAGTGGGGAAGATTCACCAGTGATATAGGTTGCCATTCCAGCACCTGTTATTCCCATGTTTTATGTTGGTCAAGCTCCAGTTTTGTTCTGTACTCCCCTAAGTGACATGGACAAATTTGGATATGTCTAAGCCAATAATAATGGTCCCATTCTCTCGATCATTATCAATTTAAAGTTGGGCATTAGGATCCAATTCTGGTCAATGAGATATAAGGGGAATTTTTCTGGGAGATTCCGGGGAAAATGTATTTGCTCTTCAAAAGTGATGTACACAGAAGAACTGTTTTTGAGTAGATACACTCAATATTTGTGGAACTGCAGCCATCACCTTGAACCAGGAGTGAAATTAGTCCCAAGTCTCTCTCCAGAAGAACCTGCTATAGAAAGAGACAAGACATCTGGGTGTGGCATGGTGGTGGTGTGTGCTAATGTATCCAGCTCTGTGCTGGCCTACCACTAGACATTTATTACAGAGCTAATATATCCCTTTTTTGTTTTAGCAAGTCTTATTTGAGTTTTTTGTTATTTGTAGCTGAAGGCATCCTAATTGATACAAGTGACTGTCAGGTGGGAATCTAGAGTTTGAGCTTGTTTAATTTCTTTTTCAGTATAGAGGAAGATCCTTATGTTCTTCTCACTGGTGATGTTTGAAGTGGAATAAAGAAATAAGTTTCCATGTCAGCCTGTCCTAAGCCACTGTTTGCAGAAATATTTTGAGGCTAGCACCTGTCCTGTTCATACAGATATCTGACTGGGTCTAGAGGAACTGTGAACTGCTCAGTCTAGAGATGAAGGGAATCTAGAAAACATTTGTGGAACTCTCATCCTATGTGCTATATTCTATAAAAGTCACTCTGTATTCTATATGCTTCACAGATATTTCAGTTCCCTTGTGAGAGTTTAAAAGAACATACGTTGTGTTATCATTTAAAGATGAGGAAATTGAGGCTCAGGATGGTTGAACAATTTGCCAAGATCTGTCTGCTATGAAGTGATAGAGCCAATATCAAAATGCTCAAAGCCAGGTGCTATTTCCTAGATGAAAACTGGCAATCCAAAGATGTTACTAAACAGCAAGTCAATTGCCAAGGCTGGTTAGTCCACGATCTAGGTTTCTTGATGTTTTGTCTTAAATTTCTGAAATGATCGCCCTTCACCAAGACTCCCTGATGCAAAGCAGTGGGTAGATGAGCAGAGATTTGCCTACTGAATTCTTTAATTCATTTAATAAGTATTGCGCCTCCATCAAATACTCAGTGCTGTGCAAGGTAGGAGGTATACAGTGGTGAACAAAAGAAGTTGGTCCCTGCTGCTCACTTCCTTAGTTGGGGCTGCTCCTCTGGGCGTGTCATGGGTGCGACTGAGACAGCTGGTACACTCTGAGGAAGCAGGGATGCAGAGAGAACTTGGTGGGAAAACTGGGGCTCTGGGGCATGGGACCCCTGAGAAACTCACCAGCGGGTGAGAGTGATGTCTTGAGACCTTAGAATGTACTTCCTCTGTTGACAGTCAACACTGTATTTCAAGGCAGAGGGGAGATGGGCAAGGAATGAGGGATTTAAGGACCTCTGGCTCCTAGCAGTAGTTTGCCGGACGGGTCTGCTTTATCCTGAGCCTTCCAGACAATATTAAGACACAGCCTTGGTGTTGACATTGCCTCGCATCTCAGCTGATAGAATCCACCTGGAAGGCGGTGACTGCTACTCTTCTTCCACTGTAAATGTGCTTTGGTGATGTTCAGCAAGCCTGGACCTCTCCGAGGTGAGCCCATAGGACGGCGGAGAAAGAAGCAGTGGTGTGTTGGTAAAGATTTAACAACTGGCTCTCTGGGATGAAAAAGTTCTGACTTGCTGCATTTGTTACTCTCTTCATAAAAACTCCCACCGTGGCTGATTTCAAGCTACTGATTTGATGTCAACCAAATTTCCCAAGATTTCTAAAAATTTAACACCGAACTGTTGGGAGCGATCAGTGACTGCAGCATACATTGGCTCTAGCCCTGGAAAGAGACATCCCTGGCCACCCAGGGAAGCTGTCAGCTCCCTAACACACCTGGAAGGGAGAGTGTGAGCGCTCCAGGTGATGTCCAGGTGATGTGGCCAGTATTAGCATGGATGTGCCCCCTCACCCTTGCCTTCCCGTTCTCTACCTTTGAAATAAAGGCCAGTTGTGGCCTTTCCACCTTTCCTCTGTTCCCCCTTGAAGGTTTCTTTTTTTTCATCTTTTACCTCTGATTTAAAAATAAACACATGTTTTAAAAGAGCTAGAACAAATATCTTGCTTTCTGTTTAAGCAAGAGTGATTTTTTCCCCAGCATTGTTACTGATGTCTTTTCTGTTATTCCCACAATGCATCAAGTTAGAAAGAAGAGCCTGGTTTTATTTTTCCTGCAAGGAAAAATGAACAACCCATGGGCTTTTCCTAACAGCGCAAGCCCACACCTTCTCAACTGCACTCAGAAATGAAATGTAGAGCCCCAGGATCCTGGGGTTGCTGATGCGGGTCTCCTATTTCCAACAGACGGTCATTTTCAGAGCTTCTCCTTTCCTCAACATGATTTAGAATCGTATCTGTTCAGCCCGTAAAGTAGAACTGAGATTATTAAAGACTCAAGATATGAATCCTATTAATGGAGCAGCATTTAGAAATGAGAGCATCACTGTCTTTGCTATTACATCGTCTATAGATTAGTCATAATGTTCTGAGGACCCTGTCTGATCAGAAGCTTATTTTAAACAGCAAGTTTCCTGTGACTAAAGAGTGCAATTATTGGTTGCTATCTTCAGAGGACAGTTACAGGGCAGATTTAAAAAAATGAATATTTTTAAAAAGCAATTAAATGGGCGGGAGACATAGTCTGAAGCTAGAAGGCGGCAAAGAAAAAATAATGAACTGAAATAGAATGAGACTGGAAAATTAAAAAGCAAGTTACTTTGTCATTGTTGGATAGAAAAGCTCCCAATGGTGAGGTGATTACCTGGGCTGAACTCTGGAGATTTTTTAAAAATTTACTTATTTTTAATTGAAGGATAATTGTTTTACAATATTGTGTTGGTTCCTGTCACATACCAACATGAATTAGCCATAGGTATACATATGGCCCCTCCCTCTTGGACCTTGCTCCCACTTTCCACCCTTCCCACCTCTCTAGGTTGTTAGAGAGCTCAGATTTGAGTTCCTTGAGTCATATAGCAAATAACTCCGGAGGTGTTAAGGCCACGCATTGGAGGTGGGTGTCTCTTCTTTTTGTCTTGTCTTGAACAGATGGGAAACATTTATCAGAACAGTGAAGGGTGAGAAGGTGCCTCCTCACTTAACTGATGAAGGAAATCTTTGCTCAGAAACCACCCTTGCCTAAAAGGGGTTGGCATAGAGCATCTTAGGAAGAAAGTGAGGACCGTTAGATTTTATAATGAGCAGGAGGAGGGAGGGAGGGAACACAGGTAAGAGAGAAGAGAACAGGGGGAGACACAGTCATCTCCAGAGCAAGGCAATGGGCGGTGGCAGGTAGCCAACCCCAGGTCAGGAGTCAGACATACCTGGATGGACATCTTGTCCCTGCCACACCTTACCTGTGTGCCTGTGGGCAAATTTCCTAACCTCTCTGAGCTTCAGTCTCTCTATCTGAACAACAGGCTATGTTGTGGTTGTTGTTCAGTCTCTCAGTCATGTTCAACTCTTTGCAACCCCATGGACTGCAGCACGCCAGGCTTCCCTGTTCATCACCAACTCCTGGAGCTTGCTCAGACTCATGTCTATCGAGTCGGTGATGCCATCCAACCATCTCATCCTCCGTTGTCCCCTTCTCCTGCCTTTAATCTTTCCAGCATCAGGGTCTTTTCTAGTGAGTCGATTCTTCGCATCAGATGACAAAATATTGGAGCTTTAGCTTCAGCATCAGTCCTTCTAATGAACGTTTAGGGTTGATTTCCTTTAGGATTGACGGGTTTGATCTCCTTGCAGTCCAAGGGACTCTCAAGAGTCTTCTCCAACATCATAGTACAAAAGCATCAATTCTATGGTGCTCAGCTTTCTTTATAGCCCAACTCTCACATCCATACAAAACTACTGGAAAAACCATAGCTTTGACTAGATGGACCTTTATTGGCAAAGTAATGTCTCAGTTTTTAGTATGCTGTCTAGGTTTGTCATAGCTTTTCTTCCAAGGAGCAAGTGTCTTAATTTCATGGCTACAGTCACCATCTGCAGTGATTTTAGAGTCCAAGAAAATAAAGTCTGTCACAGTTTCCATTGTTTCCCTATCTATTTGCCATGAAGTGATGGAACCAGATGCCAAGATCTTCATTTTTTGAATGTTGAGTTTTAAGGCAGCTTTTTCAGTCTCCTCTTTCAATTTCATCAAGAGGCTCTTTAGTTCTTCTTCACTTTCTGCCATAAGGGTGGTGTCATCTGCATACCTGAAGTTATTGATATTTTTCCTGGCAGTCTTAATTCCAGCTTGTGCTTCATCCAGCCCAGCGTTTCTCATGATGTACTCTGAATATAAGTTAAATAAGCAGGGTGACAATATACAGCCTTGACGTACTCCTTTTCCTATTTGGAACCAGTCTGTTGTTCCATGTCCAGTTCTAGCTGTTGCTTCCTGACCTGCATACAGGTTTCTCAAGAGGTAGGTCATGTGGTCTGCTATTCCCATCTCTTTCAGAATTTTCCACAGTTTATTGTGACCCACACAGTCAAAGACTTTGGCATAGTCAATAAAGCAGAAATAGGTGTTTTTCTGGAACTCTCTTGCTTTTTCGATGATCCAGTGGATGTTGGCAATTTGATCACTGGTTCCTCTGCCTTTTCTTTCTTTTCCTCTGCCTTTTCTAAAACCAGCTTGAACATCTGGAAGTTCACGGTTCACGTATTGCTGAAGCTTGACTTGGAGAATTTTAAGCATTACTTTACCAGCATGTGAGATGAGTGCAAATGTGCGGTTGTTTGAGCATTCTTTGGAATTGCCTTTCTTTGGGATTGGAATGAAAATTGACCTTTTCCAGTTCCATGGCCACTGCTGAGCTTTCCAAATTTGCTGGCATATTGAGTGCAGCACCTTCACAGCGTCATCTTTCAGGATTTGAAATAGCTCAACTGGAATTCTATCACCTCCACTAGCTTTGTTTGTAGTGATGCTTTCTAAGGCCCACTTGGCTTCACATTCCAGGATGTCTGGCCCTAGGTGAGTGATCACACCATCGTGATTATCTGGGTCTTGAAGATCTTTTTTGTACAGTTCTTCTGTGTATTCTTACCACCTCTTCTTAATATCTTCTGTTTCTGTTAGGTCCATGTCATTTCTGTCCTTTATCGAGCCCATCATTGCATGAAATGTTCCCTTGGTATCTCTAATTTTCTTGAAGGGATCTCTAGTCTTTCCCATTCTGTTGTTTTCCTCTATTTCTTTGCACTGATCTCTGAGGAAGGCTTTCTTATCTCTCCTTGCTATTCTTTGGAACTTTGCATTCAAATGGGAATGTCTTTCCTTTTCTCCTTTTCTTTTTGCTTCTCTTCTTTTCACAGTTATTTGTAAGGCCTCCTCAGACAGCTTTTTTGCTTTCTTGCATTCCTTTTTCTTGGGGATGGTCTTGATTCCTGTCTCCTGTACAATCAGGGTATCATCTTTTAGGATCTGAAATAGCTCAGCTGGAATTGCATCACCTCCATTAACTTGTTCATAGTGAGGCTTCCTAAGGCTCACTTATTATAATGAATATATGTGCTTTTAAAACAAGCAGTTTGCCTCCGAAAATATATTGAATATATTGAAATATATTTGACATACATTGAAAGCAGCTTGCAATTGGGTACTATCTATACTAGAAATGTAGAAAGGGCAGATATATGTATGCATCTATATCTATTAAGATATCCATATGTATGTATGTATAGGTACATGTATATACACATACATACATATGTGTAGCTACATGGAGACTATATAGCTATATATGTAGCAGTACAAATGTATGCTTATAATCTCTAGTTATATAATATGTATGTGCATGATTTTTATGGTAGTATATCATGAACTTATTGTGGTATCATTTTATTGGTTTTGTAATAATCAATCATATCCTATAACATAGCTATACCATATATAACAGCAATCCATATAGTAATATATGGGCTTCCTTGGTGGCTCAGTGGTAAATAATATGCCTGCCAATGCAGGAAACATGGATTCCATTCCTTTGTATGGATTCCATTCCTTTGTATGGAAGATCCCCTGGAGAAGGAGATGGCAACCCCCTCCAGTGTTCTCGCCTGGGAGATCCATGAACACAGAAGCCCATGGGATGCCAAAGAGTTAGACATGACTGAGTGGCTAAACAACAAATAGCAATATATATACATTGCTATGCAATATTATAGCCATAACACAACTTAAGCCTATATTGTTGAGTGTTTGGGGGTTTCCCAAATTTCTATAGTATTAAAAATAATGCTTAATTGAATACCTTTCTGCACATCTTTAATTATTTGCAGGCAGAAAGTGAAGAAGAACTAAAGAGCCTCTTGATGAAAGTGAAGGAGGAGAGTGAAAAAGTTGGCTTAAAGCTCAACATTCAGAAAACTAAGATCATAGCATCTGGTCCCATCACTTCACGGGAAATAGATGGGGGAACAGTGGAAACAGTGGAAACAGTGGCTGACTTTATTTTTCTGGGCTCCAGAATCACTGCAGATGGTGATTGCAGCCATGAAATTAAAAGATGCTTACTCCTTGGAAGGAAAGTTGTGACCAACCTAGACAGCATATTAAAAAGCAGAGACATTACTTTGCCAACAAAGGTCTGTCTAGTTAAGGCTATGGTTTTTCCAGTGGTCATGTATGGATGTGAGAGTTGGACTATAAAGAAAGCTGAGCACGGAAGAATTGATGCTTTTGAACTGTGATGTTGGAGAAGACTCTTGAGAGTCCCTTGGACTGCGAGGAGATCCAACTAGTCCATCCTAAAGGAGATCAGTCCTGGGTATTCATTGGAAGGACTGATGTTGAAGCCGAAGCTCTAATACTTTGGCCACCTGACGTGAAGAGCTGACTCATTTGAAAAGACGCTGATGCTGGGAAAGATTGAGGGTGGGAGGAGAAGGGGACAACAGAGGATGCGATGGTTGAATGGCATCACCAACTTGATGGACATGAGTTTGAGTAAACTCTGGGAGTTGGTGATGGACAGGGAGGCCTGGCGTGCTGAGGTTCGTGGGGTCACAAAGAGTCAGACATGACTGCGCGACTGAACTGAACTGAACTTGAGAGTCCCCTGGACTGCAAGGAGATCCAACCAGTCCATCCTAAAGGAAATCAGTCCTGAATATTCATTGGAAGGACTGATGCTGAAGCTGAAACTCCAATCCTTTGGCCACCTGATACGAAGAACTGACTCATTGGAAAAGACCCTGATGCTGGGAAGGATTGAAGGTGGGAGGAGAGGGGGACGATAGAGGATGAGATGGTTGAATGTCATCACCGACTCAATGGATATGAGTTTGAGTAAACTCCGGGAGTTGGTGATGGACAGGGAGGCCTGGAGTTCTGCAGTCCATGGGGTCGCAAAGAGTCGGACTCGACTGAGCGACTGAGTTGAGCTGAACTTTAAAAATCAGATAGTAAGTTTACACTAATGGCAAAATATGTTGAAAGTTTGAATATTGTGAACAGTGGTTATGTCCCCAGGCTATCCTAGAGCAGTTTATTTAACCTGCAATGTAGCCAAACTAGACTTCTGGGGCTGTGATACCTGATCAGGTTGAATTGTATCTCCCCATATCCCCAAATATGTTCAAGTCCTAAACCCTGGTGCCTGTGAACATGACCTTATTTGGAAAAGGGTCCTTGCTGAAGCCATCAAGATAAGATGAGGTCACACTGGATTCAGGTGGGCTCTATATTCCCTGGAGTCTTTACAAGAGAACCAAAGAGAACATATGAACTCAGAGCCAGAGGAAAGAAGGTCACGTGAAGACAGGAGCAGTTGGGTTGTCACAAGCCATGGACTGCTGGGGGTCATCGGAAACTGGACGAGCCTGAGAAGTTTCTTACCTGGAAGATTTGGAGGGAGTATTTTCATGCTGATATGCCAGTTTCAGGATTCTAGTCTCCAGAACAGTCAGAGTGAGAAGATAAATTTCTGATGGTATTGTTGTTGTTTTTTAGCTACCTGCTTTGTGGTATTTTCTTACAGCATCCCTGGGAAAATGGTGTATATATACCTAGTCAACTTTTGGCACAGATTTCTCCACATAAAGAATCTTCTAAGGGGTGGTTAGATCCCAGCTCCTGGGTCTAGCTTCCAAAAATACTTAACATGTAATCTAGCACTATCCCACTTCACATGATCTTTCCATAAGATAGCCCAAAGTATACACAGGCAGGAGAAACAGTCTTCCCAGGTTCCAGAGGGACAGAAGACAGTGCCCTTTCTACCACAAGGTGGCGCTTTTGACCTAGGCGGGGGTCCGAGATGGGGGATATGCTTAGTCACTCAGTCCTGTCTTTGCGACCCTTTGGACTGTAGCTCGCCAGGTGCCTCTGTCCATGGGACTCTCCAGGCAAGAATACTGCGGTGGGTTGCCATTTCCTCCTCTAGGGGGTCTTCCCAACCCTGGGACTGAACGGGTGTCTCCTATGTCTCCTGCATTGCAGGTAGATTCTTTGCCAGCTGAGCCATCAAGAGTCATATAATAAATAACTCATTTCATATTTGATGAAGACATCATAGAGGTGAACCAGACATGTTCCCAGTCCTGTATGAGATTTACAGTTTAGTGAGAGGACCTATAAGTGAACCGTCCAGAGTCCTGTTGGGGCAGTTTAGGGGGAGTCGGGGAGAGGGCCAGGCAGCAGAGGGAAAGTGCTGGGGTTGGAGAGCTTTGCTGGGCAAGACCAACACCATGGAGGTGCCTTGTAAGGAAGTGGGGGTGTGAGGAGGGATGGGAAGAAGAGGGTTCATGTGACAGTGTCTTTTAGTTGGAGATGATTTAGAAACTTAAGTGACTGTGGTCTTAAAGGACTGTGAGAGAGAAATTCTCAAGGAGAAAAGTTAGTATGTCTCTTTCAGATTCAGCCAAGATTCTAGCTACTCCTGTATCATTTTGAGTGCTCGTTCCACCTTATTTCTCTTTCATTCCAGGCCAAGAAAACCAATCTGTGACTTAAATTTGATTACCATAGATTTGTAGGCTGGGTAGGATGGTGTCCTTGAATCTGTTTAATTGGCCTAATCCATTCAAGCAGAGTAACTGAGCACCAGCAAAAATGAATCCCAAGCTAATGGCCATGGCTTGTTTTCTGATAGGGAGATTGATTTAATGCGGTGAATCGATGTTTTAGAGTCATCAGTTAATTTCCCTTTCTGTCCCACATGTTAATTACCAGAGGAAACAATTTCATACCTAACTGAAAAGGATGAAACAAGATGTTGATTCTCATGTCAAATTACTTGGAACAAGAGAATCTGCGAAAGCCGCAGATGGGCACTGCACATGTGTGGTTGGGCAGCGGTGACTTGAATACTTACATTTAACAATAAGGCAGATGGGTATCTGCCTAACATTTCAGAGTGGAGGATACTGAGGTTCCAAGGCCAAGGATAGGCCATAGACATTTCCAAGGCAACAAAGAGAATGGTTGTAAACCTTTTCTAGTAATTGTTCACAGTGGCTGTGTTATATGGTTTACCCGTAATATATATATACATATATATATATGTATTTATATATACCCTGTATATCGATTTCTCAGATTTGATGACCTCCTTGCTTACTTTGTTATTTTTACGACAAAGTTACCTAATTACATGTAAACATGAAACTCTTTGTAAACCCTTTTATAGCTCCTTTAGTTCAGTTCAGTCACTCAGTCGTGTCTGACTCTTTGTGACCCCATGGACTGCAGCATGCCAGGCCTCCCTGTCCATCACCAACTCCCGGAGTTTACTCAAACTCATGTCCATTGAGTCGGTGATGCCATCCAACCATCTCATCCTCTGTCGTCCCCTTCTCCTCCTGCCTCTGGGTCTTCAAAAGACTCATCATCAAGGTCTTTTCAAATGAGTCAGTTCTTCACATCAGGGGGCCAAAGGATTGGAATTTCAGCTTCAGCATCAGTCCTTCCAATGATTATTCCAGACTGATTTCCTTTAGGATGGACTGGTTGGCCTGGCAGATGGTAAGAGCAGAGCATGGGAGAGCCAGTACCAGTCCCTATGGCTGGGGTGCCCAATATGTGGCTCAAAGATCTTTAGGGAGGACCTCTGAGTTTGGGATATCCCCTTCCTCATGGTTCAGACAGTACAGAATCTGCCTGCAATGCAGACTCTGCCTGGGTTCTGTCCTGGGTCAGGAAGACCCCTGGAGAAGGAAATGGCAACCCACTCTAGTATTCTTGCCTGGAAAATCCCATGGACAGAGGAGCCTGGTGGGCCACAGTCCATGGGGTTGCAAAGAATCAGATGTGACTGAGCAACTAACACTTTTACTTCCTTTTTGGATCACCCGCTGGAGGTTTGGGTCCAGACTATATCAATTTTATTCCCCTTCTACCTATCTCAGTGTTGTATCTTCTTTATATCCTTAGCTGTAGAAGAGCTGTTCTGTTAGTCTTTTCAGGTCATTTTCAAGGAGAGTTGTTACATACATAGTTGTAGTTTTGACCCATTGGGTTTGGAGAAGTAAATTTAGGGTCTTCCTACTTCGCCATCTTCCTGGTTTCCCCATCTTTTATATAGAAATAATGTTGATCTACTAAAAGTGTGGTGGTTATGGATATTAAATTGGAGTTTCCATGGACAGTCTTTGGTATAGCACCTGACTTAGCAACATAGCATGAGCTCTTGGCCTCAAGCTCAGGAAATTACACCAATGGCAGCAAATTCCCATCACATCAAATAATGTTAAGTGCTCTACATGTTCAAATCATGGTAATGGTCACAGTAGTGACTGGCTGAAATGCTGCTCTGAAGCTGTGCTGTACACAGTGCTTTCTGGTCAACCTTAAATTGCCATAAGCGGTTCTGCAAAGTGGTGAGAGCATGGTTTCCAGAGCCAGGTTGCCTGGGTTGGAAGGCTGGTCCTGCCCCTTAGTGATGTGCCATTTGGAGCAAGTGACTTCATTGCTCTGTACCTCAGATGACAACATCATCTGCCTCAATGGGTTTTTTATGATGATTAGATGGACTATTATTTGTGAAGGGCTTATGACAGCACTCAGCTTTCTTCACAGTCCCACTCTCACATCCATACATGACCACTGGAAAAACCATAGCCTTGACTAGACTGTGAAGAAAGCTGAGTGCCGAAGAATTGATGCTTTTGAACTGTGGTGTTGGAGAAGACTCTTGAGAGTCCCTTGGAGTGCAAGGAGATCCAACCAGTCCATCCTAAAGGAGATCAGTCCTGGGTGTTCATTGGAAGAGACTCATTGGAAAAGACCCTGATGCTGGGAGGGATTGGGGGCAGGAGGAGAAGGGCACAACAGAGGATGAGATGGCTGGATGGCATCACCGACTTGATGGGCATGAGTTTGGGTAAACTTCAGGAGTTGGTGATGGACAGGCTGGCGTGCTATGATTCATGGGGTCACAAAGAGTCGGACACGACTGAGCGACTGAACTGAACTATGAGAGCACAGACACATAGAAATTTCTATGTAAGTCAGTGTGTATGAAATAAGTATAGCTACTGCAGTTTTGCTGTTTAGCCTGGATATTATGAAACGTCCCCTTTACTAGTCCATCAAAAAGGAGGTTGATTCCTTATTTGCTTCCTAGAATGGAAGCTCCATTAAGGGAGGGCATTTGTCTGTCTGCTGGAAAACGAGGGACTGGAAAAAAATATTTGGCCCTTTATTGGAAATAATGGATAACTGAATGTTGGAGTTTTGTTGTTACTAATGTGTCAAAACAGACCTGACATCCTAGTTTCTTATAGGATCCTCTTATACTAAGGAAATAATTTTCTAACAAAAGAAATAAGTTGTGATCTTCAGGGAAAGTCTTAGGTGCCAAACCTCTGGGAATGGAGCAGTGGAAAGAATACTGGTGTGTGCATGTGTGTGTGTTAGTTGCTCAGTCATGTCTGACTCTTATCAACACCATGGACTGTAGCCCGTCAGGCTCCTCTGTCCATGGAATTCTCCAGGCAAGAATACTGGAGAGGGTAGCCATTCCATTCTTCAGGGGATCTTCCTGACCCAGGGATTGAATCCAGGTCTCCTGCTTTGCAGGCAGATTCTTGATGGTCTGAGCCACTAGGGCAACCCAAGAATATTGATTCTAGGGTGCAGAGCCTGAATTCAAGACTTGGTTCTGCCTCTTACTACTTGTAGGACTTTGTGGGGGCAGGGGAGTAGTATCAGGGCCTTAGTTTCTTCTTCTGTAACATGGGGATAATATTTACTTTATTGGACATTTTGAGAAATATATGTGTCAATACACTAAAAATACAGGGCATATCTTATGTGCCTGTCATGGGAAGAAATATGATCCACAGCATACAATAACTTGGCCTGTATGAAGCTGCCCTTAAAAGAAGAGAAAGGGCTGGATTTGGGCATTTTACACTGGGACAGCTGAAAATCTGTAACTCGTTTCCAATAAGAGGAAGGCTGCTTTTTGTGATGTGCACTCATTTGGATCTTGAGGTCCTGCATTTGTTCCAATTGAAATGTTTTTGTCTAACACAGGAAGATTTTGTGCAGCATTCTGGGAAGCCTGGCAGGCCCTTTCTGAAGTGATTGTAATGTGATTTGCTGCATGTATCAGAGAGGGAGGTTGCTGTGTCCTTCTTGTACGGCAGGCAGATTTGATTTTAAGCTCTGGAGGCAAATAAAGAAACAGTGGGAAACATACGAAGAATCTGAGCAAATGTGGAAATGAAAAAAGGGAGATGGAAATAGGATAAAAGATGGAACACAGGATAAACAAGCTGGCTGGCTTTTGCATCCTTACTTTCTACTAATGAGCTCGGATGGGACCTTCAAGGGGGCATTGTTTTGGTGAGATCTGCCTCACCTAAGGGACACAAAGCCAGAAGCATTCCTTGATAACACACAGAATAAAGAAATCTTGTTCATTACAAAAAAGCAGAAGAAATAACAGGGACTTGGATGTTTTACTCCAGGTGGGGTTTATGAACAACGAGAAACAAAGAACAGCAAAGCTCTGTTTCTGCTGGCATGGAGTCTTAGTTACAGGGGACTGTTTTGCAAGGCATAATTTGAGACCCATGACCTGACAAAATGCTCCTGGGTCAGGGTCACTTCTAAGATTGAGGCCTTGTCCCTGATGCTGATCCTCCCCAGAAAAGTCTCTTCAGGCTCATCATTTGTCGGCAGTTGTTCTCTGCCAAATGTCTACAAACCAATCTGAGCATTTAATATGTGCTAAAATGTGTTAAACATGTGTAAACGACCCTTCCATGCAAGTGACCTCTGATCTTACCATCTGAATAGTAAGAGTGGCCCTTTGGAACTCTTACAGTGGAAATTCTTAGGATGTCAGTGCCAGCTCAGTTGGAAAGGTATTTTTGTATCTGGGCAGGTTTGGGTGGGGATGAGCGTACTCTGGGGAAAGCACGTCCTTGAACCACCTGTAAAAATTGTACTAGGCAGGTAGCTGATGACTTTATTAGCAGCAGGATGGGCACTGTGCCAAAGCAATCATTAACCATCATGGTGAAAATGAAGATGCTGCACAGAAAATCACTAAGAAGGAAAATGTGCACGCTCAGTTGCTGAGTCTGACTCTTTGTGACCCCATGGACTGTAGCCTGCCAAGCTCCTCTGTCCGTGGGATTTCCCAGGCAAGAATCCTGAAGTGGGCTGCCATTTCCTCTTCCAGGGGATCTTCCTGATCTGAAAATCAGAGCTGGGTCTCCTGCATTGGCAGGCACATTCTTTATCACCAAGCTACCTGGGAAACTTCAAGAAGAAAAATAAAGCCTCCTAAACCCAGGAGACAGGGAATGGGACATTCCACTATCAGCTGGAACTGTGATCTGTTCAGACACTTTTGTTGAGGTAACATGTCCTTCCAGGATTACATTAAGAATAGACATTCATTTGTTTGTTCATGCATTCAAAAGGCATTTACTGAGTACCTTCTAGATGATAAGAACTATGCTAGGCCCTGGGATTTCAAAGATGTATCTTATAAGTTGTTCCTGCTACTGGGAATTCTGGCCAGAGGGGAGACAGACATTCCAAAGAACATTTGCCCTAAAATAATGGGGGTATATATACAGGAGAGAAGGATTAAGTTTTCTTGGGAAAATGGGAGGGGATTTTGCACAAAGCCTCTTAGAGGGGGAAGCTTCTACTTTCTGTCTGGGATGAGTATGATTGTGTCATCCTAACAAATTGAAAGGAACACCCACACCCACCCACACCCACACCCACACACACACACACACACACAACCTTAATTCTACCCGTAAATACCAGAAGGTTGCAGGAGATAGCTGTCTGAGTTCTAGAATTCTCTTAGTATCTTATGTGCCTGGGGCAAATACTAGGCACTTAAGAAATGCTTCTAACAGTGATGAGAATGAGTCACTTAGGAGGATTTATTTATTCTAAGAAAAACAATGAAGACACTCTTCTTTCCTGTGGAAACTTTGGAAGATGAGAAAGCTGAGATGAAACGGATTCAAGGCAGTGGAAACAGAAAAAATATTTAATAAGCTTATAAAGAAAAGGAGAGGAAAAAGCCATTGTTAGGGAAGTAAGAGGAGGTTTTAAATGGTAGTTTTCTTCCTTTTAGTCTCTTTGAATCTCTGCATCTGATCTCAGTGGTGAACTCTGCATGTTTTTCTAGCATAGCCCATGAGGTCTGGCTTTCTGTCGGCAATCACCTGAGCCCTGGTCTCAACCTTTGTAACTGAATTATATATACCCTGAGGACAGATTGATTCGGAGGAAGATACTTCTGCAATTACATGGAAAGAGGACGTGGCAGCCTGAAGCTGGTCTGAAGAGATGCCATTAGGAAGCAGATGCAGGCAACAGTGTGGAAGTAGAAGATTATAAGAATGCTACCCTCCCTGGCTCTGTTTTCCAGAGAAAAACATACCCAACAGGCAAAACAGGAGACAGAGGACCCCCTGAAGGAGGGGTACAGGCTTCTCTGTCCATCATGGTCGTCCATCAAGCCTTTCATCAGACGCCATTTTGGGAGATGTCCCCTGATAAGTCTGTTGTGATCGTTACTGTTGTAGTAGTTCAGTCGCTAAGTCGTATCCGACTCTTTGAGACCCATGGACTGCGGCACACCAGTCTACTCTGTCCTTCACTATCTCTCGGAGTTTGCTCAAACTCACATTCATTGAGTCTGATAATGCCATCCAACCATCTCATCCTCAGTCACCCCTACTCCTCCTGCCTCAAAACTTTTTGATTCATTGGAAAAGGCCCTGATGCTGGAAAACATCATTACTGAGTTACTATATGAAAGGTACTTCAGAAATTTCCTCCTTTCTATGTGCACTTTTTAGCACACAGAAGTGCTAAGTAAATGCTGTTGTTGTCTTAAAGGCTGAGGAATTTCATATACATGTGTATGAAAAAGAGACAACTTTAAGAACTTCCAAAGTGTACATATTGTAAATGTAAATCTGAGTTTCAAAAGGGAGGATGTGTGTGGGTGTGTGGGTATGTATGTGTGTCTGGTTGGGAATATTTGATAAAAGAAGAATTTAATGCCTCCTAATTATTTGAGAGCTTTTGAGACAAATTAACAAGTAATTATAATCACAACAGAAGTGTTTCCTCCCATCTGGGGGCAAAGAAGTTTCAATTTTCAGTGCTTAAACATTGAGGTCGTGGTCTTAGGATGTTAATTGAAGCTGGGAGAAACCTTTAGTGTCTCCCCCAAGTCCCGAATTTTACTGATGAGAAGATAAACTCAGAAAGCAAATCTCACTCCAGCTGCTGCTGCTAAGTTGCTTCAGTCGTATCCGACTCTGTGCAACCCCATAGACGGCAGCCCACCAGGCTCCTCCATCTCTGGGATTCTCCAGGCAAGAACACTGGAGTGGGTTGCCATTTCCTTCTCCAACATGCCAGAAAGAGGCAGAGGCAGATTATAGATCCTGTTAGCTCGAGAAGGAGTAAGAAGAGAGGACTGTGAGTTCCCTTCAAGTCCTTACTTACAAGTGACAGATAACCCTCTGAATTATGTCAGGACCAGGGCTGGTGGAGCACATAACAGCTCAGGGAATGGGGGATAAAGATGACCATGAACAGAGAGGAGCAGACTTGGAAACCCTCCCCAGGCTTCTTCTGCTTCCACTGTCCTGCCCCTGTCCTGGATGCCACCTCTGCTGACCAAGTAACTGGAGAGCTCAGGCTGGTACCACACTGGTCAGAGTGAACTTCCAGTAGTCCTGCTGTCCTAGGGTTCATGAGGGACAGACTGGTGAGCC